>NC_134553.1:23037049-23637049 GCF_025594145.1 Primulina tabacum | reverse complement strand
CTTGATCCACTGGTGCTTTTATGATCAAGCTTACATCCTGCATAATCTGGATCTGAATAGCCAACTAAATTAAAAGATGAGTCCTTAGCATACTATAATCTCACATTTTGTGTGCCTTTAAGATATTTCAATATACGTTTGGCAGCTAAAAAGTGCAATTGCTTAGGATTTTCCTGAAATCTCAAACACATACAAACAGCAAATACAATATCAGGACGACTAGCAGTTATGTATAATAAAGAACCTATTAGACCTCTGTAGAGTGTCGTCTCAACTGATATTCCCCATCGATCATTATCTAATTTAATCAAAGAACTCATGGGAGTATTTGTTGATGAACATGTTTCCATGCCAAATTTCTTGAGCGATTCCGTCGTGTATTTGGTTTGACTAATAAAAGTACCAGTTTTCAGTTGTTTCACTTGCAGATCGAGAAAGAATGTCAGTTCACCCATCATACTCGTCTCAAATTTTTCTTGCATCAACTTGGCAAATTTCTCACATAACTTGGAATTAGTTGAACCAAAAATAATATCATCAACATTATTTGCACAAGTAAGATATGATCATTTTTTAAAAATTTGAACAGAGTCTTATCAACTGATCCAACAGTAAAGTCATGATCAGTTAGGATTCTTGAAAGTGTTTCATACCAATCTCTTGGAGCTTGTTTAAGCCCATATAGAGCTTTGTTCAAATGACAAACGATGATCAGGAAGAGATTGATTAATAAAACCTAGTGGTTGTTCAACATATACTTCTTCCTGCAACTGACCATTCAGAAATACACTCTTTATGTCCATTTGGTAGGACTTCAAAGTTTTTGAATGAGGCATAAGCAAGGAATATTATGATTGCTTCCAGTCATGCAACTAGTGCATATGTCTCGTCGTAATCTATTTCCTTCTTCTTGCATATATCATTGTGCTACAAGCCTTGATTTATTGCGCACAAGTGAACCATCTTCGTTCAGTTTGTTTCTGTACACCCATATCGTACCTATAATAGTTTTAGAAAGTGGTCTTGGAACTAAGTTTCCATACATTGTTATTGGTAAATTGATTTAGCTATTCTTGTATAGCATTTTTCCAGTTAGGATAAGCAAGAGCTTCATCAATTTTCTTCGGTTCCAAGTTGGAAACAAAAGCTGAATGAATAAATAAATTAATCATTTGATTTCGAGTTCTTACCGGATCATATGGGTTACCTATCACCAATTCTGGTGGATGAGATTTCTTCCATCTGTATTCAGCATTTTTTGCATCAGTTCACAATAACTGTTTCAGTTGGAAACTGAATGTTCTCTTCATTTTCAGTTGCTGCTGTTTCATTTAGTAATTGAATATTATCATTTTGCTCTACCAACTGATTATCAGGAACAATTTCTTGTGCAACTGGTTGATCTAGCACTTCTGGTTTTGGTGTTTGAAGGATGTCTTTATTGATGTGATTTTCTTCTTCACTAAAATCCTCAAAACTTATATTTGTAAAGCGATCAACTAGCTCAACTGGATCAGTTGGCTTATCAGTTAGTACAGATTCATCAAATACCACATGATTTGACTCTTTGACATTCAAAGTGCATTTTTTAAATACTCGATAAACTTTACTAACTGATGAATAACCAAGAAATATTCCCTCTGCAGATTTAGTATCAAAAGCTTTTAAATTATTTTTGCCATTATCGAGAATAAAATTTCTGCAGCCGAATATTTTGAAATAAGAACCACACTTCTATGTCCTATGCCAGATCTCATATGGCGTTTTCAAATGATTTTTTTTATTAATCATCGATTTGTTCTGAGTGTAACACGCTGTGTTTACTGCTTCTGCCCAAAACCTCTGAGAAATACCAGAATCTGCCAGCAATGTCTACACCATTTTGCAAAGGTGTTCTAGCTGCTCAGAGCTCATGCTTGATCCCAGTATTTTCTAAAACGTGTGAAAGATTTTGATGGATGAATTCAGTTCCTTGATCAGACCTTGTTCTATAACTACCAAATGATTTTCATTTAATAATTGTTTGAAAAGTTTAATCAGTTGTGCAGTAGTTTGGTCTTTAGATTTTAGAAAGATAACTAAAGTAAATATTGAAAAATCATCAACGATCACCAAGCTGTATTTCATTCCCCCTAAACTCATGACTAATATAGGACCAAAAAGATCCATAAGCAACAGTTCTAAGAATCTGGATGATGATTTACTCCCCTTATTTTTAAATGAAGATCTTACTTGCTTACCAAACTGACATGCTGAAAAAATTTATCCTTTAAAAATCTATTTTGGGCAAACCGGTTACAAGATCATGGTTACTTAGATAAGCAATAGACTTAAAGTTTAGGTGGTTCAACTTTGATGCCATAACCAGTTGTTAGAATATTTTGAAGAAATAAGCCAAATTGGTGCATTAGTTGATCAGTCCAACTGACTTTGTAAGTATTTCCACAACGATTTCCAGTTAAAATGATCTCATCAGTTGAGTTTCTAACTGTGCAAGTATGTATGTTGAACTGAACTGAGAAATTGTTGTCGCATAACTGACTGATACTAATCAAGTTATACTTCAAATTCTCAACTAGTAAGACATCTTTGATAATAAAGTTACCATGGATAAGCCTACCCTTACCCACAGTTTTATCTTTAGAGTTGTCTCCAAAACTGATGTTTGGACCAGTGTATTTGATCAGTTGGGATAGCAAATTTGCTTCCCCTGTCATATTCCGCGAGCAACCACTGTCCAGATACCAGATTGATTTTTTTTTTGTACATGTCACCTGCAATCACACACAATGAATAAATTTGGTACCCATATCTATTTGGGTCCTAAACTGATTAATTATTTAAGAACTGAGACTTGGATCAGTCTGACTGACCTTCCAGTTGTTGTGTTCCAGATGGTTTTTCCTGGCTTGTGTGTGTTTGGTGTGTTGTGTGCAGATGAAGCAATATGTGCTTTAGCTTTTTTCAACCGGTTGTTCAGCCGATATCTTTTCTGTACTGGTTTACAGTCATGGTAATTGGAATAGCCATTTGGAGAAATCACGTGTTTATTGCTGAACCTTTTAGGTGGCCAGCTGCAGGAATCAGTTGAAGTTTTAGGGCTATAACCAATTCCATACCTTTTAGCCTTGTTTTATCTTAAATAGGCTGTTCAATTGGTCTACTCGGCTCAGATTGTTCTTGTACCACAACTGTTTTGACAAAGTTAATATATGTCCCTTTTCCCATGTTCAATTTTGGCTGAGTATCACAGGTAGAAGTTCCATCATGATTGCTAAAGCCTAAACCAGTTTTATCGCTAACTGATTTTTGCATATCTTGCATTTCAGCTAGTGCAACTGATGATTTATTCCATTCTTGAATAAGCTCAGTTTGTTTGAATTATCAAGCTTTGACTGCTGAATCATAGATTGATTCTTGCTTATTTCAGTATTCAGCTCAGTAATCTCCCGTTTAAGACTCAACAGTTCAACTGATTTATCAGTTTCAGTTTTATTGTCATTGGGATCAGTTTGATTTGCTTTGGCCTTCTCAACTTAGAGGGCAAGTTTGTGATACTCATTGACCATGTCATGTAGTGTGGAAATAAGTTCATCACGTGTAAAGTTAGTTGAACTAAAATCGAATATATATTCACTGGTTGATTATAGTTCTATGTCATAAGCCATCAGACACTTTACTTCCTCATCATCGTTGGAGCTGCTCAAGCTCTAAGGTTCTTATTCATCGCTCTCAGATTATGCCCATTAGGATTTACTTTCCTCAACTGATTTCTAATCATCTTTGGTTCTTCTCCTGTGCTCATGTGATTTCTTTCCCTTTTCAGCTGACACTCGACTATTATTCTTTGGCTTAGGACAATCAGCAATGAAGTGTCCAGTTTTGCCACAGCTGTAGCAAGCATTTGGTTCTTCCTTGGTGTTTTTCCTCTGATATTGTCTTTGAAAAGAGCCTTAATATCTACTCATCAATCTTCCAAATTTTTTGACAAATAATGACATTGCGTCATTACTTAACTGATCAGCAGTTTTCTCAACTGAACTAGTTGGTTCCAGTTTGACAGCACTAAGAGCTGTTATAACTGCTGGTGTGGAAGGTTCTCCTTCTCTCGTTTGCAACTCCAACTCATAGGCCTTCAGATCAGCAAATAAATCATGTAATTCGATCTTATTCAGGTCCTTTGATTATCTCATAGCCATTGTCTTAACATCTCATTCCTTGGAAAGACCTCTGGCTACCTTCAGCCCTACTTCTTTATTTGAATAAACCTTTCCAAGTACATTCAATTCGTTTATTATGTTGCTGATTCTCTCATCATGTTTATGCAAAGATTCTCCAATCTTCATTTTAATATTATCGAAATTTTGAACAACAACTGAAAGTTTTTTCTCTTTGGTTTGCTCATTGCCTTCGCAGAGTTGAGTCAACTTCTCCCAGATTTCTTTTGCAGTCTTGCACATCTTTATTTTGTTGAAAGTGATTTTGTCCAGCGTTTTGTACAAGATAACTTTGGCCACATTGTCCAAATTGACTTTTCTTTTGTCCTCTGATGTCCATTCTTCTCTTGGCTTCTCAATACGGTGTGGTGTGCCATAAGTTATGGCAACAGTAGTATTTGCTTTAAGTATACTCATGGGTTCGTCAGTAATGACATACCACATTTCATCATCTTGTGCAGCTACATGAGCCTGCATTCTAATCTTCCAGTCATCGAACACTTCTCTTGAGAACATTGGAATTTTGTTGAAGGAAGACATGATAATCAGATTTTGTAGGTAGGAATATTCAAGAACAAGATTCAACTGCTCTGATACCACATGACAGGATCGGTTGGTAGGTGAAAGAGTGTTTAGAAGGGAGTTGAATAAACACTTTACAATTTTACCACATTTTCAAATAATGAGTCAGTTTAGTGATAAACTGAACTTGAGAATCATGTATTGTTAATATCAATCAGTTAACTAATGAAAGTGCGGAAATAAACTGACTGACATATTGAATAAAACTGAATTAAGAGACACAAGATTTATGGATGTTCGGAGATTTCAATCACTCTTACGTAACCCCTTCTATCTAGAAGATAGGAAATTCACTAAAAGACTTTGATCAATACAAGACTTGTATAGACCCCCTTCAGTTTTGCACTTAACAATGTCAAACTGAAACTCTAAGTTTCAATATAGTTTATCAGTTCTCAACTGATCTGAAACTACTCAGCACAACTGATCTCTATAAGATCAAATATTACAACGATAAGTATTTGGGCTTGTAAGCTCAATGTATAGCCTTGAATGCTATGAATGTATATGCTAAGTGTGAGCTTTTGAAATCTTTTGAGTATTAACAGAAAGCTTGAAATGAGATTTCAGCAGAATAACAACTTGCTAGTTTGGTTCGTTATTTTTTCTCAGCTGCTCTTCTCGGCTATTTATATGCTTTGCTTCCAACGGTAACAATGAATACGTCTAAATCTTTCTATCCATTGTTTTCCACATCAATATCCTTATGACAATCATACATTGTAGCATTGCTTAAATGCGACATTCCTACTACATGTTGCAGTATGCTTTTGTACAGTTGCCGGTTGATAGCTACATTCCATAACTGACGACGTTTCAAACTGTTTTATCAGTTTGACACAACCGATAGAATTAACTGATAGCTCTCAACTGATTGTAGTAAAACTGATCAGTTCCAACTGATCATCGAGTCGACTACATAGTTCAGTTAGCTTAGTTCAGTTGCATTATCTGCGCACTAATCTTCAGTTAGGCAACCAATAGTTTGCGTATTTTTATCTCAGTTCTTTTAAGTCTTCTTGATCAGTTTGTTCAATCTTTTTATGCTCGGTTTGTCAAACTTCCGAAATTAAGTTTCCAGCAAGACATTTCATTTGGTATCACAGCCAAGGATTCCCCAACGTGTTGTGTATTGTCACTCCGAGAAGCTCAAGAAGTCACGCCTCAAGTATGTGAGTTATTGCCTCAAGTAGTTGATATAAATGTTAGTTGCATGTTGCATATAAAGCGCTTAAATGCATGTTGGTTACGTGGTTTGGACGGCAGTGTACAGAGATGCTTCCTAGAAGGATTTTGCGGGGGAATGATGAGGATATACATGAGGAGGAGATTCTACAACCTCCACCTAATCAGGATGCTAGCTAGTGCCCGTGTACTAACCGGTATGGCTCGTTTACTAGAGCAACACGTAGGAAATTGTGCAAGGGTCCGACCGGAGGCTGCATATGAGCATTTTAGGAGGATGAACCCCGAGGAATTTCATGGCACTACTGATCCATTCGTGGCTAAGGGATGGATTAGATGTTTAGAGGTTATCTTTCGTTATATGGATATGGCGGAACCTCATCGAGTTCGTTGTACCATCTATCTGCTGAAGGGTGACGTTTCCTTATAGTGGGATGGAGCGGAGCTAGGGGTGAACTTAAAGACACTAACTAGCAAGGGAAGACATCAAAAAGGTATTCTATGACAAATATTTCACTTTTGATGTCCGTTCTAGGCTTAAGAGAGATTTTATGAGTCTTCGCTAGGGGGATTTGTCTGTAGCTGAGTTTGTGCAGAAGTTTGATAGGGGCTGTCATTTTGTGCCCTTGATTGGTAATGATGCTGCAGAAAAGTTACAACACTTCGTAGATGATTTGAGGCTGACTATTCGTTGTGACGGGATGCTCGTTGATCCTACTAATTATACTATTGCCGTTTCCAAAACTTTTAGACCCGAGCAGTCACTCAAAGATATTGATTGCGAGATGCAACGAAAGAGGAATCGTGCTCAGCAATCTAGTCAACAAAATAAGAAGCCTTATACGGGACCACTTAAGAAACCAGAACCACCGAAACCACAAGGACAACCACCAAGAGAGAACATCACGAAGACTGCTGAGAAACCACTATGCAAGGAGTGCAATCGTCCACATTATTGCAAGTGCACGTGGGGCACCTACAAAAGCTTCAAGTGTTGAGATTTATGACACAAGGCCGGGGATTGCACAAAGCTCAAGCAACCCACGACTATAATGGTCTATGTGATGCAAGCTGAGGAGGTTGAAGCAGAACCGACACAACACTAATTACTGGTAATCCAATTGTTTAACATTCTTACAATGCCAGCTGGATTTTAGAGACGACAATGAAATTTTTTGGGATAGAGATACGATTTTCGAGATTGTGAGGACCGAATTGAAGAGAAAAATTTAAGCTAAGGGGGTTAAGTATGAGGTGGATGAGGGAGCCTAAGCTTTTCCATTATCAAGACAAAGCAAATTTCGAGGATAAAATTCTATTTAAGAGGGGGGTGATTTGTAACGTCCGAAAAACCAACCTACGTAACCACATTCATGCAAATTATTTGAATTGCTTAATTGTTTTATTTAATTAATTCTTACATGATGCATATTATATGATTAAAGGTATGATTTCATGATTAAATGATTATATGACATTATTTCATGAAATTGAATGATTTTAGCTTAATATTAGATAATAGGCTTGGGAAAGAAGACCGAGTGCGACAAACACAAGAATAAATATTTTTCACTAAATATTTTCAAGGCTCATTCATATGATTAAAAATGATTAAATTTTTCAAAAAAATTGTATAGTTCGAACTATTTTACCACACCAGCTCGATTTGAACGGGGAAGCCGATTTTGGGCAAACGAGGAGTTTTTAAAAAATCAAAAATAATATTTTTGGCAACTAATTTTTATAAACTTTTATGTTTTAATTAAATACGAGTTACTGGGCTCAATTTAACTAAATTGAGTAGGCCGAATTGTTCCTATACTTGGAGGCCCAAAACCTAAGCCCATTATCATGCAAATTAAAATCTACAAATAATATACCTAGGCTTTGGAACACACACATCAACCGATTTTTACACACACAATACACAAAAAATTCGAAAGTTATCAAGGAGGAAAAGATAGGGTTCTTCGTCGCTCGTTCGTCCATTCCCGTGTCCCTCGCCGACGATCGCGTATTCGAGCGTTTTAAAACGCAAAGGCACGTTTATAAATCCCTTTGACACATCGTTCAGACCATTATATGCATGTTTTATGTATTTTTTCATGAAATATATTGGGGTTTAAATCGCTGAACGTTTTGTCAATTATTTTCAAAGTTTTGATTTTTTTTACGTATATACGAACATATTATGATTCCAAACAAGTATGCTGCCAACATAGGATGAATTATGGATAGAACATGAACAATTTAAGAGGAAACAAGGGATGGAAAACAAGCTTAAGGGCCACACATGAGTTAGCAAGAAGAAACTAGGGTTTCGAGGGGTTGGTTAAGGAGGAGGGCTCGGCTTGTGCATGAGGGCTAGTGGCTCGGCCAGGGCTTGGTTAGGGGCCTGTGCTAGACGTGGGTTAGGTTCGGAAGAGTCCTAGTAGGGCTAGGACTATTGGTCAGTAGCCGAGGAGGAGTTCCATGGGGCTAGGAATCCTTCCGTGTGCGCGCGGGTGGCTTGCGCGGGTACAGGGGCTCGGCGCTGGCTGGGGCTGGTGCACAGGATTTGATTCATTGTCCAGTGAGGGTTAGGAGGGTCTGGGCTCAATGGTGGCTTGAGTTGAAGAGTCCTAGTTTGCGTAGACTACTAGGAGAGCATGGAGAGGGGCGCACAACCTTGATGGTGAAGGAGGGTGCAGCGTGAACCAGGGGCCTCGGGGCTGGTTTGTTTGGGTCTGAGACTTGTCTAGGTGTTGGTGAGGGTCAGAGGTGATCAATGGTTAAGTAGCTGACTGTGTCCTAGATCGATTAGGAGTCTTAGGAAGACTAGCAAGCTTGCACTGCTATGAGTCTTGTGTGCAGGGCTCTTGTGGTGTGTAGGGGATGGTTCAAGGGGTCAGGGCTGGTCACTAGGGTCCAATAAAGAGGGCTGGTCAGGGTTTGGCTCAAGGTGGTGTGGGCGTAGTTCGATAAAACTTGGAGTTGGCTCGGTAGGTTCATTAAATGGTCAAAATTTCGAATTTAATGAAATTTGTTCGAACCATGGGTCCATGGGGGTGGTTCATGGCTCACAAGGGTAGTTTACGAAATAAAAAGTTTATGTTTAAAATTTGGGAAGAAAATATTAAAGTTTGAATGAAATCGGGAATTAAACTCCTCACAAATTAGTAATTAAAGAATTAAATCAAAAGCCTCGAATTTAAGCTAAATAAAATTATTAAAAATTAATTTATTAAATCTGTTTGCTTAGCTGTATTTGTTAGAACTTAGGGGCATGAGAACTGAATGTTTTGAGGTTTTTGTAGCTGTTGATTGCGAGTGAGTTGGATGATTGTGGATTCATCTGTAATGGGTGTTTATGGAAGTTAAGAAGGGTGTTTCTAATGAGATTTAAGCTTGAATAATTATTTGGGATAAGCCCATGTCAATAAAAGTAAGAAATTGTCAAAATTGAGAAATATTGCGTCTAGGGACAAAACGGTCATTTTACACGGGTAACATGTAAAAGGTTGGCAACGTCCCGAAGGGTCATAACGCATGTTAAGTGATTAATTATGATGAATTTTATGAAAATATGATATTTTATGATTTTTGGTAAATATGTGCAATTTTTACTGTTAAAATGCAAATTTTGAAAGTCATGATATTTTATGCTTTAAAAAGAAAAGTAAAAATATTTTGAGGATATGAATTGACTGTGACAAAGGATAAGGATATGTGGGGGATCCGTTTTAAGAAGGTACGATGAACTTACAATTTTATGAGATGTCGTGAGGAAAAAGGCCCAAGAGGGTGCCTGTTTCTGGGAAAAGGCCCCAGATGGAGCTCGACGATCGTATTTCCAAGGCGGTGCCTAAAGCCCGTCCCCATGGGCCATGTGGAGATGAAGACTAATAATTCGACTAGAGAATAAAATTCTAGTCACTTTCAAGAATCAAACTTCACCCGAAATGATAAAAGATTGAAAACTTTACGATTAAATGATTTTACGATTTACGATTTATTTATGCATAAAAGCTATTTTAAATAAAAGTATGATTTTTAATGCGTGTGCTTGTATATGTATTACTTGATACTAATGTTTAAAACATGTTGAGTCATTAGACTCACTAGGTTTGAATATTGAAGGATTTGATAATATGAGGAGGCGCCGACGCTTGAGTGGTTCGAGTGCGGCGGTACACACTCGAGGGACATTTATTTTCCGCATTAACTTGTTAGATAAATTATTAAAAAGATTATTGGTAATGATTTTATTAGAGACATTTTATGCTTTATTGTTAGTGGACCTTTTTAAAGGTCGACATATGATTTTTGGTTAGTTGACGATTTAGGTATGTTTTTGCACTTGAGATTTCAAATGTTAAATTATTATGATTTATGTAAATGTTAAGTTATTTTAAATTAGTTTTTCGTGTTTATGATTTATATAAAAAATGGTAGTAGACGTTTCAATAAACATGATGTTTATTTAATCAAATAAGCGTCTCTTGTATCATACATTTAAGCACACCATCATTTGAAAGGGAAATGCTACTACAATAGCAAATTTTAAACAACATCAAATATCAGTCAGTTTATAAATAATAGACTTGGATACCAATAACCGGTTGCTTGAATGATTTGAATGATGTATCAATCTTGAGTCTCTTTTTGCCAGAAGAACAGCTAATTTGCATTTGATTTGATCTTTGTGCAGTCTAACTGGTCAAGCTGACTCAAACTGAACTCAATTGTTGCTGAACCGCGTTGATCATCTATTTTGATTTGATATGACAATGAAATGGCAGTATACTGCTGATGATTAAGCTCCTAATCATTCAAAATTTCATCTAAGCTGGGTTTCGTCTATTAATCAGCTGAACTGGCACTTTAGCCACTGAAATCTTGTCCACCGATCAGTTTAGCTGTTTTGCTGAGCTCCTTAGATAGCTTCTTATAACTCCTCACTCGAATAACACAAAATACTTTGAACTTTCAGTTTGACTCAAAACCCTGCAAGCTGCTAAAACAATAATATTACGGAGTCGAGAGAAACGGCTACAATGTTAGTTGCACATCTAAAATTCTTCTTTCTTCTCATTGTAAACTCATATAAAATTTTTAAGAGAATTTTGAAATCCATTTTAAATAACATATTGAAACAAATTTAATATATCAGCTTTTAAATGTCATTCTTTGAACAACCAGCTCTGTTACCAATTGAAGGACCGATTTTGACACACGCGAGGATGCTTCAAACACAATATTCTAAATGAGATGCAATAGATCGTGTTCTAAAAATGCAAACACCGGTGAATTAGATCGAGTTTTTTTTAAACCTAGCGGAAAATACTCGAAATAATCCTTCGTTAAGAAAGATAACTAGTTTGAAAGTCTTTTAACTTGTGTAAACGGATTAACTTATATCAGGGGGATAAGTTTTAAAACGAAGTTAAGCAGCTAAATACTCAAGATATGTTTATGGATATTCGGACACTTCAACTGCTCCTATGTCACCCCTTCTACCACCTCGGGTAGGTTCCACTAGAAGACTTTGATTTATACAATGTCTTGTACAAACCCACTCAGCTTAGGACTTACACTACTATCTATTTGAACTACTAGCCTAGACTAAAGGCAATACCTTCCGGCGAATACTTGTTTAACGTCTATTTGTCAAAGACTACATACACAAGTTTAACGTCTTTGTGCAAGACTCACTCAACTATTCAATAAGCTCAAATCTTTGTATTTATGTGAGTGATGGTGTGTGCTTGTGTGAGAACTTATCTATGAATACAGTACGAAAGTGTTCTCACACTCTGAGGGAAATGTGCTTCTAATCTAAGCTGATAACACTTTGAAGTATTCCCTCAAATCTGGGCCGATTGCTTCTTGTAAGCTTATATGTGTTGAACGTGCCCTTCTCTTGATTTTCACACTTGTATATTTTCCACACACACTGGTATATTGATGATGTTGGTCTGGTATTCATAGAGGCAACGAGACCGTACACAAAGACTCATCAAATATGTTCGTTGCAATTTGAATCCATTCCTCGAAATATGTATGTACTTTCGACAACAATTTTGAACGTTTTGGCTTTAAGCTCTGCTGCAACCTCCCTTATTGTGCTTTGACTAGACAAAATTTTTTCCTCAATGCGCACTGTTGGATTCCATTTAAATAAGCTTGTCGTGTTCTGCAAACTAATTGATTCCTAACTGATGTTCTGAACTGGTCAGTTGAAATGATCTTGAACTGGTTTGGTGAAATCAGTTGACTCGTCAGCGGAACTGATTTCACTGCATCAGTTGAACTGGTCAGCTGGCTCTTCATCAACTGGCCGGGCTTCTGAAGATCTTATACTGAACCACCTATCGGCTGGACAATCAGTTGAACTAGTATTTGATATATCGTTTGAACTAATTCAGTTTGGGCAATCGTTGGTGCTTTCAGTTTTGCGTCTCGATAGCTTTAGTTTTGGCTCAATATCTGATCAGCTTGAATCCTGGTCATTTTCAGCTTCTACGCACTTAGGTAAATTCAATATAAACAAAATAAAAAGTTTTGTTAACATCAAAATCAGTATTTCGAACATGAAATGTTCCAACACTGAGGAGAAGATAGAATTCAGTCTTGATCTGGTGGACTAGATTACATCTCTAATGATTACTCTTTTTTTTTTGTCACAGAAGGAGGGATAACTATTGGCGTACTAATTTTTCTAGCCGGAGCTGCCAAAACTATCAATTTCAGTTTTTCAGTTGGCTCTTTAGTTGCATTTTGTCAAGTAACCTTGAACGCTTGTACTTGTGACATTGGTACTGCATTGATTTGTGTAGCAACTGGTCTGGTATTTGCCATCCTGAGATTTTTCGGAGAAAGAGAGAGAGTTGCCGTCTCAGAATCACTTGATTGGGGAAATCAGTTTCCCTTGGGCTTAGGTTCAGTTTCCCTTCTGCACTTCTTTTCAACTGATTTCTTCATAGTGACAAGTTCTTCTAATTCATTCTTAATTTCCATTATTTTGGCAGAAGAGATGTTCAACGATGATCCTTTAGGCCTGAGAGATAAAATAATAGGAGCAATGAGAGCCTTAAACTTCTGCAAAGTCACTGAGTTACTCAACAAAGATCCTGCATCTTCCAACAATATTCCTATAGGGATTGTGAAACCGACTGATTACTTTACATTCTGAGTCATCGCCTTTAGAATTTGAAACAGAATGACCGACCAATTAATCTTGATTCATGTGGCAACGACAATCATCAACAAGAACTTCTCGATTATGAATACATCAAAAGAACCTTCCATGGCCAAAATAGGCTTGGCCACTACATCAACCAACAATTGATACTCCAACATCATTTCTTCCTTCTCCCATGTCTTGATAGGATCACCAAATGCAAAAAACTTTTATTTCATATCCTCAAGTGCTTGATGAGGCACTTCATAGAAATTAGTTAGCCCTTCAGTTGGCAACTGGAATAGAATAGAAAAAAAATCCTGCTTAATCAACAGTCTGTCCTCTACCAGAGACATCAATATCTTCCCATCTTCAGTGACTTCCCCCTGGCATAGAAACTTTTCTTCACATCCACAAAGATATCCAAGGATGAATCGAGAAACTTCTGGAGTCCAGATGACTCGACCGCCTTGAAACTTGATTAATGATGTAGGAAGAAGTTTTTGGAGCTGCAATTTCTGAAACTAGATCTTGAACCTAAAAATTAGATAATTTTCGGAGTGAAGAGATCAATGAACATGAGAACAATAACACAAGTATATGAATCGAGAAACTTCTGGAGTCCAGATGACTCGACCGCCTTGAAACTTGATTAATGATGTAGGAAGAAGTTTTTGGAGCTGCAATTTCTGAAACTAGATCTTGAACCTAAAAATTAGATAATTTTCGGAGTGAAGAGATCAATGAACATGAGAACAATAACACAAGTATACTTTGAATAATAAGATGCAAAGATAAACAGGAAGATTTAGGGATTTCAAGTATTTAAAATATGAGTCTTGTAACAGACGGGACACGTATCACGCTGTCGATTCAAATTTATGATTTTTTTTTAAAAAATATGGTAAGTACAATGTACGAATTTTAAAAGTCTTTAAGATTAATTGAATAATTAAGTTGCCCTTAATGAGTATTAAATAGGATTAAAATAAATTAATAAAGGCACTACTAAACGAGGATACCAGTTAGACTAACAATATAATCTATCAGTTAGGTTGTGAAGCCGAGTTATTTTGTAAGCTAAAAAACTAAATGATAATTGTTTTATCAGTAGAGCTTCATGATTCAGTATTTCCCTAAATTCTTTCATTCAGGATAAATTTATAAGTCCTAAAATATTTCTAAGGTAAGAAAACTTATTCTCCGTGAGTGGTTGGTGAAGATATCATCTTTATAAGTAAAACATGATTAAAAAAACCTTGTGGTTGTTCAGCATAAACTTCTTTTTGCAATTGATCATTGTCACAACTTTGATTGTTGCACTCCCAAGAGTAGATTATCCACAAATAATATAATTCAGTGAGTCTAAATGTCGTATCCACAGGGAAGTTAAGTAATTACAAGTCCACTATGATGTCTTTTGTTTTAAAACTTTTTAAAATTAATTTTTACATTGGATGATGATTTTTATATATTTAATTAAATAGTCGTGATGAGAGGATTCATTGGTATTTAAATAAATTTAAAATAAATTAACTTAAGTAGAATCCACTTAATAAAATGGTTTCAATATATTACATAATCATTCTTTATATTATTGTTATATATTATCTATATCAAAACTATTAATGTTTTCAAGTATTTATTTAGCTATAAATTTATAAACAACAAATCAAGGTAACCACTTTAAATGGTTGATAATACCAAATTAACATAAATGGTACCAAGAATTTCAATATTATGATAATATTCATATATAAAAAATCAAAATAACCACTTTAAATTGTTGGTAATACCAAACTAATATTTAAGTGGTACAAAGAATTTGGTGTAACATATAACATTAATAAATTTAAAATTTACAATTATAAGTATGGTATAAAAATGCTTTAATAAAAGAAACTAAATATAAAAAAATAATAAATAATGATTAAATAATTAAAGTTTATTATTTTATTATCATACTAAGAATGTTACCTTTTCATCTCGACTTTGGAAGATTAGCTACTCATGATGGAAATGAAGAACTAGAAATACGTACTTAACATGATAATTTTATTATAGTGAAGAAATAAAGAGAGAAATTGTGAATCAAATTTTATTTCATAAAATGAGGGATGATTTCCTTCATCACAATACACTCCTATTTATAGGCTAATTTGGGAAGACAAAAAAAAAATATTATTTTCTACATATAATTTCTGTAATTTTTCTTTATGAATGACCCAAGTCATTATTGAATTTTGCACTCCATTTGTAATAATATTTCCTACGGATGTTGAAACATCCACTACTCGTTTATCTTAAACAGTGCTATATTTTTTTTCCCAAGTATTCAGCCGAAACTACTATGTATATACATATATATTTTTTAAAAAATACTTGTGTACTATTTAAAATAAATAAACTAACTATTATTTGAAAATCCAAAAGAAAGTAATTCAAAGCATAAAGTCGTGAAACGTCAACCAACCTAAACCAACATTATTTCAAAAATAAACTTAACTCTAACATCCTCTCAAAAACTTCTCAAAAGTATCATAAGTCATAACAATCTATAAGTAATCATAAATCATAAACATAATTTTATTTCCGGAAAACTAGCGACGGTCCTCGGGTTGTGTGCACTTTCAGTCCAACAAGATCAATCATCAAGACATCCATCAATATAAATCTCATGCTCACCTGCATCGATCACACCTAGTTAGTCTATTGATTCAGCAAACCTTAATCATGATAACAAGTAATGCATATACATTCACAAGCAACAGTGAAAATACATTTACTTAAAATAGTTTTTCATTAACATAAACCTTAACATTTTCCTTTCAACATATCATATCATATTTCCTTTCATCAAATACGTATACCTTTCCCTTCTTAATGAATTCAGATCCTCAATTGTGACTTTCGAATTAGCTGAAGGTCGATGGATCCATCTACGTATACAAGAAAAAAGGCGTACGTATTACCATGGTACCAGGCAGCAGGGACATGAGCGACACTTTCACCCATCAACTAAGCCTTGTCCTTATATATCATCATATCATCATATTAGTAACAATTAATTCACCTCCTTCAATTTTTCATATTTCCATCACTTATAAAAATTCATGAATATATAAATAATTTTTCTTTTAAACCAAGCATGCAACATGTTTTTATCATTAATGTTTCATCATAAAATTTCATAAACATTTGTAATAAACATTTTAAAATATATTTCATCATTCAGGGCACTGCCAGAACGTCTATTATTTTTCAGGTGTAAAATGACTGTTTTGCCCCTAAATCCCTAACTTTACCAATTTATTCTTAAACCTTAAAACGACGACCCAAATCATTCCATGCATAACATATCACCTTAAAATACACCCATAAATTTTTCTTGGACGTAAGCGTAAGTTTCTCGACTAATTTCTCGATTCGTTTTTAAACTTAGACGTACAATCCGGTTTTGACTCGTATTGACTTGAAATTTAAACAAAACTTACCAGACTTGAACCAAGGCTTGATAACACCTAACTAAACCATATTCAACCAATTCAAGCCCATTAAACCATTCAAATCAGCCTAGATCATCTATTGAACCCTTGCTCCTATTTTCGAAAAAGCCCTAGCCTTCTACCCTTGAAACCTTCGGCCCTAGCCTATCTCCTCCACAACCAGACCTGAAACATGCACTACTTTTTAACTTTAAAATCCTACTAAATATTTTTTTTGGAACATCAAAATTTCAAAATTCTTCTTTAAATATAACTTCACAATTTCATAATTCAAAATTTTAATTTAACATCTCAAAATTCAAAGTGCATAAAAATCTCTAACTCGTTAACTAACCAAAAATCGTACGTCGACCTGTGTCTGGAAATTACAATAGACAAAAAGAAACAGAGGATTAAGTCTTTGAGGACTTGGTGAGCTTAAATTAGTGTATAGCTTTTAAATAAGTTAAAATAGCACTTCATAATAATTATGCATGAAGTAATAGGCATAACAAATTAGATGTTATGAATGCTATGAAATGTTAAAATTACTAAGAATAATAGATAACTGAAAATTTCATAAATTAACATTGGTGTCTCTAATTGAGCACTTATAAGATCATTATACGAGCCGGGTGAACCATTCTCTGGACCGAAATATTCGGTGCGCGTTGTTCAGATGAACCATATACCCGGGACTTTTGACCCGTTGTTCATTGGACTCACTTTCCGGGCCGAAGCCATGTTGTCCAGTGGACTCAATTTCCGGACCAAAATCCATTATCCATGACTCCATTCATTAATGATATATCAATCCGTTCATAAATATGCAAGAAAATATATCAGTATTCGAAATGAACTGTGGATGATGATATTAAATAAATGCTATTAAATTTCAAGGCCAAATGCCAAAGGCTTTAATCGAAGAATGAATAGTAATTTCCTCACCTGATAACTTACAGTTTAGGCTTGATTAGTAATCCGAATTGTTGGAGCAAGTCCTAAAAATATATTATGAATGATATTTATGTGTTAGAGGTAAATAGCTGATCATTTCCAGATTATTTTTGTTCAAAATTTAACCCAGTTGATTTTACTTAAGTTTGCAAAGTTCATATTGATTAGAAAATATCTCTAAACATTAAGAAAGTTGGCCAAAAAGTCGGAAACATCACCAGGAAGGTTCGGCCACCGAAAAACCGACGATACGGCGGCGCGTGTACCATTTCAGCGCGTGACTGGCCTTCCGACGGCCTGGCGCGGCCGGGTTTTTTCCAGCTTATGTAACTTTGTAAGATCTTTAATTTTTATGTTAAAAGTATTTTGAAATTCCTATCCGATCAATACCATATTTAAATATATTTTTATGAAGAACTAAGGTACTCCGCTATTCCGAAAATGTTAGTTCCATAAATATTTTGGGACGACGGACGGTATGTAACTTATCTATGTAACAAGAGGTACATCTTTTGTGTTCAAGTCAACCTCTAGTTTGGTGTGTAGCTATAAGAAAGATGAGCGTAGATTACCTAGCTTGAAACAGGATTCCGTTGCCGTTTTTCGGAGTATCTTGTTTTGATTTTCTTGTTCTTGATCGATCCTTTTACATCACCTCCAGTGCTACATGGCTTTAAGATATGTGGTGAATAGTTGGTGATTTTTTGGAATTTTTCGGAAATGTTTATAGATTTTTCTTCTATTTTTTTCTATCTTTTCCCCATCCTTTCTTCTTCCCTCTTTCGTTTCTTTCTTCTTTCTCTTCTGTTTCTTTCTTCGGTTGATTTCTGAATTTGAGAGTGTGAAGAGATATATATAGTGGATTCCATGTTTATCCATATCTATTGTTTTATTTATTAAATGAAAAGATAATACTTATCCAAACTTAATATTATTATATACTTTGAATCTAATTAATATATTACATTAAACCTATGTATTGAACCTAATTATATATTATCTTAAATTGAACCTAATTTAATTACTTAACCTACATGTTGAGCTTAATTATAGTATTTTATTATATTTTGGGTATTTGTTATTGGAATGAGAACCTCATAGTACTTGATAAATTTTTAAGTGTATTGTGATGTATTTTAATGTATTTCTAGATACTTTGGACAAATAAAATTTTTACCGAAAAATAATGTGCTAAAAATTCTAAAATGAAAATAATAAAATTTAGTTATACTAATAAACTTTTAAAATGCATTTATGCACCTTTGTGTTTAGGGTGTCACATTAAATCGTCCATGTTCCACCCATTAAACATCCTATGTTGGCAGCCAAACCCTTTGAAATCATAACGTTTTTCAAACAAGCGTAAAATCGTCAAAACATTGGAAATATTTGTTCTATAATTAAACAAATCATGCATAAGTATTTTTAATGAAAAAATAAACAAAAAAAGCATAATATGGTTTGAATGATGCGTCAAAGGATTTTAGAAACGTTCCTTTGCATTTTAGAATGCTCAAATACACAAAAGTCAGCAGTGGGGCGCGAAGAAGGACGAACGGACGACGAAGACTCCTTGTTTCTTCCTCCTCAAATTTTCGAAAATATGTGTGTGTGAATTTTCGGCTGATAGCGCTCAAAAAAACCTAGGATTTCCTTTTTATATATTTTAATTTGTATGTTAATGGGCTTAGGTTTTGGGCCTTTGGGTTTAGGAGCAATTGACCCGACTAGGTAAATTAGGTCAAATAACACCTATTTAATTGAAAAATAAAAGTTTATGCAAATTAGTTTCAAAAATAATAATAATATTGATCTTTTAAAAGTTTCTCAGTTGTCCCAAATCGGCTTCCCAGATAAAATCAAGCATGTCTCATAAAATAATTTGAATCCTAAGTTTTTAGAAAAATTTAATCATATTAATATGCATTGAAAATATTATTAAAAATATTTATTTTATCTTTGTCATCTCTGGTCTCCTTCTCCAACCTATTATCGAATATTCGAGTAAAATCCACAGTTTTTATAAAATCAAGGAATTAGACCCTTTAATCATATAATATGCATCATGTAACCATTTAAAATCAATTAAATGAAATAATTTAAGCAATTTGGATCACTTGCATGCATGTGAGTTACGTGAGTTCTTTTGGACGTTACAAGACCTTAGACCTCCCTCCTAGGACCACGACCGTGCCCAAAACAAGACCCTGGACCGAACCTAACAGCCCTAACACGGCCAGCCTCTAAAACCTCAACTCCCCAAGCCATATGCGGCCCCAAGCTAATGTGATCACCTAGCCATTCGAATGTAGCATCGTGAAGCCTACCTAGGATCATGGCTCAGCCCTCTTGAGACCCAGGACGAGCCCTAACAGCAGCTAGCAGCCTCCTGCACCTAGGAAGCAAAAACTGAAACCCTAATCCTTGCAACTATAAATTTTCGTTCAGTTTTATTGCCTCTTTTTATAGCCCTTACCTATGTGGAAAACCATCCCTTCAATTACCTCTACCATGGCAGCCCCTTTGTGCAACATTTGGAAGAGTTTTAAAAGAAGAAAACGCTAGTTTTGTGCATGTATGACCACAAAAACAAAAATATATAAACTACATCATGTTTTTCATGCAATCATATATCAAACAAATAATATGGTGTGATAAATGAGAAAAAAGAGATTAATGCGAGCCTTTGCGTTTATTACGCACGAAAAACAACTTGGCAATGCGAGGTCGTCGACGAAGAGAAGACCCTATGCTGATTTTTCTTCAAAAACGTGACCTTTCCCTTCAATATCCACGTGTGGTGTGTGCACTTGCTGAAGAAGGAATCCTAGAAATTCTTTAGGTGAGGGGGCGCGTGGATTATGGGGTATGGGGTAGGGTTTGTTAGCTTTTTATTTAATTAAAACTTATGTAGCAAGCTTGAGCCTTTTAACCTAGTATAATAGGCCCATTAGTTAATATTTTAAAATTTTTTTAGGAAATGTTGTGAAAATATTATCCGAGTTCTCGAAAAGTTCATATTTTCGTCAAAAATTGAATACCGTATAAAAATACGACTAAACGTATAAAAGTACATCGAACCACCTCATTTTCGAAAATTTCATTTAAAATACACCACACATTAAACAATTAAAAATAATCATTGAATAAAAATATTTTCCCTTTACATGGTACCACGGTCTTCGTTTCTCGATCGCATCTCGAATAATCTAAAAAACACAATTTTATGCATTCTAACAGAAAATTCTATTTTAAACATATAGCCATGCACCTCAAATTAAATTTATGTTATTAAAACCATTTAATTAGTCATTTTTATTTTCCCTAGATTTGCATTCAGTTGGATTATATTATCATATTTTGGACCTTACAAATTTGATTCTTCAACATAAAACGAATGTTGTTCATAATTGAGTTTTTTGAATCGTGGTAAATTTTCATATTTGTTTACCAAGTATTTTGATATATATGGTCAAATTACTCAAGCTTGGTAAAATTATAATTTCTTTGGTATCACTTTCACTTATTACTTAATTTGACCTCAATTGTGAGAAGAATTATATCTCAAGGTTTTCATCTATATTGGGTGACATTGAAATGAACTTTATACAGGTTTAAGTATTATCTCATTCTCATTTTTCTATCCAACGTAGTTTTTGTTTTTTCGAACTTGTAAAAATAACAATAATAATACAATTATAAAACACATATTTTTTTATACAAGTTATTTTAAAACTTATATACTTAAATATTTAATACACATTAAACTATAAAATATTATTTAAAACATTAATAAATATACATTTTTATTGTTATTAATCACACCACAACCAGCTTATTGCTAGTCCCTAGCAATTTAAGTGTGGGGACCCGGACGCTAATTCATTTCTTAATCGTCTGTGGGATTAATTAAATGAATTATAATAAACAGGGTCTAATTTTTTTTTTAAATACAAGTGTAAAATGTGGAACGTAATGGAATTCATTCGAATATATATACATTGAAACAAAGTACAAGTCTTGTACTATATACAGTCATTTAAACTAAGGTTTAACGACTACATATCAAGTGTTCAAACCCTATCTAAAATCCGAGTCCGTAGTCTCCACTCTAATCACGATCTCTTTTCATCTCCTAGACCCTAATCATATCCCACCTGTTGCCATGCACACATACAAACACGACAACAGCCGGATAACTCCAGCGAGAAATACATCTCAGTATAAATAAACGATACATGCAATCATATAATCAATATAAAGCATAAAACAGATATCAGTAATATATATATCAAAATCTGGAAACATAATTCAATATAAATCTTTTAATAACTCATGACTCTATATATAAGGGCCCGAAAATTCGTGTTTGAAAATTTGCGGAAAAATTAAAAAAAAATTTAAAATAATTAAAATGCCTCATTCACAAAATAAACTGATAAATCAAGTTTAATGTTTAAAAATAGCAGCGGAAGAAATTATTGCTCACAAAATAACAAGTAAAGTAATCCAACAACTGATAAAAATGTTTGAGCATAAAAATGGCAAGTGCCGTAAATGAGGTCATCGGGTTCCACTACTGCCGACCCAAGCTAGCTCACTGGTCCCCGCCCTCGGCCCCGACATCATCAGTACCTACAACAATCAAGTCTAGTGAGCCTAAAGACTAAGCATGCATATATCGTAAATAACGAGTAAATAATATAATAAAGTTGCATGGGAGTAAAAATATCATGTCATGAGGCATAATGTGAAAAATAACTTTTCATGAGCAATTATAATACGTGCATAACTGAATGAAAATCCCAAGTGAAATGTTTGCTCCATAGAGCCCTGTAATGAAATAGCATGTAATAACTTTCTGGTGAGATTATGGTCTACGCAAGTGGCCCCTGCACTGAACTGAACTGACCGGTAACTGGCGACCGGGTGAAATAATAATCGTCTGATCAAACTAATGCCACAGTATACTGGGTGGAACTGAACTGAACTAACCGGTAACTGGCGATCGGGTGATAAAATAATCCCATGATAGTGAAATGGCCACAAGCAATATCGCATAAATCTCAAAAATGAATATTTTATATTTTTATGCACGTAATATAATTAAATGGCGTAATGAAATATCCTGTATTATTTTAACACATACATTGGATCGTTCCCAGGCTCGCTGCGACCTAAATTTAACATGAAAAATATGCAAATGATTTTCTTGACCAAACTTTGTAATTGAATCCAAAAACGAGACAATTACGCCCAACGATTTCGTATTTAATCACGACTCCGTGCCAACCCAAAACAGCACCGAACCATCATATAGTCATGATTAAAATACGCCTAAAATGATGAAATAATGCTCCTAAATTTACAGTACTCGAATTTAGTGAATGGAGGCCAAAAACATGAAACGCTCTTTCGAGAGTCATTTTGGCACATTGCACCGTAAATTCTCGTACGACCTCGAAAATGATCTGAATCACAAACGGCCAAAAACATGACCTTCCTAACTTGATGAGGCACTGTCCAGTCCAAGACCATAGGCTAAAAGCCAACCAAGAACTCAAACGAGCCACTGAACCAAAGCAGCAAGTTGCTGTCCAGAAATTCCAGCAACCGCACTTGTGCTTACATTGCTTCGTTTGCGAGACTATTGGCCATTGGGGCTTGAACCACCGACCAGAGCCTCTTCCCAACATCCTAAGGGGTGGCTTGAACCATGGCTAAGGGCCCTAGGCCAACTACAATCCAATCCAACACCCAAACCATCAGCACGTTGCACCCGAGAACGCATAAGGCACGCGTGGGGTGCGGCGCTTGATCTTATTGTTATGCGTCATTCTAGTGGCCATTTGATCAACCATGGCATGACCTAGAAATCATGAGGTATTGTATGAACCATAGCTAAGGGCTAAAAAGCCAACCAAGATCCATACCAACCTCAAATCCGAAAGCCAACTAAATGCAGAATTTTGAAAACCGATGGGACATTTGCCTTGTTTGGTTTAAAAACTGATGGGACCATGAACCAAGCCCTGAAAGGCTGACTTGGTCATGTCCTAAACATGTCAAGGAGGGGTTCTAACCATGGCTACAGCCCCTAGGGCAGCCAAGGTCCGAATTCTCCCTTAGACTACACAAACAAGAAAATCGAGACACAAAAATTTCAGCATGGAGTGTTTCTTGTAAAAAACGTTTTTGCTGGGGCGAAAGGGTGCACACCAATGGACAAATCCCTTCCTTAACAACCCTATATCATGTCTAACAGCAGCCTTGAGCCTGGAATCGGACCACCAGCTGAAGGCATAAAAAACAATGAAACCGTGAAGCATAGAGATGGCCGAGAAAAACTGTGCAGATTTTTCTTTGCGTAAAGTTGCTGTCAAATTTGATTTCCACTCTTAAATCATGAACATGTAAGGTTTTAAAATATTTATATGACTTGAATGAAGAGCGAAGGATGATATAAACATGCCTGAAAATTTTGTTTTGAATAAAACAAACAAATGCGACGAATGCGGCACGACGGAGTCGGATTTCTTCTTTTTTTTTTTTCTTTTCTTTCTTACTCGCTTACTCTCTCGTTTTTCTGCTGGTGAAAGTCACGATTTGGCTGCTGTTTGCTACTGGAACTATCGAAGGGATGGTGGAGAGGGTGGCTAGGAATGAAGGGAGGAAGTTTACTAAATAAATTTGAGGTTTGAATGGCAAGACAAATCATTCTACAATAAAATTACACAAAATGTATCAATTGAACATATCGAAGGTTGGAATAATGGGAAATGTGAAAATAAAAATTGAAATGTCTCCTTATTCGTTTTCTTAAAAAGTACTAGAATTTTTTTTTTTTTTAAACCTCACGTAGCATTCGGCCGAACCATAAAATTTCATAAAAAATTTTTGACATCATTTTTAAATAAACAACCAACTAACATTTTTCTAAATCTAAAAATAACATTTGAAAAGTATAGCCCATACTATAACCTCTTAAAAAGCACTCATACTCATGATAAAAGTCATAAAATCTTTTAACATAAATCATAACATATATGCGGAAACTAGCATCGGTCCTCGGGTCATGTGCACCTCCAGTCCAGTCAAATCAACCATCAAGACCAACATTAACATATTATCATAATCACCTGCATCATACACACCTAGTGAGTTTAAAGACTCAACACGTCATATCCTTGATATCAAGTAATACGTAATAAAGTTAACATATAACAGTGAAAAATACTTGTACTTAAAATATAATTTTCATGAAGATGCATAAACTTAAACTTAAACATTTTCGTAAACATTTTCATGATGCATAAAAACATTTTCAAAAGACATAAACATATCACTTAAACATATTCATATTCATGTCCATATTCGTATTCATATTCATGTTCATGTTCATGTTCGTGTTCGTTGAATTCAGATCGTTGATTGTGACTCGTATTCTTAAACGTATTGGGCGATGGATCCATCTAAAGAAACCACAGTACTGGGCGGCGGGGTACACCAACAACACTCTCACCGGTCAACTGGGCCCTGGCCTACGTATTAACATATCATGGCATTGGAAATACGATCGTCGGGGCTCTCTTTGGGGCCTTTTCCCATAAATGGGCTCCCTCTGGGGTCTTCTCCCCTCACGACATCTCCAATCATATTCATCATATTCGTATTCGTATTAACGAAAACACGATCGTCGGGCTCCCACTGGGACCATAACCCTCACGATATTTCCAACATATTGTAGTAGTCACAATCCTTTCACGTCCTTCAACAAGTTATCATCACTTAATAAAAACATGGTTATAATATCATTTTTATTTTGAAACCAAGCATGCAACATATCTTTTAATTATCCAATTTAATCCTTGATAATCCATGACATTTAAAAATCATATTTCAACATGTAAAAATTCATAAACATGTTACATAAATATATTAGCATATAAAACAGCAAATAGGGTACTGCCATGACGTTTACTAATTTCTATGTGTAAAATGACCGTTTTACCACTAAACGTGACTTTTATCGTTTTTAACTTTTTTTCTTAATTTCATTGACTCTAACATGTCCCAAATAATTATTTAAACCTAAGTGAATTTTCTCACATTTTTATTTAGTTTAAATCGAGAACTTTTAAATTAATCTTTTAAATGTAACGTATTAATGCGTTTTAATCCTGATTTAAACCAAACCTTAATATAAAATTCTCAAATTAAAAACTTAGACTTCTAATAATTATTTAAGCTTAAACCTAATTTTTCATAATTTTATAAAGCTTAAAACTAGGCTTTTCAATTAACTCGTTAATTAGCGTTTCGTGCGGCGATTAAATCCCGAATAAATCCAAAACTCATTATTTTGATCCCAAATTTTTACCATAACCTTTTTATGATTTATTCTACCCTTACAAGTCATGAGCCAATCCCGTGGACCCATGGCTCCATTTTTAGTTCTTAAAATCTCGTTTTTGACACCTATTCGAACACACCGAGCCATCTCCTAATTTACCCGAGCCACGCCCGAGCCACCTTGAGCCAAAACTTAGCCAACCCATCTAGGGACCCTACTGTGCAAGCCCAGACCGTAAAAAAACCCCTGGCCCGCTCAAAACCTTCCTGAAACTTGACCCAAAATCTGTACATGTGTGTGTGAGTTTCATAGTTGCTCTAGGACTCCTAGTTATCCTAGGACTCTACCAGCTGAGCCACTACCGAACCCAGCACACCCTAACCCTCCCTGTGCCACGCACAGACCATGCCCAGACTAGCCCAAGCCCTGTACCCCGCGAACGAGCCGCCTGAAGTTGGACAACAACCTGCGCGCTACCTTTTGCTGCCCTGCGCTTCCTCACTTTTGTTCAACCAGCAGCGACCAAGCCACTCCAGCCCCTAGCCCGACCACTGACCCTCATCCTAAGACCCCGATGGACCCCTAGCCCAGCCCCAAACCGAGCCACAACCCTCTTGTACATCAGCTGGTCGCGATCAGCTCATGGGGGAGAGTCCCACTTCACGTGGACTCTTCCCCAGCCCCAACCTCGAACCCTAGCTTCCCTAGGACCCAACCCAGCCCTAGAACAAGACCACCCCTGACCCTGACCCAGTCCTGATCGAGCCCCTTGACCCCATGCACAAGGACCGAACCACTTGTCCCTCACATGCACATGAACCTCTCTCGTCCCCCTTTTGTATCTCTCGGCTGTTCCAGTTTCTTTTCTTAACAAGTTGTATCATATTTTAATCAATAATTATTCATATAACAACCTATAAACCTTACCTAATCATGGCAGCCCCTTAACACATGTTTAACATAATTTTTGCAACAATTTCATGCCTCAAAAATTCATATATATTATAAAAACGAAATTGTTTCATGTTGTACTTGTTTTTCATGCAAAAATTCAATTAAATAAAATATTATGGTGTGAAAGATGAGAAAAAGAAGAATTATGGCGTGCCTTTGCGTTTTAAACGCACGATTATTCGTCGACGATTTGCGAAGAACGGGACAATAACCTTGGCTTGAATTCTCCTTAAGCTTTCTTGATTATTTCTTCTTCAAATTGTGGTGTTGTGTGCCGTGTATTTGAGTGTATTGGTGTGCAAAAATTCTGAAATTTGAGGCGTGCAAGTGTCTAGGTTTGGGGGAGGAATTACATATTTTATAGTTAAATATCTTGTTAACAAGGCTTTAGGCCTAATAAGCATAATTTAGGCTCATTAAAGCTTAATTAGAATTTAATTAAAATATGATAATAGTTTTGTTTAAATAAATTTGTGAATTTATTAGCCGGGTTGCCAAAAAATTCGTATTTTTGTTGAAAAACCAACACCGATAAAATTTACGTCCCGGCGTATAAAATCACCTCAAAACCCCATATTTTCAAAAATAAGAAAAAGCATCACCCTTAATTAAAAACAATTAACCAATAAAAATATTTTCTATTTTTCAGCCCTCGGTCTCCGTTCCTCGATCGCAACTCGAATAACCTTTAAAAATATATTTTAATGCAACCATGTAGAAAAATATATTTTAAACATGCAATTATGCACAACATAATTAATTAATGCAATTAAAATATTTAATTAAAATACAAGAGAATTTAATAATTGCATGCATGTGAGTTACGTGGACTTTAAAATTTTCGGGGCATTACAATCTTCCCCCCTTAAATTGAATTTCGTCCTCGAAATTCGCTTATCCTTAATACCCCAAAGTTTAGACTTAGTTCTATTATCCCAAAAATTCACGCTTCCGCTGCGCTACTCTGATAAAACTTAAGTTCTAAAATGTCCTTACATCTCCTTGATCATCCCAATTAATTTTACCCCCTAAATCCTTATTTTGCAATTCGCAACTTAAAAAGACCCATAATGACTTAGTGTTATACTATTATAACCTCGAATTTCAACTTTTCTTAAAATTCCCAATATAAAAATATGTATGACCATACTTATCATATATTGTTTTCTTTATTTTATACCCAAAATATTCATCAACTTATCAAATTTTAATCTTAAAATCCCAAATGCATCCGCTAACGCTTAGATTTTCAAGCATAATATCAATTCATTCTAAAAACCCTTGATTAACATTCCTTATAACATTTTAACTAAGATATCCCAAGGTTCTAAATATTGTTTCTAGCCCAAATCATAAAAAATTCCTATCAATTAAACCATCAAATTACCGCTTATTGCTAAATTAGTTCCCAAATTCCTTAACAATTGCAAAATAAATTCTTAATTTCCTCAAAAATCATCCTAATTGGTCCTTAATTTCAAAAATCCTACAGTTAACCCATAAGTTCTTGGAATTCTTACTTCCCTTCTACAGGTTTCGCATAACAAAATTTCGATAAATTTAAACTTATTTACCCAAAAATCAATTCCTATAACTAATCTTACCTTTCATCAAAACTTAAAATCCCAATTTATTCATTTTCTTACTCTCAAGTCGTTGAAAATCCTTAAATCATTATTCTTTACGTCTAATTTCCAAAAATTAATTCGATTAGTAACCATGAATTATAAATATTTTCTTAAAAAATCTACGTGTCCCAAAAACATTCCTAAAATTCACGATTAACTTACGGCCCAAAAAGTAGAATGTCAATACTAAAACCCAAAAGTCAACATAGTTCAATTCCACCATAAAACCAACATGCGTTGTAATCAAATAATTTGTTATTTCATATAGTATCACGTATAGAAATTCTAAAGCACATAAATTATATATTATCATAAAGCTATTAAACATGTGACGTAAATATATAATTCATGTACTTATGCATGTGACATCATAAAATCATATAAAGCATGTAAAACTTACAGATTGAGGCTTGACGACTGATCTTTTTGGCGCTGATGGTGGCACAACCCTTTACAGAACATTTGCTCTGATACCAACTGAAACGTCTCCTTATTCGTTTTCTTAAAAAGTACTAGAAATTTTTTTTTAAAAACTTCACGTAGCATTCGACCGAACCATAAAATTTCATAAAATATTTTTGACATCATTTTTAAATAAACAACCAACTAACATTTTTCTAAATCTAAAAATAACATTTGAAAAGTATAGCCCATACTATAACCTCTTAAAAACCACTCATACTCATGATAAAAGTCATAAAATCTTTTAACATAAATCATAACATATATGCGGAAACTAGCGTCGATCCTCGGGTCATGTGCACCTTCAATCCAGTCAAATCAAGCATCAAGACCAACATTAACATATTATCATAATCACCTGCATCATACACACCTAGTGAGTCTAAAGACTCAACACGTCATATCCTTGATATCAAGTAATACGTAATACAGTTAACATATAACAGTGAAAAATACTTGTACTTAAAATATAATTTTCATGAAGATGCATAAACTTAAACTTAAACATTTTCGTAAACATTTTCATGATGCATAAAAACATTTTCAAAAGACATAAACATATCACTTAAACATATTCATATTCATGTCCATATTCGTATTCATATTCATGTTCGTGTTCGTTGAATTCAGATCGTTGATTGTGACTCGTATTCTTAAACGTATTGGGTGATGAATCCATCTAAAGAAACCACAGTACTGGGCGGCGGGGGACACCAGCAACACTCTCACCGGTCAACTGGGCCCTGGCCTACGTATTAACCTATCATGGCATTGGAAATACGATCGTCGGGGCTCCCTCTGGGGCCTTTTCCCATAAATGGGCTCCCTCAGGGGCCTTCTCCCCTCACGACATCTCCAATCATATTCATCATATTCGTATTCGTATTAACGGAAACACGATCGTCGGGCTCCCACTGGGACCATAACCCTCACGATATTTCCAACATATTGTAGTAGTCACAATCCCTTCACGTCCTTCAACAAGTTATCATCACTTAATAAAAACATGGATATAATATCATTTTTATTTTGAAACCAAGCATGCAACATATACATATCTTTTAATTGTCCAATTTAATCCTTGATAATCCATGACATTTAAAAATCATATTTCAACATGTAAAAATTCATAAACATGTTACATAAACATATTAGCATATAAAACAGCAAATAGGGTACTGCCATGACGTTTACTAATTTCTATGTGTAAAATGACCGTTTTACCACTAAACGTGACTGATGCCCCGAGATATCCCGGGTCATGGATATGAGTGATGATGCCCCGAAGATATCCCGGGTCATGGATAATATCCATGGTTAAATGCCCGGGTCAGGAGAATAAAAGGTTCTGACCATACCAATAAAGTGATCGAACGGATCGGCACCCGAGTCATGAAATTACCCAGGATAACGAGAAAGTGGCTGGAAGAACCCACGGAAGGGCCGGTCAATCAGAGGTCAGGCCACGAGATCATCCGAAGCAGAACCCCTCTGAGAAGTTATACATTTATGTCCTTATAAGGAATCCCAAGGAATACCTCACCCTGATCACTTGGATATGAGTGAAGTATTTAATGCCGCCGATCAACAGTGTTTATAGCCGATTTATCTCTGACATTATTACAAGTGGTCAATAAATCAAGTGGCCTGGATGTGACAAGTGTGCGATTTGACATGTCAGAACAATAGGGTATAATCAGCCACCCTATTATAATTAATGCTCTCACACGAAGAACAAGGTCATCATTGTATCCTCTACTATAAATATCAGGTCCTTTACTTGCATTTACTATCTTTTAGATATTGATTCACATTTAATACTCTCATTTACTACACACCAATCATCACAGCCATCATTTGGCTACATTGGTTTTATTGCTTGAGTACCCTGCTGACTTAAGCATCGGAGTGGCCTCGCCGGACTCCCCTCCGGCGCCCATTCACGTGGTTATTTTCTTATTCACAGATCTTCCAAGGAACTCGAGAAGTTACGATCCAAGCCCGGCGTCTAACTCCTATTTCCTTCAATATCCTGATAGTTTACCCGGCAGAGTTCCTGACCCGACTCGTCCGTTTCGCCCGGGTTGCATCATTGGCGCCGTCTGTGGGAAATTCTGAGTTCTAAGACGTTGATATGGCTCCTACCAGAAGAACAGCAAATCAAAACAACACTAATGTCCAAGGAGAAAACAACACTCGTATCTCTGGTGCTGATGGTCCTCCCCCTAATGGTCCTCAGCCTACCATTCATTTAACCACCGAGGAGTTACAGAAGATTATAACTGATGCTGTTAAAATGGCCACGGCAAAGAAGGCCACTTCTCACCATGCCAGTCATCCCGAGCAACAACATGAACAGCCGCAAAGGGAAGAAAGAAGGGAAGAGGAGGGGGAATCGAGCGCGGGTTCTAAGTCTCCCACTGTTGCGGAAGAATTGGAAGAATTAAGGAAAAAAGTGAAAATGTTAGAAGGGCATGTTGGTTCTAAGGGCAACGCTCCGGTTGCAAAAGGTTGCCCATTTTCTGACATCATTGTTCGGGAACCATTACCCGGGCATTTCAAGTCGGCTAAAATCAAGGACTACGATGGGAGTTCTGACCCCGAAGAGCATCTCGCTCGTTTTGAAAACATGGCTATGTTGTATTGTTATGGGGACCAAATTAAATGCAAAGTATTTCTAACCACTCTGATTGACTCGGCTCAAAGGTGGTTTGAGGGTTTAGCTCCTCAAAGTATTCTTTCTTTCGAAGATTTTCTGAAGGTGTTCTTACATCAGTTCAGCAGTAGTAAGAAATATAAAAGAACCGCCTTTAGCCTATTCGAGGTAAAGCAGCGCCCGGAGGAAACTCTAAGGGCTTATATCAAAAGATTCAACCGAGTAGCCTTAGACGTGCCTGCTTGCGCTCCCGAAACAAAAACTACTGCCTTCACGCAAGGATTGCTAGAAGGGGATTTCTTCCGCTCCCTCACCAAAAAACTACCTGGAGAATTTGAAGATCTTTTATCCCGGGCATAAAAGTACATCAATATGGAAGAAGCCCAGCACCAGAAGAGAGAAGCATTGAAGAGAGCAAGGGGAGACCGGGCTGTCAGACCTGAGGAAAGAAATAACAAGAGGAATGGTACCGGGCATCTTTCTCATGTTCCCTTGAGAACTGCCCGGGGTATGGAAGTTCAAGAATGCAGTTCGGATGTGGCCCCACTCCCTAGTATCACACCCCGACCGGTCCTCTCGTCAGATATTGCACCTTACATAAAGAATGCTCCCACAACACGAATGAATGCCGATCCCTAAGGAAGGGATTTAGGAAGCATGCTGAGCCGGAATCTCGCCTTACTCGGGAGGAGCCCAGGTCGCCACCCTGGGTATCGCGGCGACCTGGACCGAATGTTCCTAGGAGATCGGCTATCTCCAGTGGAAGCAGGAGAACAGAAGGGAACTCTCGGGAAGAAAAAAGCAGACAAGTGGAATGAGAAGACCTTCTCCCTATCCGAGGAGTGATCAAAATGAATTCGGGAGGATCTACTGATGGTGACTCCAACCGAGCCAGGAAAGCTAGGGGTAGAAGAGTGTGTTTAGAAGTGGGTGGGAGAAATCGAAGTGAGCCGGTTATTAGTTTTGGCCCGGAAGACCTCAGAGGACTCAGCCTACCTCATAATGATGCTCTGGTTATTCAGGCCCGGGTCGCTAATTATGATGTGTTGAGAGTTTTTGTGGATAATAGGATTTCTGTTAATGTTATTTTCAAGGAAACCCTGGTCCAGATGGATTTACATGAGTATCCGCTGGAAGTAATTGCGACGGCTCTGTTCGGCTTTGCCGGTCATGCTGTATATCCTGAAGGGGAAATCACTTTACCCCTAACACTTGGAAGTGGAGATTTGAGGAAGACAGTTTTCACCATAGTAGATGCCCCATCTTCGTATAACGTAATCCTTGGAAGGCCAGCTATGAACGAGATGAGAGTTGTAGCCTCCACTTATCACCAGAAGATCAAGTTCCCGATACGAGGGCAGGTGGGAGAGGTTAAAGGAGACCAACCCTCATCCCGGAAATGCTATGGTGAAACAATCCGAGTAGACCAGAAAAGGGCAAGAATGGAGGACAGGGGAAAGAAAATGGCCCCGGGAGCAAAGGAGGTAGAGGGAAATGAAGTAAATTTTGTGGCAGAGGACGAGCAAGAGGTGGTTGAAATAAAACCAGGAAAAAGTATCCGAGTGGCCCGAGACCTGGAAGACTCCACCCGGGTAAAACTCCTAGCCTGTCTGAAAACTAACATCTCCATTTTTGCATGGTCCCAACAGGAACTTGTGGGAATATCACCCAAAGTAGCCGAGCACAAACTAAACATCATCCCCGGATCTCGACCTATAAAACAGAAGAAGAGGCACTTCGGGCCCGAAAAAGACAAAATCATAGAAGGGCAGGTGAAGGAAATGTTGGGAGCCGGCCACATCAGGGAAGTCCAATTTCCCACATGGCTCTCTAATGTGGTCCTTGTCCCTAAAGCCACAGGGAAGTGGAGGATGTGTGTAGATTTCCGGGATCTGAACAAAGCTTGCCCGAAGGATTGTTATCCGCTTCCTCGAATCGATCAGTTGGTAGATTCAACTTCCGGCTTTGAGTTACTAAGTTTCATGGATGCATATCAGGGTCATCACCAAATCCCCTTGGCCCGAGAAGATCAAGATAAGGCAAGTTTCATTACTTCTGGGGTACCTTTTGCTATGTGGTCATGCCGTTTGGATTGTAAAATGCCGGGGCCACGTACCAACGCCTCATGAATCAAGTCTTCCAAAAGCAGATAGGCAGGAATATTGAGGTATATGTGGATGATATCTTGATTAAGACTCGAGAAATGTCTTGTTTTATTGATGACTTGACAGAGACTTTTGCCACATTGGAAAAGTATGAGATTAAGCTCAACCCGGCCAAATGTGTGTTCGGGGTCAAGAGTGGAAAGTTTCTGGGTTTCATGGTTAGAGACAGAGGAATTGAAGTCAACCCGGAAAAGATAAAAGCTGTGATTGACATGTCCTCCCCTCAATCTACTCGGGATGTACAGAAATTGACCGGGAGGATTGCTGCTTTGTCCCGATTCATCTCTCGATCTGCTCACCGGAGTTATCTCTTTTTCCAAGTCCTCAGAAAGGCCCAGAAGTTTGGTTGGAATAAAGGGTGCGAGCAAGCTTTCCAAGACTTGAAAAAACACTTATCCGAGTTACCTGTTTTGGTAAAGCCGGAGCCGGGGGAAAAGTTGTGGATTTATTTGTCTGCTACTGAACATGCTGTCAGTTCTGTTCTCATCAAGAAATAAGGGACAGATTAGAGGCCCGTATATTATGTTAGTCACGCCCTCCGAGGAGCAGAGTTGAAATATAGTGAAATGGAAAAAATAGCTCTAGCCTTGGTAGTGACTGCCCGAAAATTAAGGCCATACTTTTGTCTCATCCGATAGTGGTCCTCACCAATTCCCCACTCGGAAGAATAATGACACATTCGGAAGTCTCAGGAAGAATGGTGAAATGGACAATAGAGCTAGGGGAATACGACATCGAGTATCAACCCCGGACCGCTATCAAAGCTCAGGCTCTGACACACTTCTTGATAGAAATGATTCAACCGACAGAGGAGGAAGTGTGGAGAGTCTTTGTTGATGGCGCTTCAAATCTATCCGGATGCGGAGTTGGAGTGGTCATAATAGCCCCGTTCGGGGAAAAGATAAAATTGGCCTGGAGAATCGATTCCCGGGTTACAAATAACGAAGCTGAGTATGAAGCTGTTTTAACAGGATTACAAGCCGCCCAAGAAGTTGGAGCCTCCCGAGTAATTATTTACTCTGATTCTCAGTTGGTGGCACAACAAATTAAGGGTGCTTACGAGGCCAAAGATGAAAAAATGCTCAAATACTTGATACTCATAACAGCCCGAGCTGCCATTTTTACCGACTGGAGCATCGAACAAATACCCCGGGAAGAGAATGAGGAAGCCGATAGTCTGGCCAAGTTAGCTGCTTCTATGTCCGAAGTAAATACCCGAGAAATCACGTGTTTTATCCGATTGGTACTATCTGTGGATGAGGCATCACCTACCCAAATAAATTCATGGATGACTCCCCTGATTGAATACATAGTCCATGCCAAGCTTCCGATTGACAGAGTTCAGGCTTTAAAGGTAAAGAAGCAAGCACCCAGGTTCACTCTATTAAACAACACTCTTTACAGGCGATCATACCTAGGTCCTCTGTTGAAATGTATCTCAGAAAGTGAAGTAGAGTACATCCTCCGGGAAATTCACGAAGGGTGCTGTGGAGAACACTTGGGAGGGATGGCCCTGTCTCGGAAAGCCCTATTAGCAGGATTTTGGTGGCCCCGGATGGATCAAGATGCCGCCAGTCTAGTCCGAAAATGCCAGGGTTGCCAACGCCATTCCAATCTTCACCATCGCCCAACTGCAAGTATGCAACCAATCTCCGCCTCATGCCCTTTTGATCAATGGGGTCTAGATATAGTGGGCCCCTTCCCAATGGCCCGGGCACAAAAAAGATTTCTTCTAGTAGCTATTGATTATTTCTCCAAGTGGGTGGAAGCTGAGCCATTAGCCAGAATTACTGAAGACGAAGTTATGAAATTTCTTTGGAAAAGCATTGTTTGCAGATACGGCATCCCTAGGAAGTTAATCTCCGACAATGGAAGACAATTCCAAGGAAGAAAGATCACCTCCTGGTGTCATGAAATGAAGATTATTCAATCCTTCACCTCAGTATCCTACCCTCAGGCTAATGGCCAGACGAAAGTAACTAACAGGATCCTCGTGAAAGCACTGAAAACCCGGCTCCACGGAAAAGGAAAAGATTGGGTGGATGAATTGCCAAGTGTTTTATGGGCTTACCGAACTACTCCTCGATCATCTACTCTGGAAACACCCTATAGCCTTGTCTATGGGTCAGAAGCAGTCCTGCCAGTGGAGATCGGGCAATCTTGTATTCGGATAGAGTCCTACCCAAATCACAATGATAAGTCCCGGGCCATTGAACTTGATCTGGTTGAAGAAAGGCGAGACAGAGCTAACATTCGAATGGAAGCTTATCGTAGCCGGGTAATGAAATCCTATAATAAGAACGTTCGGGCGCGAAACTTTCAGATAGGGGACTTGGTCATGAAAAAGGTGAAACCGGTAGGCGATGTAGGGAAATTGGAAGCAAAATGGGAAGGACCCTTCAAAATAATTCAAAGAATCAGTTCTGGTGCAGCTTATTATCTTGAAGATTCTCTGGGACAAACTCTCAAAAGGCCATGGATTGCTTTTCATTTAAAGAGATATTATGTGTAAAAAAGGCTTGTATCTACTGATTTCTACATCAAATAAAAAGATTGATCGAGAAAGCGTGCGAATACTTTCAAGTCCAGGGACCCGTACCCTGGCCCGGTGGACCCGTACCCCGGTTATACTTTCAAGTCCAGGGACCCGTACCCTGGCCCGGTGGACCCGTACCCCGGTTATACTTTCAAGTCCAGGGACCCGTACCCTGGCCCGGTGGACCCGTACCCCGGTTATACTTTCAAGTCCAGGGACCCGTACCCTGGCCCGGTGGACCCGTACCCCGGTTATACTTTCAAGTCCAGGGACCCGTACCCTGGCCCAATGGACCCGTACCCCGGTTATACTTTCAAGTCCAGGGACCCGTACCCTGGCCCGGTGGACCCGTACCCCGATTATACTTTCAAGTCCAGGGACCCGTACCCTGGCCCGGTGGACCCGTACCCCGGTTATACTTTCAAATATAGGAATGTTGGGGAAGCTGTTATCAAATGCGATAAAGAGATCTCGTTAACAAAGAAGATATTTACAGAGTGCCCGGAACCCGGGAGTAAAAAAAAAAAAACAGACAAACTAGTTTTATTTGGGATCGTGCTCCTTGTTCTGCTCCTCCTCCTCTTCTAGGAGAGAGGCTGCTGCTTTCTCTAAGTCTGGAAAATCTTCCTGGTCAGCTAGGACCAAACCCACCTCCTCGAATTGTTCCAGGCACTTGTTGAAGCTCTGTTCAAAGTACGGGAAGGCTTTCTTAGCCAACATCAGCTTGAACTCAGGAGATTTTAAAAAGTTGGTCATCTGCTCCTCCTGAGCAGTCTTAAGAAGGGATACGGCAGCCTGGAGACCATCAGCTCGAGCACGGGAGGACTCGGCTTCCTCCCTTAACGCTTGTGTCTCTGCTCGGGCCGCTGTCAGCTCCGCCCGCATCAAATCCATTTGCTGCTCCCAGACAGCCCTCTCCCGAGCCAACACATGGTCGTGAAGCTCGCTCAAACGACCCACCTCCTCTCGGAGTTTAGCATGCATCTCCTGGGCCGAGGTAGCCCGAGCATTGGCCCCTTTAGCTACGATAGCTACTCGCTCGTAAGAATGTACGAGCATCTGCAGGCCCTTAAAATATTGTGCAAACTTGGGGATAAAGCGAGAAAAGAGAAAGAAAGGGAGAGAAGAAAAAGGGGGGGGGGGGTTACAATTTCCTGAACTTACAGAAAAAACTCGGGAAGTTCCTTCGCAGAGAAGAGCACGTTGGGATGAAGTCCCTGAAGGTGTGCCACCTCGTCAGGACGAAAAAGGCCTCGGATCATTTTAAGAAGGTCTGCACCAATATCTTCCCCGAAGATGTTGGGAATAACCCAAGGCCTTCCCCCAGAGGGCCCGGTAGAAGAACCTGTCATAGGAGGAGACCGGACGACCTCCTCGACGTCATCCTCTACTGCCACCACCGTTTCCTGGATGGCTTTCCTCTTTCGTTGATTAAGAGGAGCTGGATCCTCTTCGGTAGATGGGACGGCGGATTCTTCCTGGGGAAGAATGGGTTCCTCACAAACCATCATTTCTGCTTCATCCCCATGTCCTTCAGTTTCCTGGGCTTCAGCCAATGCCCGGGCTTGGCGTTCTTCCTCCTCTTGAGTTTCTCGAGCTTTTTTCTCAGCCCGGGCTATTTTTTGTTCGGCTTTTCTCTTAGCCGCGGCCTCCTGGAAACTCGCCCTGATCATGTCTTCGGCTGCATTACAAAAACAGCACGTCAGATGACCAAGCAAGTGAAGGATACATAAAGGGAAATAATGGTAAGATAATACTTTACCAGCCTGCGACCCGGGGTGATTGAACTCATCTATTATCTTGTCCACGGGGTCTTCAGGCCGGGACCCAATCCCATAATGAATCAAGTTGTCCCCCCCGATCAACACAGAGGAAAGATAAGATTGTTTTTCTACGGCCCCCCAGACTTGGATAAAAGAAGGGAGGAGTTTGTAATCCCGGGGAAGCTCGGGTTGGGAGGGCATAGCAGAGAGAAAGCCCAAGGCAGTGGTAGGGAGAGTCAGGAATTGAAGAAAGAAAAATTTTGTCTTCCATCCCTTCAGAGGGGAAGGGATATCAGTCAAGAACCGGTAATGCATGCGGGCCATAAAAGAAAAGACCCCATCATTTAGCCGGCAAGAATAAAAATAATGAAAAATTGAAGAATTGATGAGAAGTTGTTTCATACGGAATAGTACAAAAGTAGCAGCCATAATACGAAAAGCGTTAGGGTGGAGGTGATTGAGGAGAAGGTTGAAAAATCGAGCAACTCCTTCAAAGAAGTGATGTATCGGGAAGCGTAGACCACTCTTGAGCTGCTCAAGAAAGAAAGCATGATAGCCGGGGGAGGGGTATCTGGGTGATCGTTCGGTCCGGGAATTTTGATATCATAAGTAGAAGGGATGGAGCCCAAAGATCTCAACTCCTCTATACTACCCGGGCGAAGGGTAGAAGTCATAGTGGAAAACCATGGGAGACTTGTGGCCTTCTCTTTTCCCTTACCCTGGGTACCAGCGGGACGAGAAGAAGAAGTTTTGGATTTTTTAAGGGGTCGAGAATGGGAAATGGAAATGCCCACTGGAAGGCGAACGGAGGTATCAGAAGGGGTCGGGGAGTTATCCTCCGATCGACCCCTGACATTTTTGCCGGACGTAGAAGATGTGGAATTTGACATAATGAAAAGGATAAATGAGGAAAAGAGACTTAGTAGGAAGAAATGGAGATGGTGACCGGTTGTCGATGAACGGAAAGATCGCCGGAATAACACCCACGCGACGGAAAAACTCGAGAAAAGAATTTGGCAGAGCTTCGCTACAAGGGAATTTGAAAGTGAATTTTGAAAACAAGTCATATACTATATATAGGAGAAGAGAGTGATTTATACCGTTGATCTAAAGCAGATCGAACTGACCAGATCAGCCTCGAAAATTGGGCGGCATCATTGGGCGGGATATTTGAAAAGACGTGAGCACAAATCGAGAAATTATAGTCATTCACTTGCTCGGAATACGGACAGTTCCTGACAGCTTGTCAGGGGGGGATGCGTCGTTCTGACATCACGTTAAATGATCAGGGAAGGCTAAGCCCCGACGTATGATCCTAAGCCCGGGTGGTACGAAGCCCCGGCGTATTATCTTAAGCACGGGTGGCACGAGGACCCGGCGATCAATTAATAGCGTATGGTTTTCCTGTTTATTGATTCTTAATCTATGCCGGCTTGTTCACAAAAGATATAAAGTAGCAAGATACATTAAAATTTTTATTACGGAAATGGTCGGCGTCGTATTACAGCTATTCTAGAAGATACATAATCCTGCCATTCATTCATCCAATCAGTCAACTCTTGAAAGTAGAGATTGGTGAAGGACTCGGCGGTTGAAATTTTGTTCAAATGATGCCACTCCTTCCACAACATAGCATGAAACAGAGCTTGGTCGGTGGCTAGGTCTGCAATTCGAGCTATTTCAAGCTCTCGCCTATATTTCCTCGCCAATGCTCTCTGTGCGCGAGTAAGAGCCAGGCCATTCTGGTAAGCGATGGTAATATCTTGAATCTTGTACCAAGTGGAAATAACCTTTACTTCGATATACTCTTCGACAGTTCTTTTTAGATTCTCCACGTAAGAACGTAGCTCGGCTGGTATTTGGCTATGTGCACCAACGGAAGAGATTGTAATGCTGCATACACTGGAATCACTTGAAGACATGTTGAACTGATGTTCACCTTTCATTTCTATTCCCTTATTTATAGGCACATGACATTTAATGGATGCACCTCGTAAATGGTATCAAGTAAGACGAGAGGACGTTCACGATTATCGAAGCATCATCCTTATCCATCTCGAAATATGGAACGTTTTTCGACAGGAACTTAATATTGATGCATGCGTCATTATGATTCTAATCATAGCCCGGGAGGTTTGAGGCCCCGGCATCTTATTTTATAGCATGAGGAATTTTAGCCCCCGGCATCTCAGTTAGGGAGATTTATTTTTCAGTTCCTAGTACAAATACAATATCTAGAAAAATTGAAATTCTCGACAGAACTACAAATGGACAAGCGTTTTTATCCCTGAAAAGGGTGCTGGGAGAGTAACGGAGATATAAAACAAAAATAACTTTTATTCAGAAGAAGAAATTCTTGCGGACTACATCATAATATGCTTCCTCTACGAACATCATCCACAGGGTCATCCAGCATTTTACTTCTCCAGTAGACGATTTGAGGAAGCTGTCGGATTCGACAATGTCCATCAGAATTTTCCTTTCCTTGTAGAGCATCAGCTCGTAGACATAATCGTCCCTGAAAAGATCAGCTGTCTCGGAAACATGCAGACGTTCCCTATACTCCTTCAGCTTTACCACCAGTCTAGGAGTATTAGCTTCCCCAGTCTCGTAAAGAAACTTCAGTCTCTGAAGCTTTTCCCAGTAGTGGATAATTTTATGGAAGACTTCATCCTCCAGTTCCAGTTTTCGTTTCTCCCGGGCTGTTTTCATGAATTCTTCCGCCATATCAGGAGCCTTGGAACCGCTTGCACCTGCCATTGTATTCTCTAGAAGATGAATGTCGGTGTCATTGAACAAAGGAAGGGTTGTTATATATATAGGAGAGTGAAGCCAATCCACACCATTAATCCATAATGGACCCAACGGCTCAGATATTCATCGGAAATAGTGCAAAGATATTCATACAGACGAGAAGATATTCGAAAAGACAGGTCCAAGAATTAATGCGTCATAATGATTCATTCTCTTGGAAAAAGAAGAGTCTGTGACAAATCCTACGGCCTATGTCAGCTATAATCCACGTGTCCATATATTACGATCAGCCTAAAAAATAATAATAAGCAAGTAAGCAAACAATTTTCCTGACCGGGCACACGAGAATAATCGGGACAACGAGTGGACTCTAGCCCGACTAATTAAGGTAGGAGTGATGATGCCCCGAGATATCCCGGGTCATGGATAAGAGTGATGATGCCCCGAAGATATCCCGGGTCATGGATAATATCCATGGTTAAATGCCCGGGTCAGGAGAATAAAAGGTTCTGACCATACCAATAAAGTGATCGAACGGATCGGCACCCAAGTCATGAAATTACCTAGGATAACGAGAAAGTGGCTGGAAGAACCCACGGAAGGGCCGGTCAATCAGAGGCCAGGCCACGAGATCATCCGAAGAAGAACCCCTCTGAGAAGTTATACATTTATGTCCTTATAAGGAATCCCAAGGAATACCTCACCCTGATCACTTCGATATGAGTGAAGTATTTAATGCCGCCGATCAACAGTGTTTATAGCCGATTTATCTCTGACATTATTACAAGTGGTCAATAAATCAAGTGACCTGGATGTGACAAGTGTGCGATTTGACATGTCAAAACAATAGGGTATAATCAGCCACCCTATTATTATTAATGCTCTCACACGAAGAACGAAGTCATCATTGTATCCTCTACTATAAATATCAGGTCCTTTACTTGCATTTACTATCTTTTAGATATTGATTCACATTTAATACTCGCATTTACTACACACCAATCATCACAACTATCATTTGGCTACATTGGTTTTATTGCTTGAGTACCCTGCTGACTTAAGCATCAGAGTGGCCACGCCGGACTCCCTTCCGGCGCCCATTCACGTGGTTATTTTCTTATTCACAGATCTTCCAAGGAACTCGAGAAGTTACGATCCAAGCCCGACGTCTAACTCCTATTTCCTTCAATATCCTTATAGTTTACCCGGCAGAGTTCCTGACCCGACTCGTCCGTTTCGCCCGAGTTGCATCAGTGACTTTTATCGTTTTTGACTTTTTTTCTTAATTTCATTGACTCTAACATGTTCCAAATAATTATTTAAACCTACGTGAATTTTCTCACATTTTTATTTAGTTTAAATCGTGGACTTTTAAATTAATCTTTTAAATGTGACGTATTAATGCGTTTTAATCCTGAATTAAACCAAACCTTAATATAAAATTCTCAAATTAAAAACTTAGACTTCTAATAATTATTTAAGCTTAAACCTAATTTTTCATAATTTTATAAAGCTTAAAACTAGGCTTTTCAATTAACTCGTTAATTAGCGTTTCGTGCGGCGATTAAATCCCGAATAAATCCAAAACTCATTATTTTGATCCCAAATTTTTACCATAACCTTTTCATGATTTATTCTACCCTTACAAGTCATGAGCCACACCCGTGAACCCATGGATCCATTTTTAGTTCTTAAAATCTCGTTTTTGACACCTATTCGAACACACCGAGCCATCTCCTAACTTACCCAAGCCACGCCCGAGCCACCTTGAGCCAAAACTTAGCCAACCCATCTAGGGACCCTACTGTGCAAGCCCAGACCGTAAAACAACCCCTGGCCCGCTCAAAACCTTCCTGAAACTTGACCCAAAATCTGTACATGTGTGTGTGAGTTTCATAGTTGCTCTAGGACTCCTAGTTATCCTAGGACTCTACCAGCTGAGCCACTACCGAACCCAGCAGACCCTAACCCTCCCTGTGCCACGCCCAGACCATGCCCAGACAAGCCCAAGCCCTGTACCCCGCGAACGAGCCGCCTGAAGTTGGACAACAACCTGCGCGCTACCTTTTGCTGCCCTGCGCTTCCTCACTTTTGTTCAACCAGCAGCGACCAAGCCACTCCAGCCCCTAGCCCGACCACTGACCCTCATCCTAAGACCCCGATGGACCCCTAGCCCAGCCCCAAACCGAGCCACAACCCTCTTGTACATCAGCTGGTCGGGATCAGCTCATGGGGGAGAGTCCCACTTCACGTGGACTCTTCCCCAGCCCCAACCTCGAACCCTAGCCACCCTAGGACCCAACCCAGCCCCAGAACAAGACCACCCCTGACCCTGACCCAGCCCTGATCGAGCCCCTTGACCCCATGCACAAGGACCGAACCACTTGTCCCTCACATGCACATAAACCTCTCTCGGCCCCCTTTTGTATCTCTCGGCTGTTCCAGTTTCTTTTCTTAACAAGTTGTATCATATTTTAATCAATAATTATTCATATAACAACCCATAAACCTTACCTAATCATAGCAGCCCCTTAACACATGTTTAACATAATTTTTGCAACAATTTCATGCCTCAAAAATTCATATATATTATAAAAACGAAATTGTTTCATGTTGTACTTGTTTTACATGCAAAAATTCAATTAAATAAAATACTATGGTGTGAAAGATGAGAAAAGAAAGAATTATGGCGTGGCTTTGCGTTTTAAACGCACGATTATTCGTCGACGATTTGCGAAGAACTGGACAATAACCTTGGTTTGAATTCTCCTTAAGCTTTCTTGATTATTTCTTCTTCAAATTGTGGTGTTGTGTGCCGTGTATTTGAGTGTATTGGTGTGCAAAAATTCTGAAATTTGAGGCGTGCAAGTGTCCAGGTTTGGGGGAGGGTTTACATATTTTATAGTTAAATATCTTGTTAACAAGGCTTTAGACCTAATAAGCATAATTTAGGCCCATTAAAGCTTAATTAGAATTTAATTAAAATATGATAATAGTTTTGTTTAAATAAATTTGTGAATTTATTAGCCGGGTTGCCAAAAAATTCGTATTTTTGTTGAAAAACCAACACCGATAAAATTTACGTCCCGGCGTATAAAATCACCTCAAAACCCCATATTTTCAAAAATAAGAAAAAGCATCACCCTTAATTAAAAACAATTAACCAATAAAAACATTTTCTATTTTTCAGCCCTCGGTCTCCGTTCCTCGATCGCAACTCGAATAACTTTTAAAAATATATTTTAATGCAACCATGTAGAAAAATATATTTTAAACATGCAATTATGCACAACATAATTAATTACCTTAAAATTTTCGGGACGTTACAAAAATACTAACTATTACGCGCCTATCAAAATCTCCCACACCTAAATGATGCTTGTCCTCAAGCCAAAAATAGATCAACTCATTATCTCAATTTTTCGTCCTCCTTCCGCTTCCTCTACTTATCCAAAACATTTTTCATGCAAGAAGACATTTTAATTTCAGAGCATCTCACAAAATAATATCATGAACAATCACTGATATCAGAATGTGTAGAAATTAAAATATATGGGATTTAATAACTCCTCACAAGATTCGCTCATTCCGCTCATTGGTGTCTAGGATATATGTCAACAAACTCTCATGTCAAATGCATTGAAATTTTTTTCCATAGGCTTGCAAATTTATCACATCCTTCCACTAAATGAATGAATTAAAATACACAAACAAAAAGGGCTATAAATGGGTTGTAATGTGGCTAGGGGTAAGGTAGGATAAAAGGAAACAATGAGCTATGGAATTAGAGAAATCATATGCACTTTTCGCAAAACAATTGCATTCAAATAATAACATCTTTAATTTCATTATAACATCAAGAGCCCTCTTTTTTTTTTCTATTTGTTTGCTCTTCTTTTCTTTTTCACTTCGTCTACTTTTCTTCTTTCTCTTTCTTTTTTTTATGTTTTTGTTTTTTTTTTGTTTTTTTTGTAGACGGTGACTATGAGGTTTCGAGATTGACGAAATCCCACCAATTCACACTATTTTGGATTGAATGATTCTATTTATGAAAATTTTATATGATTTTCCAATTCAAGGTACAAAAAGGGGGATAACCAACAAAAAGGAATTATCACGGCTTGTAATGTGGTTATTTTTATTCAAAGAAAAAGGCTGAGGCTCAAACTTGGTTCACTAGGGGTCTATGAATCAGGGTAGGCTCAAAGAACGGCTCAGATGATGCGAAAGAAAATGGTTAACCCTAATGCCATTATCATTTTGTCTAAGCACCTAATCCACCACAAAGTGTTGACAAAAACATGTATAACAATGCAAGTTCTAGAAAAATTAACAATGCAATGACAACACACAATCAAAGAAAATGGAGCATGATATCATGATTGCTCATAGGCTCAAAGCTCACCAAGAAAAAAATTATAGCAATTGTGTTAAATCCCACACACTTGTCCTCTCTAACTACCATCAAGAGCAACTTATTCATAATGTAAAAAGTGAGAATGCAAAAACATTTGCACGCAAAGAAAACCTCATTTTTTTCGCATAGGAGGCAATCAGGATTCAGAAGAAAGAGATAACAAATGATTTAGGTGCTTGGAACTAACAACGTTAATATCTTTTCCCCTTTTTTTCAATTTTTTTTTCAAAATGCTGAAAAATTAAATCAACAGACTAAAAATCAAATAAGAAAAAAAAATCAAAAATCCCACAGTAAAGTCAAATTTCTCGCACAAACTCCCACACCTAAACTTGGCATTGTCCTCAATGACAAAAAATAGATGCTCAACTAAAACGATAAAATAGGAAAAGTTAGAAAACTCCCCTGAAAGATTATGAGCATCGTAAAGAAACATCATCTACTGCTGCGGTGGGGACGTGAGAGCGTGGCTCAGTTATGGAAGTTAGAGCAGACGAGCGGCTGGTGGGTCGCGACGACGCTGGAGTAGGTGGCGCGAGATGGGAGAGGGGATTTGGAGAGGGGCGATGGAGGCTGCTGTGAGAGAGAGAGAGAGAGAAAAAAAAAGGTTAAGAAATTTTTTTTTTTGTTTAAAAATTCAGTAGAGGTGTTTCAACAAGGCGTGGCCACGTCTTGTGTAAAAACCTCTACTGGAACAACTTTTTTTTTTAAATCAGTAGAGGTGTTTCAACAAGGCGTGGCCACGCCTTGTACTAAAACCTCTACTGGAATTATTATTATTATTATTTTTTTTTTGCGCAGAAGTGGTATTCTTATAAGGCGTGGTCACGCCTTGTTAGAGGACGTCTTCTGCAGAAATGTAACAAAAATTGTACTATTTAAAAAAAAGGAAAAAAATCAAAATAATAAAAAACAAAACCAAAAATAAAAATAAAAATTGGGTTGCCTCCCAATCAGCGCCTCTTTTTATTTTCGTTGGCTCGACTTCATTCTTTCTTGTTGCTCATGGTGGTTCATATATGGTCACTTTATCCACTTTATTCCGCTTGAATATTTTCATAGCAAATTTCAGCAAATGTGTTTTCTTTGAATTTCTTGGAAATCCCTATCCCTTGGATATTTCTTCCCTTTTTTATGAGTACATGCTTGGGTCGATCTGGAGGAAGTTTTTGCATAATTTTAGATATCTGCAAATCAGAGAGAGAAAATATAGTATTAGAATTTTCAACAGGTCTTTCAATAATCTCCTCTAATTCATTCTTATCAACAATTTTTGAATTTTCTTCTGACAAGTGATTAGCGATATCAAGAGTATTAATAGTGCTTTCACTAATACGATATTTCATGGTATCAGAAATATTAAACTTAACAATCTCACCATCAAATTCCATAGTAAGAGTACCACTATTAACATCTATGACAGACTTTGAAGTTTTCAAAAATGGTCTTCCTAGTAAAATTAGACTGTTTAAATCATCATTTTCCATATCAAGCACATAAAAATCAGCAGGAAAAACCAAATTTTCAATTTTCACAAGAACATCTTCAATTACACCTCTAGGATAAAAAGTGGACCTATCAGCCAACTGGATCACAATGTCGGTTTCAGTCAGAGGTCCAAGTTCCAAATAATTATAAACAGAATCAGGCATGACATTGATAGAAGCACCTAAATCCAACATAGCCTTTTCAAGTCTAGTATCGTCAATAGTACAAGGGATAGAAAACATACCTGGATCACTGCATTTGATAGGAATGGTTTTTTGAATGACTGCAGAAACATGTTCTCCTGCCTTTTCTCTTTTACACCCCATCAACTTATGTCTCTTTTTTGTAGTACACAATTCTTTTAAAATTTTAGCACAACGAGGTACTGGTTTAATAGCATCTAATGAAGCAATATTTACCTCACCTCTACAAAGAGTGTCATTCAACTCCTTAATACTTTCACATTTCCTGTTCAATGCAAGAGGGAATGGGGGAATAGGTTTATACTCAAATAGAGGAGAAAACTTACCTTTCGGAGCATCTTCTTGATTGATTATTTTATCCTCAACGTTTATCTCATTCTCTTCCTTTTGCTTGACTGATGCTTGTACCCCAATTTCTTGAACATCCAATTCTTTACAATTTCTCAAAGTAATTGCACTCACATTTTCTCTTGGATTCACCACTGTCTGAGAAGATAGATTACCTAAATTTTGTGCTTCCAACTTGTGAATTGAAGTCGCCAACTGTCCCACTTGAGTGCTCAAATTCTGAATGCTAGCCCTTGTTTCTTGTTGAAATTTTTGAGTGTTCTCAGCTAAGGATTGGAAAATTTCATCTAATGACATACCTGAGTTAGGCGCTTGCGCAGGTGCGTGTTGTTTGTTCAAATTTTGCTGTGGATATTTTTGTTGGCCTCCTTGATTCTTATAGCTGAAATTTGGGTGATCCCTCCATCCTGTATTGTAGCTATTAGAATATGGGTCATATCGACGCTTGGGCTGCCCAGGAAATCCGCCAATCGCATTGGCTTGTTGTGTGGGTTTTTCTTGTAGTGACGGACACATATCTGTAGGATGTCCCACCATAGCACATACACAACAAGCTTTTACCTGTTGCACCTGTCATGCAACCAATTTTTCCAAATGAGATGTCAAAGAATCTAACCTTTGATCGATAGGAGTAACACTTACCTCATTGACTTGTCGTGGAGGGTTGTCTTGCCTAGTACCAAACTGTTGTGCATTGGCAGCCATGTTGGAGATTAGAGCTCGTGCCTCTTGAGGCGTTTTGTTCACCAATGCACCTCCACTTGCAGCATCAATCATGTTCCTATCAAAGAGCGAGAGTCCCTCATAAAAATATTGAACTAGTAGCTGTTCTGGAATCTGGTGTTGTGGACAACTGGCACACAACTGCTTGAATCTCTCCCAATACTCATACAAATTTTCCTCATGCAGCTGTCTAATCCCACAAATGTCTTTTATAATATTTGCTGCTCGTAAAGCTGGGAAAAACTTCTCCAAAAATTGTTGTTTCATATTGTCCCAAGTTGTTATCGTCCCAGAGGGCAAGTAATAGAGCCAATCTTTAGCCTTGTCGGCTAAAGAGAATAGAAAAGCTAATGTAACAGTCATAATCCTTCACAAGCTCCAACCAACGCCTCTGACGCATGTTCAGCTCCTTCTGCATAAAGAAATACTTGAGGCTCTTGTGGTCGGTTAAGGTCTGACACTTCTCTCTATACAAATAATGCCTCCAAATCTTCAGGGCAAATACTACGGCAGCCAACTCTAGATCATGGGTAGGGTAGTTCTTCTCATGGGTCTTCAACTGTCGAGAAGCATATGCTATCACCTTCCCATGCTGCATCAATACTGCGCCCAAACCGAGCTTCGAAGCATCGGTATACAGAACAAACTCACCGGGCCCTGACGGCATGGCCAAAACTGGTGCTGAGATAAGAGCTTGCTTCAAAGTATCGAAGCTCTTCTGACACTCCTCGCTCCACAGATATTTAGCATTTTTCTTGGTCAATGATGTGAGTGGAACGGCAATAGAGGAGAATCCCTTAATGAACTTCCGATAATATCCTGCTAGTCCAAGAAAACTGCGGATCTCTGATGCATTCTGCGGCACAACCCAATCTCTGACTGATGAAAATTTTGCTGGGTCGACCTCAATACCACTGCTAGAAATAATGTGGCCTAAGAACGCCACCTTCTCTAACCAGAATTCGCACTTACTGAAATTTGCGAATAACTTGTGCTTCTGCAAGGTCTGCAGCACTGTGGTCAGATGTCTGCTGTGATCCTCCTGATTCTTGGAGTAGACGAGAATGTCGTCTATGAATACTATCACAAACTGGTCAAGATACGGCTGAAATACGCGATTCATGAGATCCAAGAAGATAGCTGGCGCATTCGTCAGACCGAACGGCATCACAAGGGACTCATAGTGGCCATAACGAGTCCTAAAAGCAGTCTTGGAAATATCAGCATCTTTCACCCTCAACTGGTGATAACCGGAACGCAGATCTATCTTGGAGAATATCGAAGCTCCCTGCAACTGGTCAAACAAATCCTCAATCCTCGGAAGTGGGTACTTGTTCTTCACTGTAACCTTGTTCAACTCCCGGTAATCAATGCAAAGCCTCATAGAGCCATCCTTCTTCTTCACAAATAAGACTGGTGCGCCCCATGGAGAAAAACTAGGGCGAATGAACTCCTTGTCAAGAAGTTCCTGAATCTGCTTCTTAAGCTCTGCCATCTCTGTCGGTGCTAGTCGGTACGGTGCTTTTGAGATCCGAACCGTACCTGGCATAAGCTCGACAAAAAACTCCACCTCTCTCTCGGGTGGCATACCAGAGACGTCTTCCGGAAAAACGTCTAGAAAATCCCTAACAACTGGGACATCTGAAGCTGACTGACTGGGTGCCTCGGGGATAGATATAAAAGTTGCTAAAAATGCCCGACACCCTCTATGCATGAGCTTCCTAGCCTGGACATAAGGAATAATGCGCGGTAAAGGAAAGTATTTGTCCGGCTCAAATAAGAACTGTGTCATCCCAGGCGGTCGGACTAGAACAGATCTCCGCTGGAAGTCTATCAACACCCTGTTCTGCAATAGCCAATCCATACCTAATATGATGTCAAACTCTGGCATCGGCTAGAAAAATCAGATCCGCATAAACAAGGTGGCCATGAAGCTCCAGATCTATGTCTCGGATCACATTGGTGGCTGCCATCTCCTCTCCCAAAGGCAGTACTACTGAGTAGGCTACATATAGCCCAACAGTCTTAACTTTGAGACGCAAAGACCTCTGAAATAAACAAGTGAGTAGCCCCTGAATCTATCAGGGCTTTTGTAGCTGAGCCAGCTATGAAAATTCTCCCTGAAAGGTTAGAACACTATGCTGAACCCAATAATCACAAGAGCTAAGCTTATAGACATGCATAGGCCAAAATTCTTCTAACTTAATTTCCCCAAAAATAATACTGAGTAGAGAATGCAATCCTATCGCCATTCTAGGTTCAAAATCTCAACCCAAAACATTAAATCCCAAATATAAATTTAAAGCTTAAAAGTACCTGTCATAAGCATGGTCTCCGGGTTCATCTCCGTAGCATGGAGAGCAAAAACTCTGCCCTGGGTAGGCAGATTCTTCTGAGGGCACTGCGGCAGCATGTGGTCTGAACTGCCACACTTGTAACATTTCCCTGAGCCGTACATACACGCTCCAGCATGGCGGCGTGTGCACCTAGGAAAAACTGGATGCTCAAAAGTCCTTGGGGCTGGGCGCCCCCGCTGCTGCTGCTGCTGCTGACCTCTGTTTCTAGGTGGGCCGTGAAAAGGCCTCTTGTTCTGATGCTATTGCTGAGGAGGACGGCGGTGTGGTACCTGGACTGGGCGCTTGCCCTGGCGGTCTCTCTCGATATCACACTGATCCTGCTCAGCGGCTATAGCTTTGGAGATAGCGACCTCATAAGTACTAGGGTCAGACACCCTAGCATCACGACGCAAGATCGGCCGTAGACCCACCAAGAAATGCATCAACTTGGCTTTAGCATCATTCGCGATCAGGGGCACAAAATGACAACCCCTCTCAAACTTACGGATGAACTCCGTAACAGTCAGATCTCCCTGTCTCAGGCTCATGAACTCAGTGGTCAACCTGGTGCGCACCTCCTCAGTGAAATATTTGGAGTAGAAAACCTCCGTAAAGCGCGCCCAACTCAGTGTAGCCAAGTTCGGGGCTACTGATGCTCCTTCCCACCATAAGCGGGCATCTCCTCCGAATAAATATGTGGCACATCGAACTCTGTCTGCATCTCCAAGCTCCATGAACTCGAAGATAACCTCGAGGGACTTGATCCAGCCCTCGGCAATCATGGGGTCCGTCGTCCCTGAAAACTCCTTAGGACGCATCTCAATGAATCTCTCATAGACAGCCTCGGGCCCTGTCGGCCTGGTCGCCACAACATTGTTCCCCGCAAACTGTGCAAAGAACTGAGTCATCCCAGTTAGCATCTGGGCATTCATGTCCGGTGGAGGTGGAGGTGGTAAATCTCTCTCCTGCCTCTGCTTCTCACCATCCTCTTGGCGAGGCTCAACATTACCTCTCGGGCGTCCAACATGGCGTCAAGGAGGCATACTGTTCCATATATAACCCATACGTAACTAACATGCATAATTCCATAATTTCTTTAAATTTAAATACTGAACAATAAAAAATCTGGACGTAAAATAATTCATGAAAACATACTGTTAAATAATTCATGCTTTGAATAAAATGCGTAAATGTAAAACTTACAGACCAAAGACGTGACTTCGAGAGCTTCTCGTTGTCAGTAGTAGTACAACCCTATACAGAATCTTTGCTCTGATACCAGCTATAAGGGCCCGAAAATTCGTGTTTGAAAATTTGCGGAAAAATTAAAAATTTTCTTTTTTAAAATAATTAAAATGCCTCATTCGCAAAATAAACTGATAAATCAAGTTTAATGTTTAAAAATAGCAGCGGAAGAAATTATTGCTCAAAAAATAACAAGTAAAGTAATCCAACAACTGATAAAAATGTTTGAGCATAAAAATGGCAAGTGCTGTAAATGAGGTCCTTGGGTTCCACTACTGCCAACCCAAGCTAGCTCACTGGTCCCCGCCCTCGGCCCCGACATCATCAGTACCTACAACAATAAAGTCTAGTGAGCCTAAAGACTCAGCATGCATATATCGTAAATAACGAGTAAATAATATAATAAAGTTGCATGTGAGTAAAAATATCATGTCATGAGGCATAATGTGAAAATAACTTGTCATGAGCAATTACAATGCGTGCATAACTGACTAAAAATCATAAGTGAAATGTTTGCTCCATAGAACCCTGTAATGAAATAGCATGTAATAACTTTCTGGTGAGATTATGGTCTACGCAAGTGGCCCCTGCACTGAACTGAACTGACCGGTAACTGGCGACCGGGTGAAATAATAATCATCTGATCAGACTAATGCCACAGTATACTGGGTGGAACTGAACTGAACTGACCGGTAACTGGCGACCGGGTGATAAAATAATCCCATGATAGTGAAATGGCCACAAGCAATATCGCATAAATCTCAAAAATGAATATTTTATATTTTTATGCACGTAATATAATTAAATGGCGTAATGAAATATCCTGTATTATTTTACCACATAGATTGGATCGTTCCCAGGCTCGCTGCGACCTAAATTTAACATGAAAAATATGCAAATGATTTTCTTGACCAAACTTTGTAATTGAATCCAAAAACGAGACAATTACGCCCAACGATTTCGTATTTAATCACGAATCCGTGCCAACCCAAAACAGCACCGAACCATCATATAGTCATGATTAAAATACGCCTAAAATGATGAAATAATGCTCCTAAATTTACAGTACTCGAATTTAGTGAATGGAGGCCAAAAACATGAAACGCTATTTCGAGAGTCATTTTGGCACATTGCACCGTAAATTCTCGTACGACCTCGAAAATGATCTAAATCACAAACGGCCAAAAACATGACCTTCCTAACTTGATGAGGCACTGTCCAGTCCAAGGCCATAGGCTAAAAGCCAACCAAGAACTCAAACGAGCCACTGAACCGAAGCAGCAAGTTGCTGTCAAGAATTTCCAGCAATCGCACTTGTGCTTACATTGCTTCGTTTGCGAGACTATTGGCCATTGGGGCTTGAACCACCAACCAGAGCCTCTTCCCAACATCCTAAGTGGTTGCTTGAACCATGGATAAGGGCCCTAGGCCAACCACAATCCAATCCAACACCCAAACCATCAGCACGTTGCACCCGAGAACGCATAAGGCACGCGTGGGGTGCGGCGCTTGAACTTGTTGTCATGCGTCATTCCAGTGGCCATTTCATCAACCATGGCATGACCTAGACATCATGAGGTATTGTATGAACCATGGCTAAGGGCTAAAAAGCCAACCAAGATCCATACCAACCTCAAATCCGAAAGCCAACTAAATGCAGAATTTTGAAAACCGATGGGACATTTGCCTTGTTTGTTTTAAAAACTGATGGGACCATGAACCAAGCCCTGAAAGGCCGACTTGGTCATGTCCTAAACATGTCAAGGAGGGTTCTAACCATGGCTACAGCCCCTAGGGCAGACAAGGTCCGAATTCTCCCTTAGACTACACAAACAAGAAAATCGAGACACAAAAATTTCAGCATGGAGTGTTGCTTGTAAAAAACGTTTTTGCTGGGGCGAAAGGGTGCACACCAATGGAAAAATCCCTTCCTAAACACCCCTATATCATGTCTAACAGCAGCCTTGAGCCTGGAATCGGACCACCAGCTGAAGGCATCAAAAACAATGAAACCGTAAAGCATAGAGATGGCCGAGAAAAACTGTGCAGATTTTTCTTTGCATAAAGTTGCTGTCAAATTCGATTTCCACTCTTAAATCATGAACATGTAAGGTTTTAAAATACTTATATGACTTGAATGAAGAGCGAAGGATGATATAAACATGCCTGGAAATTTTGTTTTGAATAAAACAAAACAAATGCGACGAACGCGGCACGACGGAGTCGGATTTCTTCTTTTTTTTTTTCTTTTCTTTCTTACTCGCTTACTCTCTCATTTTTCTGCTGGTGAAAGTCACGATTTGGCTGCTGTTTGCTACTGGAACTATCGAAGGGATGGTGGATAGGGTGGCCGGGAATGAAGGGAGGAAGTTTACTAAATAAATTTGAGGTTTGAATGGCAAGACAAATCATTCTATCCTAGTGTTTGTTAAATAAGGAATAAGGTGTGATATGATTTGATTTGAATGGTGAGGTGGCCGAGATTTTCATTCAAAAAAATAAGGTAGAAGAATTTGCTTAATTGTTAATTGTTGAAGATTAATTGTGATAGAATTATCTCTCAAGAAAAGAATAAGGAATGGTATCAAATGTTGAGTTGCCAAATAAAATTTAAATCTTTTAAGAAATGAGGTGGCCGATTTTTGAAATTTAAAATGGGTGGAAATATTGTTTAAATATTGATTAGTGAGGATAAAATTTGAAGGGATTATTTACCATGAAATGGGTATGGAAAGGAATCAAAGTTTGAGTTGTAAATCAAAACTAAATCCTCTAGAATGCATTGGCCGAAAATTGTAAATAAAATGTAGGGGAAATATTTCTTAAATCTTGTATTTTAATTCTTTAGAGTTTTATCTACCCATTAATTAGTTTAACGAATTATTAAATTAATTAAGGAGAGTAATTATCTTGCATGCATGACAACTTTTTAAATTATATTTAGTAACATGCTAAATTACCACTTTTTAAATAAAATAAATTTTTATTAACATATCTCAATTGGTCATATATTTAAATTTAGACTTTTTAATTAATTGTTGCACCCAGATGAATTTATCTACTATTTATCTCTAAATAATTAATTAAATTCCTAAACTTTCTTTTACATTAAAATTAACTAATTATTTATCTTAAAAAAATCCTAGGAATTATTTTTTTTCTTAATATTAAAATTTATTTCTTTACTCCAATTCCAGTCCGGCCTCACCTAATTAACTGAAAGCTAACAATTATACTACTGCATAAAATAATTAAATTTAAAGAAAAGAAATTAAATACTCATGAAATAAAAATCATTCTAATTTAAATACTAGGAATTATGCATGGCTTATACGTAGTCTAATTTACGGGTTCTACACTATATCTCAGACTAGACTCATTCCTAGTCTAGGGATCCCAATTTCCAGATGTTGACATACTATATCCAATCTCAGTAATAGAAGTAAATCCAATTCTAATCAAATATCGATATAAACCAAACATCCAGTGTCTTGACCTATCCGTCAAAGACTCTGGCACCTCCGCCAATCACTATTCTGTGACAATGTGCAATGGGCCAGTGACGATTCCATCACCATCTGGCCCTTCTGTCACAAGACCAATCGTCTAATACATTCTTTCTATAAATCAATAGAACAAGCATATCAATCCAAATCAATGCATACAATAACAATAAGTATGTGGTTTAGGGAAACTCAAGTATTTCACACTCGAATCATTCTCCCGGTTCGACATTGACTTATACCTTTCTTTAGTTGTAGTTCTGACAATGTTCAAGTCTCGAATTCGAAGTCTGTCAATATTTAATCTCGCAATGACAATATCAAGAAGTATAATATAAATATACTGCTCAAATCAATACCGAATCTGATCAATCTGAATCTAACTCAAGATCAACGGCATAACGGAACAATCCCGATATCCTCGTCAATACAATATCAACCGTTATCAATTACTTCAATTCACAATCGATAACAACACAATCTGATATCAATCTCAATCATATCTAATCTGAAATTCATAACAATTTCATACGGTATCCGTTCTTCAATCTGGTTTCAATTATACGATGTTTAGCATATCAAAAACACCATATATAAATCATATCCAATTCTGGTAATACCATAATTTCAAATCATATCAAAACTTAAGAAAACTTACGTTCAGTTGTAGCCTGCGTCGATAAGAACACAGTACTGAAGTCGGACTCAAATTCAAATTTTCAACACTTTCTCTGAAACTTTTCTCGATTCTTTCCGCTGGAAGATGAGGAAATGAATTGGTTTCTCATTTAAATTGCATGGCAACACATATGTGGCTTCATCTTGATGCAGCACGTCTCGCGCATATGCGCGACTTCAGCCGGCGCATATGCGCGAGACCTACTGGTCTCCGCAACTCCTTCCTCAGCAGCTCGCGCATATGCGCGCACCACTTCCGCGCATATGCGCGACGTACTTCACAACTCTCGGGTACCCTCGCGCATATGCGCGAATCCATGTCGCGCATATGCGCGAGGTTCTCTGCCATCCTCGCGCATATGCGCCCGGCGGGGTCGCGCATATGCGCGAGGGCTTATCCTCGCACATAGATCAATCTTCTTTTCGGCTTTCCCGGTCTGATCCGTTCCGTCTATAATCACATCAATTAATCAACGAATCATTTCAGATTAACAACACAGCAAATCTCGGGCATTACATTAAGCGTTAATATTAAAATATTAATTAATCTAAACAGAATGCAATAAAAACTATTCAGTTGTTTAAAATTAATTTAATGAATGTCAAAGATATCAAAATCACTATAATATAAATTATGAAATAAAATGAGTTGATCAATTCAAAGAATATTTTCAGGTAATTTATAAAAGTATATAATCAAATTGAGTTTATGCTCTTTGACCGCAAACGCGCACGCGCGCGCACACACACATATTTATATATATAAAAGAGATAAATGAGTAGCATATAACTTCGAAATGACATTGATCTTTGACATATTTTTTTAAAGATATATTAATATTTTCAAAATAGGAACTCAAGATCTAAAATTAGATAGCTTCTGTTATGATCAATAAATGATCGAAAGTTTTTTTCTCAATCCTCTCCACTCACTCACTAAATATTTATGAGTTTAAAATTTAAGACACTCTTATAAGGTATATCTTTGGCCATATATTTTAATAACTAATCTTATCACAATGTTAATCACTCGAAAAGTGTAACGTCGAAAAATTCGGTTAAATAACTGAAACGACCTCGATTTTTTTTAATTCATAAACTCGAAATTACTAATTAAAATAACTTAATATTTTCAAAAATCATAATAATTAAACATTTAAAGCTCAAGTGTATCAAAATATCCCTAAATTATCGATTAAAAAAAATCATACGTCGACTTTCAAATAGATTTAAACAAAAATTGAAGCATAAAATATCTCTAATAAAATCATTAACGTAAATATTTTATGTAATGCTCGAAAATCAGTTCACGTAAACCGCATGCATGCAACATTATTTTAAATTCTTAATTGTTTTATTTAATTGATTTTAAATGCTAGCATGGTTTTTACTATATGATTAAATTCATGATTGCATAATTAAATGATAATATGACACGATTTCATGAAATTAAAGATTTTATCCCGAATATTCGATAATAGGCAGGGAAAAGGAGACCGTAAACGATCAAGACAATAATATGTATTTTTATTTAAATAATGACAAGGCTTCCTAATATGATTAAAAATGATTTAATTTTTATAAAAATGTTGGAGTTCGAATTTATTTTACGAGTCGAGCAAGATTTTTCCCGGGAAGTCGTTTTGGGCAAACAAGGAGTTTTAAAAGATCAAAAAAGTTATTTATGGAAACTAATTTTATAAAATTTATTATTTAATTAATTAAGTGTTATTGGGCCCAATTTAAGTAATTTAAGTAGGTCTAATTACCCTTAAATTTGCAAGCCCAAAATCGAAGCCTATTTAACTTGTTAATTAAATTATAAATAAGTGTTTTAGGTCTTCTAAACCTCATAATTCAGCCTCCATCAGCCGTGAAACACCTTGCACACACAATTCAAATTTTCGAAAATAGGAGGAAAGAAAAGGGCTTGTGTTCTTCGTCGTCCAACGTCGCACCCTCGACGAAGATCGTATATTTGAGCGTTATAAACGCAAAGGCATGTTTCCTAAACCATTTTAAACATCATACAAATCATAATATATTTGTCTAATTGTTTATGCATGAAAAACATGATAGTTGGATTATTTTTACGGTAGAACATATAATTTCAAAAACGCGACGATTTTACCGTTTATTTGTAAAAACGTTTTGAATCCAACGGACACGCTGCCAACACATGATAAAATATGAATAAAACTTGACCAAAGCATGATAAATAATTGAGAAAACAAAATCTGGAACCGTAGGAAAGAAACAAGGAAGAACCGTGAGTTGTTTGGGTTTGTGCAAGATGCAAGGGCTCGGCCATGTTGCATGGAGTCAAGGGGCTCGACCAGGTCTTGTGGTTGGGTCCTAAGGTACGTGGTCAGGGTCAGGGAGGGTCCTAGCATGGCTAGGACCCCTTGCTCGCACCATTGGAGGAGTCCCGTGGAGTAAGGACTCCTCGCGCGAGTGTGCGGTCTTGACAGTAGCCAAGGTGGCTAGCTGCTAGGGCTGGGTGGCTCAGGGTAGGTCCATCAGGGTCCAAGGGTGATGGGAAGGGGTCGGGCCAGGGGCTGGAGCGGCTGGGTGCGTTGTGGCTCGAGCCAAACGAGAGAAGCGCAAGGGAAGCTCCATGGTGCGCAGGCTGTTGTGCTTGGTTCAAGGGCTTGGGCTAGTCGTGATCAAGTCTGGGCGTGGTCTAGGGACTGCTAGGGTGTGTAGGACTCGGTGATGGCTTGGGAAAAGAGTCCCATACGAGAGATAGACTCCTACGTGCAGATGGAGTTACGCGCGTGACTTGTTCTGATTCAGGGAGTTTGCTTCTTCGGTCCAGGGGCTGGGGTTGGTCTGGGCTTGGTGTGGGCGTCGTCCAGGGTGGTTAGGGTCATGAGTGGTCAAGTGGGGAAGGGATGGAGGTGTCTTAGTTGGATAGGAGTCTTGGGGAAGGGAAGGATATTAACACACACAGCACATGCAATTGGGTCGGATTCCAGGAGGTTAATGCGTGGGTTAGAGTCATGTTCTTAGGAAGGGGCTTAGTTAGGAGGGTCCATAGATGGGTTGGCTAGGTTTTGGATTGAGGTGGCTCGGGCGTGGCTCGAGTAAATTAGGAGGTAGCTCGGTGTGTTCGATAATGTCTCAAAAAGAAAAATAATAAGAAGAAAAATTGAATCCATGGGTCCACGGGTGTGGCTCATGATTTGGAAGGGTAGGATAAGTAATAAAAATGCTATGTTTAAAATTTGGGATCAAAATATGGAGTTTCGGGTTTATCCGGGATTTAATCGCAGTACGAAACGCTAATTAAAGAATTCATGGAAAAGCCTAGTCTTACGATTTATAAAATTATGAAAAATGACTTTTAAGCTCAAATAATTATTAAAAGTAAAAGTTTTTAATTTGGGAATTTTACACGAAGTTTTGGTTTAATTCGGGATTAAAACGTTGTAATATATTGTATTTAAAGAATAATTTAAAAGTTCTCGATTTAAGCTAAATAAAAATGTGAGAAAATTCTTGTAAGCTCAAATAATTATTTGGGACAGTTAGAGTCAATGAAATATAAGAAAATATCAAAAACGTGAAATTTTACGTCTAGGGGTAAAACGGTCATTTTACATCTAGAAATTAGTAAACAACATGACATCGTCCTGAATGGTGTTTTATATGTTAATATGATTATTTGGAACGTTTATGAATTTTTATATGTTAAAATGTTATTTTAAATGTTCATGGATATGTATATGTTAAAATGTTATTTTTAAAACGTTTATGCATTTTATGTTTTAATTATGGACATTGAAAGGATATGTTGCATGCTTGGTTTAAATGAAAAACGTTACATGCATGTTTAAATTTAATAAAGTGATGATAATATGAAACGTTGAAGGAAGTGAAGTAATTCTGACTAATACGATGATATGTTGGAAATTTCGTGAGGGTTATGGTCTTAGTGGGAGCCCAACGATCGTATTTCCTTGGATACAGATATGAATATGTATATGCATACGATGATATGTTAATACGTAAGGCCAAAGCCCAGTTGACCGATGAGAGTGTTGCTGGTGTCTCCTCCGCCCAGTACTGTGGTTACACGTAGATGGATCCATCGCCCAACACGTAGACGTAGATGTAGATGAACATGAAAGTCACAATTAACGATCTGAATTCATCGAAAGGAAAAAAACAATACGTATATGTTGACGATGATATGAATATGTTGAGGATGATACTAATATGAATATGTTTATGTTTATGTGAAAATGTTTATGTTTAAAGTTGATGCATCATTATGAAAATGTTTTATTTAAAAGTTTATGCATCATGAAAATGTTTACGAAAAAGTTATGTTTAAAGTTTATGCATCTTCATGAAAAAAATATTTTAAGTACACCTATTTTTACGGTGCATGTGATATGTATATGTATTATTTTTTATCCATGTTTAGAACGTGTTGAGTCTTTAGACTCACTAGGTTTGTATGATGCAGGATTTGATGATTTATGGGAGGCGGTGACGATTGAGGGAATCGAGTGTAGCAGTACACACACGAGGGCCTTTATGTTTCCGCACTAGCTTAATAGATTAATGATTTAAAGATTTATGTTAATGATTTTTATTAGAGATATTTTTATGCACTTGATATTTCATATATTAAATTATTATGATGGTTGATTATGTTAAATTGTTTTATTTAGTAATTTAGAATTTATGGTTTAAGATTAGAACAAAAATAAAATAAATCGAGGTCGTTTCAGTTGGTATCAGAGGCAAGGATCCCCAAAGGGTTTTGTACTGTCACTTCGAGAAGCTCAAGAAGTCACGCATCAAATATGTGAGTTTTTACTGCTTTATATTTTATATGCTTTAAATTCTTTTAAATATTTATATGACACATGATATACATGTTAGTTGTATGCTGCATGAAAAATGTTTAATGCATGTTGGGTAGTGGAATTGTTTGGAATTAATGAAGAACTTAGAAAAAAAATAGGATGCATGCACTGCTCGAGCTGGATTTAGAAGTCGACTTTGGGAAATTTTTGGTATAGAATTGCGATTTTCGAGATTTTAATGACCAAATTGAAGAGTAAGATTTAAGTTAGAGGTTAAGTTTGGGGTAAATAAGAGAATCTAAGCTTGGCCATCATCAAGTCAAGGAAAAAAAATTCGAGGACGAAATTCTATTTAAGGGGGGAGAATTGTAACGCCCGGAAAATCAGTTCACGTAAACCACATGCATGCAAAATTATTTTATTTTCTTAATTATTTTATTTAATTGATTTTAAATGGTAGCATGGTATTTAATATATGATTAAATGCATGATTGCATAATTAAATGATAATATGACACGATTTCATGAAATTAATGATTTTACCCGAATATTCGATAATAGGCAAGGAAAAGGAGACCGGTGACGACCAAGACAAGAATATGTATTGTTATTTAAATAATGACAAGGCTTCCTAATATGATTAAAAATGATTTAATTTTTATAAAAATGTTGGAGTTCGAATTTATTTTACGAGTCAAGAAAGATTTTTCCCGGGAAGCCGGTTTTGGGCAAACAAGGAGTTTTAAAAGATCAAAAAAGTAATTTTATGGAAACTAATTTTATAAACTTTTATTATTTAATTAATTAAGTGTTACCCTTAAACTTGCAAGCCCAAAACCAAAGCCCATTTAACTTGTTAATTAAATTATAAATAAGTATTTTAGGTCTTCTAAACCTCATAATTCGGCCTCCATCAGCCGTGAAACACCTTGCACACACAATTCAGATTTTCGAACATAGGAGAAAAGAAAAGGGCTTGTGTTCTTCGTCGTCCGGTCGTCCAACGTCGCACCCTCGCCTAAGATCGTATATTCGAACGTTATAAACGCAAAGGCACGTTTCCTAAACCCTTTTAAACATCATACAAATCATAATATGTTTGGTCTCATTGTTAATGCATGAAAAACATGATAGTTGGATTATTTTTACGGCCATGTTGCATGGAGTCAATGAGCTCAACCAGGTCTGGTGGTTGGGTCCTATGGTACGTGGGTCAGGGTCATGGTCAGGAAGGGTCCTAGCATGGCTAGGACCGCTTGCTCGTAGCATTGGAGGAGTCCCAAAGAGTAGGGACTCCTCGCGCGAGTGTCCGGTCTTGACAGCAGCCAAGGGGTCTAGCTGCTGGGGCTGGGTGGTTCAGGGTAGGTCCATCAGGGTCCAAGGGTGATGGGAAGGGGTCGGGACAGGGGCTGGAGGGGCTGGGTGCGCTGTTGCTCGAGCCAAACGAGAGAATCGCAAGGGAAGCTCCATGGTGCGCAGGCTGTTGTGCTTGGTTCAGGGGGTTCGTGCGTGGGTTTCAAGGGCTTGGGCTGGTCTAGGTCGAGTCTAGGCGTGGCCTAGGGATGGCTAGGGTGTGTAGGACTCGGTGATGGCTTGGCCAAAGAGTCCCACACGAGAGGGAGACTCCTACGTGCAGATGGAGTTACGCGTGTGACTTGTTCTGATTTGGGGAGTTTGCTGCTTCGGTCCAGGGGAAGGGGTTGGTCTGTGCTTGGTCTGGGCATGGTCCAGGGTGGTTAGGGTCATGAGTGGTCAAGTGGGTAAGGGCTGGAGGTGTCCTAGTTGGCTAGCAGTCTTGGGGAAGGGAAGGAGATTCACACACACACAACACATGCAATTGGGTCGGTTTCCAGGTGGTTAGTGCGTGGGTTAGGGTCATGTTCTTTGGGCTGGGCTTGGTCAAGAGGGTCCCTAGATGGGTTGGCTAGGTTTTGGCTCGAGAAGGCTCTGGCGTGGCTCGAGTAAATTAGGAGAGAGCTCGGTGTGTTCGATAATGTGTCAAAAACAAAAATAATAAGAAGAAAAATTGAATCCATGGGTCCACGGGTGGCGCTCATGATTTGTAAGGGTAAGATAAATAATAAAAATGCTATGTTTAAAATTTGGGATTAAAAAATGGTGTTTCAGGTTTATCCGGGATTTAATCGCCGTACGAAACGTTAATTAAAGAATTCATGGAAAGCCTGGTTTTAAGCTTTATAAAATTATGGAAAAATACGTTTAAGCTTAAATAATTATTAAAAGTCTAAGTTTTTAATTTGGGAATTTTATACGAAGTTTTGGTTTAATTCGGGATTAAAACGTTGTAATATGTTGTATTTAAAGATAATTTAAAAGTTCTCGATTTAAGCTTAATAAAATATGAGAAAATTCAAGAAGCTTAAATAATTATTTGGGACAGTTAGATTCAATGAAGTTTAAGAAAATATCAAAAACGTGAAATTTTACGTCTAGGGGTAAAACGGTCATTTTACACCTAGAAATTAGCAAACGTAATGACATCGTCCTGAATGCTGTTTTACATGTTAATATGATTATTTGGAATGTTTATGAATTTTTATATGTTAAAATATTATTTTAAATGTTCATGGATATGTATATGTTAAAATGTTATTTTTAAAACATTTATGGATTTTTAAAGTAATTGTGACTAATACGATTATATGTTGAAAATTTCGTAAGGGTTATGGTCTCAGTGGGAGCCCGACGATCGTGTTTCTTTGGATACAGATATGAATATGTATATGTATACGATGATATGTTAATATGTAAGGCCAATGCCCAGTTGACTGGTGAGAGTGTTGTTTGTGTCCCCGCCGTCTAGTACTGTGGTTACATGTAGATGGATCTATCGCCCAACACGTAGACGTAGACGTAGATGAACATGGAAGTCACAATTAACTATCTGAATTCAACAAAAGAAAAAAAAGAATACGAATATGTTGACGATGATATGAATATGTTGAGGTGGATACGAATATGAATATTTTTATGTTTATGTGAAAATGTTTATGTTTAAAGTTGATGAATCATTATGAAAATGTTTTATTTAAAAGTTTATGCATCGTGAAAATGTTTACGAAAAAGTTATGTTTAAATTTTATGCATCTTTAGGAAAACAATATTTTAAGTACACCTATTTTTACGGTGCATGTGATATGTATATGTATTATTTGTTATCCACGTTTAGAACGTGTTGAGTCTTTAGACTTATTAGGTTTTTATGATGCAGGATTTGATGATTCATGGGAGGCGGTGACGATTGAGGGGATCGAGTGCAGCAGTATACACCCGAGGGACTTTATATTTCCGCATTAGCTTATTAGATTAATGATTTAAAGATTTATGTTAATGATTTTTATTAGAGATATTTTTATGCACTTGAGATTTCATATGTTAAATTATTATGATGGTTGATTATGTTAAATTGTTTTATTTAGTAATTTAGAATTTATGGTTTAATATTAGAAAAAAAAAATCGAGGTCGTTTCATTTTAAATCTTATATCTAACAATCTAGTGCGGAAACATAAAGCTCCCTCGAGAGTGTACTGCTGCACTCGATCCACTCAATCGTCAGCACCTCCCATAAAATCATCAAATCCTGCATCATACAAACCTAGTGAGTCTAATGATTCAGCACGTTCTAAACATGAATAGCAAATAATACATATACCATCACATACATTTAAAAATTATACTTTTATTTAAAATAGCTTTTGAACAATAATAAACCATTTAAAATCATTTAAGCATAAATGAATAATTTAAAAATCCTTTATGGATAAATCATAAATCGTAAAACATTTTAATCGTAAAATTTTCAAATCCTTTATCATTTTAGGTGAAGTTTGATCCTTGAAAGTGACTAGAATTTATCTTTTGGACGACTGATCAGTCTTCAGCTCCACATGGTCCATGTGGGTGGGCACTACGCTCCATCGTGGAAATACGATCGTCGGGGCTCCCTCGAGGGCCTTCTCTCATTGACGGGCTCCCTTTGGGGCCTTTTCCCATAAATGGGCTCCTTCTGAGGCCTCCTTCCGTAAATGGGCTCCCTCTAGGGCCTTTTTCCGACAACATCCCCACAAAATCATATATTATTTGTCACAGTCAATTCACATCACTCAAAACAATTTCCATTTTCTTTTAAAAGAATAATATATAACAACTTCCAAAAATAGCATTTTAAACAGTATAAATTGCATTGCTTTACCATAAACCATAAAATATCAATTTTTCATTCATATCATCATTTTAAATCATAAATTATCATTTAACACGCGTTATGATCCTTCGAGACGCTGTCAAGATTTTACGTATTTTCCAAGTGTAAAATTATCGTTTTGCCCCTAGAGGAAAAAATTCTCGATTAAAATTACCTTCGGGACGCTGTCAAGATTATTCGGATTAATTCGAGACTTTTCAATTAATTCTTTAATTAATAATTCGAGAGCGATTAAATTCCAGATAAATTCAAAACTCATAATTTTGATCTCAAATTTTAAACATAGCCTTTTTATTACCTAATCTACTCTTATGAGCCATGAACCACACCCGTGGACCCAAGGTTCCAATTTTAGTTCATGAAATTCGAAATATGACCCTCACTCGAACACACCGAGCCATCTTCTTATTTACTCGAGTCATGGTCGAATGATGAAACTTAAAATTAATAATTTATTATATGTTAAAACATGTATTTTAAAATTTAAATTTCATTAAAATTATGATATTTTAGTATTGTTTGTTTATATTTAAATGCCTTATTAAATATGTTTTATTTTCATGTTTACTATGACCAACTTATAGTAAGAAAATCATAAATAATTCAATATTTAACCAAATGAGGTTAACCAAATGGCCAAATTCATCTACAGACAATGTCCTACATGTTTGCTGTTTTGAGCAAAGTCAAATTCGGATATTAAAGTCGTGGAACATAGCATTGAAAGAAGGACCATGAATTGAAGTTGGAGGAGACAAAAACTACTATTACAACTACATGTCATTAATAAATTTTTTGACCATTTCTCTCATTTGGCCTATAAATAGAGGCCTTGTGCTAGCTTGAAAATCATTCTATCACATTTTAAAATATAGAGTGTGTGTATAGAAGTTCAAAGTTCCAATATATTTTTCATTTTCCAAACTATGAGTGATAATTTTAGTGTTGATCAAAAGTAAGCTCATGACAGCTAAATCTATTATGTCAATGTGAAGATGATGAATTCTTGGTGAAGTAAGATTTTTTATATTTTGTATATTCTTTCTTTATTTTTTTTCATTTAGCTAACTTCTTTTTATTGTAGGTATAAAAATGAATTATTTGTTGTTATCAATTTACATCAAATGCTTGATACAATTGAAGTGGTTATCTTGATTTGTTGTTTAATTTTGATACAATAAATATTTCATCAATTATTATTATTGTTATATTATATATATATATAATTATATCATATATTTTATTGAGACGATACTGTGGCTCTGCCGGTTGTTCTAAATGCAATATTATGATTTAATACTAACATCTAACAATCTAACATTTACTTTATCACAACTAACTTTTATTTTTCGCATTTAACTTTTAGTTTACTGCAGTTAAATTTAATTTTACCGCAACTAATATATTTCATTTAGGCAATAGCGTGGCTCTGCCAGTTGTTCTAAATGAAATATAATGATTTAATTTAACATTTACTTTTTTCAGAACCGGATCATTAAAGAAGACTATTTATTGTTCAAGACATTCTCTGACCGGAGTCAACTTATACTTTCATCAGTTCCAAAACTGATATGAATTTATATCTTTATCCCAGAAAGGGTAGACCGAGTATAGACTTCCAGCTCTGATTAAAGAAGACAGTTACCATAAAAGGAACTCTTCAGAAAAAGCTCTTCAAAACTATGCCGAGTAAAAAGAACATTAAATGCGTTTATGAAAGATCATTAAATGCTCATCAAGTTGACAACAACACATCTGTTCAGTGGAGCAGGTTAACATTGATGCATCCTTTCCAACCGTTAAAAAGATCGTCTATATATCAACAGAGGAGGGTGCTAGCTAAGATACTTGATCGATCAGCTGAAAAATCTTGTTGCTAGCATACACAAAAAGATCTCAGAGCGCTATCACAATCTTACACACTTCATCGCTCTTTCAAGCACGCTTAAAATAGCATTACACTCGATCGTCTAAGGATCAATTTCGTGCTACTTAAAACAAAACGTTTATTGACATCAGTAACCTTTTGGTTATTCGATCAAGTCTTGGTGTCTGGTGAACTGAGTGTTCTTAATATCCAGAAGTGTAAAGTGATCACTAAGAGTTCCAATACAGGCAGTGTGATAAGTCCTGGTTGGAGTGGGCTGTTGCAAATACGTTGTAAAGCCAAAGTCTTTTAGTGGAATCCTTCCTGGAAAAGGAAGAAGGGGTGACGTAGGAGTATTCAATCTCCGAACATCAATAAAAATCCTGTGTCATTTACTTCTTGCAAGATCTTACTTTTCCAACCGCAATTTGTTAAGTTTGCTAAAAGTGTTTGAACTGTCTATTGGGAATTGTGAACCGTTTTCCGCACTCATCAGTGGTTCAATTTTCCAACCGTTTGAGAAAAAATTTTCAACCGCTTAAAAAACGATTGAAAACTAATTTTAGAAAAGAAAATTTAAAAGAGTTCATTCACCTCCCCTCTAAACTCTTTTCCGATCCCAACAAGTGGTATCAGAGCGGGGTTTTCTCAAACACTGACATCTTTTCAATCACTTATGTCTTCTTTCAATAAAATTCCAATGTTCTCTAAAGAAGATTATGGAGATTGGAAAATTTGCATGCAGGCACATTTAGCAGCCTAAGATGACGACATGTGGTATGTCATCACTGAAGGGCCAATGAGAAATCTGAAGGTGAATACAGCTGCAACAACAACTGAAGGTGCTCCTCAGATGGTTGAAAAGCATAGATCTGAATGGACAGTTGAGGATAAAAAGAAGGCAAATTTGGATAACGTTGCGAAAGATATTCTCTATAAAACTCTGGACAAGAATATGTTCCCCAAAATCAAGACCTGCACTACTGCGAAGGAAATATGGGAAAAAATTACTCAACTATGCGAAGAAAATGATCAGACTAAGGAAAACAAGTTGACTGTGGCTATCCAGAAGTTTGACAACGCAAAGATGAAGCCAGGAGAAACCCTTGCAGAATTTGACGAACGGTTCAGCAGTATCATCATCAAAACTCACCTCACTCGGGAAAGAATATTCCAATAGAGAAATTGCTTTAAGGTTATGCGAGCTCTTCCCAGAGAATGGGACATAAAGACCATAGCAATGCGAGAATCTAAGGATCTGAACAAGATGGAACTTCACGACCTATTCGCCAATCTTAAAGCATATGAGTTTGAGCTGGGTATACGAACTGAAGAAGACCCATCCACATCACAACAAACAAAGGCACTGCCAGCTACCATAGTGACTCTTCTGGTCAAAGAGTCATCAAGTAAGAAATCGGCCGAGTAATTAAGCAATGAAGCCATGTCTTTATTCGTTAAAAAATTCAGTAAATTCATATGTAAGAATCAATCATCACAGATGAATAAACCACACTTCAACAAGGACCATACTGATGATGGTCAAGCTTGTTTTAACTGTGGAAAGAAAGGACACTTTATTGCAGAATGCAACAGGCCTAGAAAGGATGAAAAGAAATCAAGTGACAGAAGACGAGTTAAATACAACAAAAGATTCATCAAAAAGAAGAGTCAGCGAGTCTTAGTTGCAGATGAAGATAAAGGCAAATGGGCTGAATCAGAACATGAAAAACCTATTTCTGAAGAATCTTCAAGTGAAAGCGAAGATGAGAAAGTAGAGTGTCTCATGGACAAAGAAGATCAAGAATCTACTGATGAAATGGTATTTGACTTTAACTCTGATGAATTCACACGAAAAGATCTTGTCACCGCACTTCATGACATGGTAGATGAGTTTAAGAGACTGTCACAGCAATTCAACGAAGCCAAAACAGAAAAATAAAACTTGGAAAACAAGTTAACTCTCTCTAGCTGTTCACAACAAAAAGAGGTTAACAGTTTGAAAGTAAAGTTAAGTCTGATAACGGCTAAGAATGATGATCTGGTTAAGGTTGTTCCATGCTACTTTGAAAGAAAACAAACGATTGATAAATTCAGTCAACACTTGGAACAAGTCCTCTGTTTCTCTGAATAAGATGCAGAAAATGCAGAAGCCAGCCGGAGACAGAACCGGGCTAGGCTATAGCATTAGTGAATGCAGTACTTCTGGAGCATCAACTTAACCGCTACTAGAAAAAGACAGTTTAAAATCAATTAAATTTGTCAGATCTAGTACGGTATATGAACATGACAAGACTGAAGATCAAGGAAATCAGAATGTAAATCATTAAAATAACAGAAGGCGATGTGGTTTAGGATACGTCGAAATTGAGAATGCTAAAACCAACCGATCATGGCTCAGACGCAGGCCTAATACAACCGTTCACAACGGTTCAGGTTGGGCCAGTAGAAAGTCAGGGTCAATCGGAAATCATTCAAAAGCTAGACCGAACCATTACCACAATAGCCGACCTGTTCAAAAGAGATACCGGTTGAGTGACAACGACAGATGGTCAAAACAACATACTGGAAAGAAAAAGACACTGTATACACTACCTGATTATGCACATAACAGCTATCTCCTTAGGACACATAATGAAAAATCATTTAGGATAATTCAAGTGTGGATTCCTAAGGGTCTAATAAGCTCAGGACCCAAATAGGAAAGGGTACCAATTTCTCTTTTCAATAACGTTAGGTGTCAAAGAAAAAGAACTTGGAGGAATCAATCTGGAATCTGGAGAGTGGCTGTTCTAGACACATGACTGGAAGCAAAGATCTCCTGTCAGAAGTAATCAACTACAAAGGTCCAACAATCACCTTCAGTGACAATTCTAAAGGTAAAGCTGTTGGTAAGAGTAAGATTATCCACTGCAAAATTATTATTAGAAATGTACTTCTTGTAGAAAATCTATGTTATAACCTGATAAGCATAAGCCAACTATGTGACAGTGGTTACACCGTAGAATTTCAAAAACTCATATGTACTGTCAAAACCGCCGCAGGTAATATCATGTTAATTGGTCATAGAGAGCAAAATATATACAAAGTTAAATGGAATGATGACTATCTTAGCGCACCTACCTGTTTTGTCGCCTTAAATGGAAATAAAAATTGGCTTTGGCATAAACGACTCAATCATCTTATTTTCAAATCTATTGCCACTATCAGAAAACTTAAATTAGTATCTGGATTGCCTAACATTGATTTTTCCAAAGATAGAATTTGCAATGCTTGTCAGTTAGGTAAACAAGTCCGGTTAACATTCAAGAGCAAAGGAAGAAACTCATCAGCAAGATGCCTAGGACTTCTTCATATGGACTTGTTACGACCAATACCCGTAACAAGCTTAGGGGAAAAGAAATACACTCTCGTAGTAATTGATGATTTCTCTAGATTTACATGGTTAACATTTCTCAACTCCAAAGACCAAACCGCTGATCAACTAATCAAGCTGCTCAAAAGACTTCAAAACGAGAAAAGTGAAGCAGTTGACATAATTAGGAGTGACAGAGGAACTGAATTTCTAAACCGATTCATGTCATCTTATCTTGAAGATCATGGCATAAAACATGAATTATCAGCAGCAAGATCACCTCAACAAAACGGAGTAGATGAAAGAAGAAATCGCACATTGAAGGAAGCAGCTAGAACCATGCTAGCTGAATCTGGTATCTCACAAAGGTTCTGGGCTGAAGCCATCAACATAGCCTATTATACTCAAAATAGGTCCATGATCAATAAGAATCATAAGAAAACTCCATATGAAATTTGGACCGGCAAGCAGCCAGGAGTTGGATACTTTCGCATCTTTGGTTGTAAGTGTTTCATTCAGATTAATGGCAAAACACATATCACCGCTTTTGATGTTAAAGCTGATAATGGCACCTTTTTAGGATATTCAGCAGTGAGCAAAGCATACAGAGTTTATAACCAAAGAACTCTCACTGTTTAAGAATCTATACACATTGTATTTGATGAATCATCTATATGTCATGACAACAATAGTAATAGTATACATGATTTAATATATAATCTTGATGCAACTAACCTTGAATCAAGCAGTGATGATGAGGTAGATCTGAGAAAAATATGGGGAATCACATCAAAAGATAATCCAACCGCTCAAGAACAAACTCAACAGGTGAACGAACCAGAGGACATCCAACAAACGCGGATGGAAGTAGCACTGGAGCAAGAAGAAATAATTATTCAACCTACCGAGCTAAATCCATATGGACCATGTCTCCAGTGGAAAAAAGATCATCCACTTGAGCTGGTCATCGGTAACCCTACTGCTCTTCTTAGAACTAGAAATTAAATTGTAAATGAAGTAATGCATGCTGCATTTGTTTCTCAGATAGAACCTAAGGAAATTTATGATTCATTACTTGACTCTAATTTGATAGAGGCTATGCAAGAAGAACTTAATCAGTTTGAAAGAAGTAAAGTTTGGCATCTAGTCCCTCGGCCTAATAACACTCATGTGATTGGAACTAGATGTGTGTTCAGAAACAAAATGGATGAAAACGAATTGACTATAAGAAACAAGGCTAGACTTGTAGCTCATGGCTATAGAAAAGAAGAAGGTATAGACTTTGATGAATCTTTTGCCCCTGTCGCCAGGTTAGAAGCTATAAGAATATTTCTGGCATTTGCAGCATTTAAGGATTTCAAAATATATAAAATAGATGTTAAATCTGCATTTTTGAATGGATTATTAAATGAGGAAGTTCATGTAGAACAACCACCTAGTTTTATTAATCACACTTTTCCTGATTATGTTTACAAACTGGACAAAGCTCTGTATGGACTGAAGCAGGCACCAAGAGCATGGTATGACACATTAACCAAATTCTTGCTTGAACATGGTTTCTCAATTGGAATGGTTGATAAAACATTGTTTACATTCTCAAAAAATGATCATTCATTGTTTGTACAAATATATGTGGACGATATTATTTTTGGATCAACTAACCCTAAGTTATGTGAGAGATTCTCTAAGATGATGCAGCAACAATTTGAGATGAGCATGATGGGCGAATTAATTACTTTTTAGGACTGCAAGTCAAGCAGTCCGAAAATGGAATATTTATCAATCAAGCCAAATACACTCGATATATGCTAAAGAAATTCGGCATGGAAAATTGCTCTCAAGTTTCCACCCCAATGAGCTCATCAATTAAACTGGATAAAGATGAAGGGGGAATCTCTGTGGACACAAAAATGTACAGAGGATTAATAGGTTCTTAACTATACTTGACTGCCAGCCGACCGGATATTATGTTTGCGGTTTGTTTATGCGTACGATTTCAAGCTAAACCTATGCAATCTCATTTTATTGCCTCTAAATGTTTCCTTAAATATCTTAAAGGAACTACTAATGTGGGTCTCTGGTATCCCAAAGATTCAAGTCTTAATCTTTTAGGATATTCAGATGCAGATTATGCTAGGTGCAAAGTCGACAGAAAGAGTACAAGCGATTCATGTCCATTTTTAGGCGAACGGTTGATTTCATGGCTTAGTAAGAAACAAACGTCAATTGCTACATCAACCGCTGAAGTAGAATATCTTGCGGCTGGAAGTTGCTATGCTCAGATGCTTTGGATACAACAACAATTAAAAGATTATGACATCCAAGCTACTGAATCACCCATTTTCTGCGATAACACCAGCGCAATAGCAATCACATACAACCCAGTTATGCACTCTCGGACAAAACATATTGATATCAGACATCACTTCATCCAAGAACATGTCATGAAGAAAGAAATACGGCTTGAATATGTTCATACGGATCAACAAACTGCCGTTATTTTCACAAAACCATTACCAGAGGCTAAGTTCTCTCATTTTCGCAATATGCTTGGATTAATTGATTTATCTTGATGTATTTAGTTCTTGGGTGTGTTTAGTTTGTATTGCAGGAAATAAACGGAAATATAAAGAGACAGTCGGTAATACAAAATTGAAATATTTTATTGAACAAACAGACGTCATTGTACATCCCTAACTTCATCTTCTACCGCCCTCAACAAGTTGCGCAACCAAGCGGTCAGCTTACCAGTGGAGGTACGTAAAAAGTCATCTGAGGAAGCAATCTTCCTCAGAGTCCTTTGCTCTTTTAAGAGCATGAGAAGGTAAACGCCATCATCAGAGAAGACGTATAATGCATCAGTGACATAAAGAAGTCGTTGATACTTCATCAGAAATGCCAGCTCCTCAGAGGTAGCACCTAGTCCTCTCTCAAGAGAGGACTGAAGCTCCTGGACCTCTGTCCAGACCGCTAGCGTCTTCTCAAAAACGCTATCTTCAAAAGCATCCTTGCGAGAAGCTATCATCGATTCCATAAATTCTTTCACAAGATCTGGCTCACTTGAACTGCCTGCTTTTAACATCTTGATATTTGTTGTTTAACTAATCCCTCTACCTGTATTTATCGATGAAATATCATATGAAGGGTCTCTTTCTCTCTCATATCGACAGCGACTAGGATTTCAAGAGGCTTTCTGTCTAAGCCATCGATGGTTCACTATTCTGGATTATTTCTTAATCCACATGTTTAGGTGGAAAAATGGTTAAGTCATTAATTAAATAGACTTCTTAACCGTTTCTTCCTACCTACATTACTCATACGGTTCATTTTACTTGGGCATGATACTTCCACGTCATTTCGCAAAAATTACTCAAACTTTTCGACTGCCTCTGACATACGTGACAGTTTTTACTTTTGAACTTTCAAATTAATTTTTTTACCGCCGCCCAAAATTTTTAAAACTTACAAATTTCTCTCCACTAAGTCCTCCACATGGACTGACTGGTGATTATTTGAACCGCACATACATATTCTACACTTGCACCCTCATTAAGTCTTACCTTGCTATTCTCTACTCGATGGCGTTTAAGCTTAACTTGCAGGTGCTGAAATTCAAACCCTCTCGGTAAATCAAGGAAATGGCTGCCTCAATTGCTCAGAATACAGTCGCTGTTAACTTCGAGTCGATATTTGCCATGCCCAACAAATCGATACAAGCCATGTTTCGCACAATAGAACTTTCTGGGCTTCGCTCCTTTCTGGGCTGCAGCTACAAATACTCAGACACACTACTGAAGGAATTTTTTGAGTCCGCCCACATGAAGAACGGAGAAATTATTTCTGCGGTTCAAAACAAAAACCTCCAGTTCACCCAGAAGATGTTTGCTGAATTGTTCAGCTTACCCACAGATGGAGTTACTGATTTCTCAACACTGCCAGATGGAAATATCGACATTTGGCGAAGTAATTTCTCAAACACGGACTCTCCAATCTCTCATCCAACATGTCAGAAACACGGTTTAAAGATTGAATTCAGATTGTTGGCTGATATTGTGGCAAAAAGACTGCTTTCCAAGGCTGGCGCATACGATAAAATAACCTTGGTGAAATTTCTTGTTATTGCCACCATTTCCTCTGAATTACGGATAAATTGGTCTGATGTGTTATTTAAAATCTTGGTAGCCATGATCAATAAAGAAAACCAAGCACAAGGGTTTGCGGTTCCAATCTGCCACATGTTGATCAACGCCGGGGTTCAATCGGTTGATATGATTGAAGTTGGCAAAACTAAGCTCTTCAACTGGGTATCGGTTGAAAAATTTATCCAAAAGAATCGACCGGCTGAGGAGATAGTCTCCATCAAGACTGAAACCGGGGAAGAGTTTGTAAAACAAAAGAAATCATCTAAAACCGTTTCAACCACCAAGGAAACCAAGAGGAAGTTGGTTCTAAAAACAAGCTCCGATGATGAGTCCAAAGATGACGTTCCAGTTGCTCAAGTTTTTAAGAAAAAGAGAACTGCACAACCAACAAAGATAATATTAGTCAAACATCTTTCTACACCACTCGTTCCTGCCCCAATCCCTGCAATCTCAGTCACTAAGTTGAAAGGGATTCAAATTACAGAACCAGAGATTGAGTCCTCTTACTCTGGACTTCCCATTATTCTCTCCTCAGATAAGGGCAAACAGGTGATGATTGAAAATCCACCTCAAAACAATGCAGTTCATACGGCCATAGTACTCGCAAGCGAGCGTGTAAATAAGGCTGTCCAGAAAAAGATAAAGATGTTTGACAGATGGGTTAAATATCGGTCTGCTGTAACTTTAGATTCGCTACTTGAAACCGGCAAAATAAAAGCAGCTGCTAAGCTGGAGCGGTCCATTTTTTAATGGACAAAAACGGCTGATATTCAAACCGCTCTTCAACGAAGAGACTTTCTGGAACTTCAAATGAAAGAAAGCACTCTCCGAATCATCATACGGTTGAAAATAAATAATTTTAACTCCTTTTGTCCTACAGCCAAGGATGATTCGGCAGTCATCTCTCAACTTGAGATGGACGCGTTGTCACTGGCTATGAGAGTCGCTCAAATGCGACATGATCTTAATCTCCCAGCTGTTACAGATCAAACAAAGTTAGACTATCTGATGGACATTCATGAAGATCTGAGCTCAGAACAGTGTCAAGCGGGTGATGAAGAAACCACTATGCCTCTTTCTAAAAAAAAATGACGCCTGAAGACCTTCCAAGAGCTGAAACAAAGAGTCATCAGATTACCACCGACATTCCATCTGAGTCTCAAACAATCTCTGCCATGGATCAGTTTACCCAACTGCCTCCACTTGATCCTTCAGCTGCTAAAATTGTTTCTGCTGATGAGGCAGATAAGTTTTTATCCGACTTTGATAAAGCTGTCACTTTTCAAGATCAAACACTCTCTTCACCAGGTTCTCCCACCAAGGATGATCCAACAGCTTTTTCAGAACAGACATTGATTTCTCCGAAGGAAATGCATACAACCCAGCTGACCAATCCCTTGATGATTGCAAAATCTCCTCCACCAACTTCTCCGCCAGCACAATCAGAGGAACCTGATGTCACTGGATTTAAACCGTCTGCTTCAACTGAAAAAATTGATCAACTTATTCAGAGCATTATCGATGAACTCCTTGAGCCGGAACCATCAAAAGATGCTGGTAAGATTTCCTCCACTCAACTGGTTTCTTTCCAAAACAGGTTACTTATATGAAGAAGGTGAACCTGAACAACAAGAAGATCTAGAAGAAAGTTACCAACAGCAGATTCTGACAAGGTTGATCACCATGGATCAATCCATTTTGGCTCTCAATCGAAAACAATTTGATCTCAAGGAATACTTTCGATCAGCCAAGGAAGACTTTCGATCAGTCAAGACTGCTTTCCGTCATGATCTTTCCACCATGGAAACAAGTTTTTCTCTCTCGCAAGCAAAACATAATTATTCTCATCTTAACCCGTGCCTTGGTCTATCGGAGCAAATGACACGTTTTCAAACAAATTTGGAAAAACGCCTCGATGCCCAAGGTGCTCAGCTTGCAGAGATCATGGAATTTCTTGTTCATGGTGATGTCAAAAAGGGGGAAAGAGAACGTCAAAAGGCAATTCAAGAAGCATAAATATCTGTTATAAAGAAATTACATGAATTAAAAGAAAAGGAAGACAAGGCGAAAAGCAGTGGAACAAATTAAAAGGTCCAAAGAAACTTTTGTTGCAAATTTTCTTATTACAGCTGGTTACTCTGTTCTTTGTAATTTCATTATCTTAATGAAATACAATATTTTTTCGCCTCTATATATCTTCGTCAATGTTACTATGTTTCTTAGCCCTACAGCTAGGTTTTGTCATCACCGAAAAGGGGAAAATTGTTAAGAAAATATTATTCCCAAGAATTTTGGTGTATGACAAAAACAGGTCAGCTTGAAACCAGCTACGGTTCGTATATGAGATATGCATCAGTTCAACCGCTCTGTTCATCCACTAGTATATTTTCCTGACCGGCTAAAACTCCATGAAGTCTCAACCGCTTACTTCAGACCGTTAGCAGATTCAGCTTGGACTTTAATGATTCTCAGAACCGGATCATTAAAGAAGACTATTTATTTCTCGAAGACATTCTCTGACCGGCTTAATCCATTCAAAATATTACATCATCTTGAAGGCAACATATACTTTCATCAGTTCCAAAAATGATATGCATTTATATCTTTATCCCAGAAAAGGTAGACAAAGTATAGACTTCCAGCTCTGATTAAAGAAGACAGTTACCATAAAAGGAACTCTTCAGGAAAAATGCTTCAGAACTATGTCGAGCAAAAGGAACATTAAATGAGTCTATGAAAGATCATTGAATGCTTATCAAGTCAACATCAACACATATGTTCAGTGGAGCAGGTTAACGTTGATATATCCTTTCCGACCGTTAAAAAGATCGTCTATATGTCAACAGAGGAGGGTGCTAGCCAAGATACTTGATCGATCAGCTGAAAAATCTTGTTGCTAGCATAAACAAAAAGATCTCAGAGCGCTATCACAACCGTACACACTTCATCGCTCTCTCAAGCACGCTTAAAACAAAATCACACTCGATCGTCTAAGGATCAATTTCATGCTACTTAAAACAAATCGTTTATTCACATCAGTAACCTTTTGGTTTTTAGATCAAGTCTTGGTGTCTGGTGAACTGAGTGTTCTTAATATCCAGAAGTGTAAAGTGATCCCTAAGAGTTCCAATACAGGCAGTGTGATAAGTCCTGGTTGGAGTGGACTGTTGCAAATACATTATAAAGCCAAAGTCTTTTAGTGGAATATTTCCTGGAAAAGGAAGAAGGGGTGACATAGGAGTATTCAATCTCCGAACATCCATAAAATTCCCGTGTCATTTACTTCTTGCAAGCTCTTACTTTTTTCAACCGCAATTTGTTAAATTTGCCAAAAGTGTTTGAACTTTCTATTGGGAATTGTGAACCGTTTTCCGCACTCATCAGTAGTCCAAGCTGTTTGAGAAAGAATTTTCAACCGCCTAAAAAACGATTGAAAACTAATTTTAGAAAAGAAAATTTAAAAGAGTTCATTCACCCCCCCCCATCTAAACTCTTTTCCGATCCCAACAACATGGCTACAAAATTTGAGATCAAGTTCAATAGGATCATGGAAAGAAATGCAACAACAATTTATCAAAAAGTTTTTCTCTTCCCATAGAACAAACTCTTTTAAAAGACAAATTACAACTTCTTCTCAAAAACAAGGAGAAACATTTTATCAATGTTGGGATAGATATAAAGAATTACTTAATACATGCCCACATCATGGTTTTGAAACATGGAGAATAGTTTCTCACTTTTATGAAGGTCTAATACCTAAAGATAGGCAAATGATATAATTTATGTATAATGGAACATTTGAGGATAAAAACTCAAATGAAACTATGGAATATTTGGATTCATTAGCAGAAAATGCTCAAAATTGGGATAATATATGCACAATAGAACCACTAACAACTAAAACCAATAATTCAACAAATGGGGGTGGTACCTATAATCTTAAAGATGATATAGATATTCAAGCTAAACTTGCATTTTTAGCAAGAAAAATTGAGTCATTAGAAATGAAAAAGAGTAGTTACTCAAAAAATATTCAAGAAATTGTTTGTCATATATGTGATACACATGATCATGCTACAAAAGATTGTCCAACATTACCTTCATTTAAAGAATGTCTCCATGAACAAGCAAATTATCTTAACAATTATAAAAAACCAATATTAGATCATTTTCCACCATCATATAATCATGGATGGAAAAATCATCCTAATTTTAGTTGGAGGAATGATAGTAATGCACAACCCTCACAACAATATTTTCAAAATAACCAAAAACATCAAGATTATATTCCCTATGTTACACCTCCAAGAAAAAACTTTGAAGACGTAATTCATGCATTTATCCAAAAGTAAGAGTCTATCAATATTCAAAACAGTCAATATATGAGTGATTTGAAAGAAACTCTTGCAAAATTTGCATCTGCACTTAATATTCATGAAAAAGGAAAATTTACATATCACCTTCAACCTAATCCTAAAAATCAAAATTAAGAATTAAATAATAATAAAATTGATCAAATAAAATCTGTTATTACTCTTAGAAGCGGCAAAATAGTTAATGATCCAAATATCAATGAAAACAAGGACAATTTGAAATCAAAGAGTAAGGATGATAATCCTGATACTTTTGAGAATGATGATACCTTAAATAGTAAGAATAATATGGTGAATGATAGATCATCTGAAATAGTAAATGAGTCAAATAAACCTCCACCGTTTCCTCATGCATTAACAAATCATAAAAAACAAAAAAGTGATTCTGATATCATGAAGTTTTTAAACAAGTAAAGATAAATAATCCATTATTAGATGCCATTAAACAAGTACCTTTTTATGCAAAAATTTAAAAGACTTATGTATTGTGAATAGAAACTTGCATGCGAAGAAGAAATCATTTTTGGCTGAACAAGTAATTTCTATTCTTCAAAATAATTCTAGTTTAAAATATAAAGATTCTGGTTGTCCAACAATTTCATGTATTATTGGAGAAAATAAAAATTAAAAATTTTTGTTAGATTTGGGAGCAAGTGTGAATTTACTTCCTTATTCAGTTTATGAAAAACTTAATTTAGGAGAATTAAAACACACTTCTGTTACTTTTTGACTGGCGGATAGGTCAATCAAAATACCTAGAGGTATTGTAGAAGATGTGTTGGTTTAAGTTGATAAATTTATATATCATGTAGAATTTATTGTTTTGGATACACAACCAATAGAAGTACATAATGAAATTCCTGTAATATTGGGACGACCATTTCTAGCAACTTAAACTGCTTTAATTAATTGTCGAAATGGAATAATGAAATTGTCTTTTGGAAATATGACTCTAGAACTTAATGTGTTCAATTTATGTAAAAGAGCAAGTATTAATGAAAATGAATATGATAATGAAATTGAAACAATTGTGGAAGAAAATATACAAGAAGAAAACTTAAATCAACAATCTGATGTTTTTTCAATAGAAAGTTTTGAGTCTGAAAATAATTCTAAAGAAGGTGATAATACAAAAATTGAATTAAAAGTTTTACCATTAGAATTGAAATATGTGTTTCTTGGTAAAAATAAAACATTCCCTATTGTAATTTCCAACACTCTCTTACCAAATCAAGATGAAGATTTAATTAAACTACTGAAAAAATATAAAAATGCAATTGGATGGACTTTGAAAGATATAAAAGGTATAAATCCTTTAATTTGTACACGTAGAATTCACTTGGAAGAAAATGCTAAAACATATCAACAACCACAAAGAAAGTTAAATCCACATATGAAAGAAGTTGTTAAGAATGAATTATTAAAACTATTAGATGTTGGAATTATCTATTCAATCAAAGATAGTAAATGGGTAAGTCCAACACAAATAGCACCTAAAAAGTCAGGCATCACTGTTATAAAAAATGAAAAAGGAGAGTTATTAAAAGTTAGGATTTCATCTAGTTGACGTATGTGTATTGATTATAGAAAATTAAATGATCACTACAAGAAAAATACAAATAAACAACACTCGGTTAAAATTAGCGACGATTTTTCTTAAACCGTCGGTAAAGTTAGCGACGGTTTAAAAAAGACCGTCGCTAATTTTAAATCAGCGATGGTTTTTTAAGCGACTGTTTTCGAAATAACTGTCACACATTTAAATTAGCAACGATATATAAAACCGTCGCATTGTTAAATTCGTGACGTTTTAAAAAAACTCGTCGCTTCATTTAGCGACAGTTTCAATAAAATTGTCGCAATTTTAAATTAGCGATGAAACAACCGTCGCTAATTTTAAATTTGCGACAGTTATTTGTGAAACCGTCGCTATTACAATCTTACTAAATTAATAATATTTATATTCTTACACTTAGAATTAAAAATATATTTTTTTTGAAACAAGAACGGAAAATAGTTGAAGAGAGAAAAATTTGTTGTGGGAACAAATGACTAAGGATGCAGTTATTTATAGGCAATTTGCAATTAGCGACAGTTTTCTTATAAACCGTCGCTACATGCGACAGAAATCATATGAAAAACCGAAAGCATATAAACACCGTCACTAATTAGCGACGGCAAATTAGTAACCGTCGCTGGTTTGCGACTGACATCATATGAAAAACAGTCGCTAATAGCGATAGTTTTATAAAAGCCGTCGCTATTAGAGACGGTTTATTTTAGAAAAGCCGTAGCTATTAGCGACAGTTTATTTTAGAAAAACTGTTGCAAAATTTAGTTTAACAACGATTTTTCAGTGCTACGACAACGGTTTTTAACCATCGTCTTTAGACGTCTACAACAACGATTTTTCACCGTTATCTTTGAGCGCACAATTTAACTACAGGGCCTTTAACAACGGTTTTACAAGACCTACGATAATGATTATTCACCTTCGTCTTTGACATCTACGACAATGGTTTTTCATCGTTGTTTTTGAGCGCACCCTTTAACCACAAGGGCTTTAACAACGGTTTTATTTGACCTACGACAACGGTTTTTAACCGTTGTCTTTCGCCTTTTTTTTTTATAGTGGATACAACTAGAAAAGATCATTTTCCACTGCCATTTTTAGATCAAATTCCATAAAAAGTAGTAGGTAATTCTTATTATTGTTTTCTTGATGGGCGTTTGAGGTATTATCAAATAGCTAGATCATTAGAAGATCAAGAAAAAAACTACTTTCACTTGCCCTTTTGGAACTTTTGCATTTGAAAGAATGTCATTTGGTTTATGTAATGCTCCAGCTACTTTTCAAATACGCATGTTAAGCATTTTCAATTATATGATTGAAGAATTTGTAGAAGTTTTAAAGGATGATATAACTATTTTTGTAAACTCATTTGAAAATTGTCTTAAAAACCTAGAAGTATTTAAAAGATGTGAAGAAAAAAATCTTGTTTTAAATTGGGAAAAATATCATTATATGCTTAAATTTGGAATTTTTTTAGGACATGTGATATCTGAAAAAGGAATTGAAGTTGATAAAGCCAAAGTTAATTTTATTGCTAATTTAACATCCCAAAAATGGTTAAAGAAGTTCGATCATTCTTGGGTCATGCAGTATTTTATAGAAGGTTTATAAAAAATTTTAGTATAATATCTAAACCAATTTCATAAAATGTGAAAAAGATTTAAAAAAATTATTAATCTTTTAATTACATAACCTATTTTACAACCTCCAGATTGGTCTTTATCATTTGAATTAATGTGTGATGCAAGTGATTATGCTATAGGAGCTGTGTTAGGACAAAGAAAAGAAGGAAAACCTTATTCAATTTATTATGCTAGTAGAACATTAAATAGTGCGCAAATAAATTATTCAACTACTGAAAAAGAATTACTTTCAGTACTATTTGCATTAGATAGGTTTCGATCTTATTTAATTGGTTCTACTACAATTGTTTACAGTGATCATTCTGTCGTAAAATATTAATCAAATAAACAAGATGCTAATACAAGATTAATACGGTGGATTTTATTGTTACAAGAATTTGATATTATAATTAAAGATAAAAAAGGAAAAGAAAATGTCGTAGCCGATCATCTATCTAGAACAATGACTGAATCATCTCATAATGAAATACCAATAAACGAAAATTTTCCAGATGATCAGTTGTTTTGTACTACTATTATGCCATGGTTTGCTAACATTGTAAATTTTTCTGTGACAAATAAAATGCCTTCTCATTGAAATTCACAGGATAAGAATAAATTTTTGATAGGAAGTTAAAAATTTTTATTGGGATGATCCTTACTTGTTTAAGTATTGTCCTGACCAAATTTTTCGACGATGCATACCGACAATGAAGTAAGTAATGTTATTAAATTTTGTTATTCTAAAGCATGTGGAGGTCATTTTTCATACAATAAAACATCTACAAAAATCTTACAATGTTGATTTTATTGGCCGTCTTTATTCAAAGAGACGCATTTATTTTGCAAATCTTGTGAAAACTCTCAGAAGATGGGATCAATTTCAAAACGAAACATGATGCCTTTAAATCCAATCATAATTATTGAAATATTTGATACTTGGGGGATAGATTTTATGGGTACAATTTACCTACATTTTAGTCGCTGCTGATTGTGTTTCAAAATGGATTGAAGCAATTGCATGTAGAAGTAATGATCATAAAGTTGTTATAAAATTTTTAAAAGAAAATATTTTTAGCCGATTTGGAATACTTAGAGCAATAATTAGTGATTGGAAGAGTCATTTTATAAATAAATCATTTTCTTCTTTGTTGAGAAAATATGGCATTACATATAAAGTTTCTACTCCATATCATCCTCAAAGTAATGGTCAAGTTGAACTTGCAAATAGAGAAATAAAACAAATTTTAGAAAAAAAGTTAATCTAACTCGAAAAGATTGGTCTTTAAGATTAACTGATGCATTATGAGCGTATAGAACAGCATTTTAAAAATCATTAAGGATGTCACCATATAGGTTAGTTTTTGGTAAGCATTGTCATTTACCAGTTGAACTTGAACATAAAGCTTATTGGGCAATTAAAGCATTTAATATTAATTTAGATGATGATTCTAAATTAAGAAAATTACAATTAAATGAACTTGAAGAATTAAGAAATGATGCATATGAAAATTCAAAGATTTATAAAGATAGACCTAAAGCCTTTCATGATAAAAATATTATGACAAAGCCATTTGAAATTGGACAAAAAGTTCTTCTTTATAATTCTCATTTGCATTTATTTCCAAGAAAACTAAGATCGAGGTGGTCAGGACCATTTATAGTTAAATTTGTTTATTCTCATGTTGCTGTTTATATTGAAAATCCTAAAAATAATGATGTATTTAAAATTAATGGGCAAAGACTTAAGCCTTTTATAGAAAATGAAATTCTTAATAATGAGTTTATTCCTTTATACGATCCACAATAATTGTTTGATATTTTCGTTCTGTTTTTGCAGATTCTAGTTCATTTCCTGGTTAAGTGGTGGATAACGGTACTCCGTCACTGTCTAAGTCAGTTTTTTTTCAGTTTCCCCAAAATTATTGAAATATATAATAATAATAATAATAATAATAATAATAATAATAATAATAATAATACGGATGTGTGTATTATGAATCTTCGTAAATATTTTGCTTGTTTACCCGATAATGCATTGAAAAAAATATATAATGCTAGATGTGAGCGACTAAGGTTGATGATGTCTAATGGAATACCGAATGATGTCCGTTTGATAATTGAAGCAAAATTCCTATTGGTTGGGAAAGCAAGTGAAATAATAATAAGACATATGCCAGGATTTGGTAAAAGCACATATTCCAAAAAGCGAAGAGCTAAACGTATATGTGGATGTTATAAATGTGCAAGGTGGACTTGTAAGGGAAAATGCAAAAATGTTGGAATGACATCAATGAAAAGAGAAGATAAAATTTTATTCATTAAGAATGGTCTGAGTAAAGAGCCTTTGGATAATTTTCTAGACGTTCTTGATACGCATTCTAGTGGGTACGTGCAAAATGAACTTCTTAAATTATGGTGGCAATTTCAACATGAGGAATATCAATATGGACGGTGGAATTAGCCTTACAAAGATCCTACTGTTGTAACACATATCTATTTTGATAAGTAATATGTAAGGTCCAAAATTAAGACGACGTAATCCAACTGCATGCAAATCTAGGAAATATGAAAAAATAAGTAATTAATTGATTTTAATTGCTAATTGATTATTGACATACATGTTTATATGTTAAATAGGATTTTATTATCATCATGCATAAAATTGTATTTTTAAGGAATATTCAAGTTGCGATCGAGGAAAGGAGACCGAGGGCTGAAAAATGTAAAATGTTTTTATTAAATAATTATTTTTAATTATTTAAAATATGGTTGATGGTTTTTCATATTTTTAAAAAATAAGGGGTTTTTGAGGTGATTTATACGCCGGGACGTAAATTTTATCGGTGTTGGTTTTTCAACTAAAATACGAGCTTTTTGGCAACCCGGCTAATAAATGTACAAATTTATTTAAACAGAAACTTGATAAATATTTTATTAAATCCTAATTAAGACTAATGCGCTTAATTTAGTGGCTTAATAGGCCTAAGCCTAGTTAGTAATTTAATTAGCTATATAAAATATTAAACACCTAAAAACCCTACACCTTGCACCTCAAACTCACGGCCACACACTTTAGAATTCAGAAAATTCTCTCCCAAAAGCACAACACACACGGCACAAACTCACTGCAAAGTGGAAGGAATTTTCGAAGGGGTTAAAGGAAAAGCTAGCCAAGGTTTCACTTTGTTCTTCGACGTCAACGGTTTTTCGTGCGTATATAACGGAAAGGCACGCCATACATCTCCTTTTCTCATCCATCATATCATAATATTGTTTTAATTAATGTGTGCATGTGTGGGGACCCGGACGCTAATTCATTCCTTAATCGTCTTTAGGAATAATTCAAATAATTATAATAAACAGGGTCTAAATTTTTTTTTTATACAAAGCGGAAACGTAATGTAATTCAATTCAAATTAGATATTAAACATAAATATCCAAATCTTGTATTATCTACAAGAATTCAACTAGGTTCAACTATATCTCAGTGCCGAATCCTAAGTTGCATTCGAAGCCCGGATCTCCACGCTATCTAGTCCAGCCTCTTTCTCTTCTTGACCCTGATCCTATCCCACCTGTTGCCATGCACACATACAGACAAGACAACAGCCGGATAACTCCGGTGAGAATTACATTCTCAGTATAAATCATGTATACATGCAATCATAAAAACAATATAAAAGCATATAACAGATATGTCTAACATGTATTCAAATCAGAATATAAATCCATATCAAGAATAAATCCTATTCTAAACATGTACCATCACCAGGAACATAAATCAATATGTACCATATTCAGGAACATAATCAACATGAATCAATATACTGTCAATTAGACTCATGACGTCACATTTAAGACTAGACTCAATCCTAGTCTAGGGATCCCGGTTTCCAGAAGTTAGCATTCCCATATCGACCATAAGTAATAGAAAAGACTCCAGTTCTATCCACGTCGATAGGGTATCGATCACCAGTAATAGAAAAAATACCAATTCTATCCACATCGATATGGTATCGATCACCAGTAATAGAAGAAGCTCGTATTCTATCCACATCGGTATAGTATCGATAACCAGTAATAGAAAGAACTCTGATTCTATCCACATCGTTATAGTATCGATAACCAGTAATAGAAAGAACTCCGATTCTATCCACATCGATATAATATCGATCACCAGTAATAGAAGAAGTTATGATTCTATCCACATCGATACGGTACCGATCACCAGTAATAGAAGAAGCTCCAATTCTATCCACATCAATATAATATCGATCATCAGTAATAGAAGAAGTTATAATTCTATCCACATCGATAGCAAAACATCCAGTGACAGACTTTGGCACAATCGCCAATACACTATCTTGTGACATCGTACAATGTGACCGTGGCGATCCCACCACTATCAGGCACTTCTGTCACAAGATTACTCGTCTAATACCTGCTGTCTATAAATCAAGAGAACAAGTACATCAATCAAATCAATACAATAAGGTAAAGTATGTGATTTAGGGAAACTCGAGCCAAACCTCACTCGAGCTATGCAATCCCAACTCAACATTAATTTATACCTTTCTCTTCTCGCTCTGACGAAGACGAAGTCCTGCATTCAATCCTGTCCATTCTCAATCTGGTAATAACAATACTGAACAGACACAATATCAGTATATAACTCAGTTCAAAACCTGTTCTGATTAATACTCAAATCAAAACATAATCTGATCAATGCCCATCGACATATGATATCACGATACCATCTCAATCAATACCGAATCTGATCAATATCAATTTACTGATGTTTTGACGGCATAAAAATACAGTCTCAATAACCCCGTCAATTCAAACACCACAGATATAATACCAGAACTCATAATCAATATCGGTGCAATTCATAATTTCAATAACAACACCAATCTGATATCGAATCTTAATCAAATCGACTCCGAAAATCATAATAATTCCATAATCAGTCCGTTTCTTAATCTGACTTCGATTCTATGATGTCTAACATGTCAAGAACATCATATATGAATTCCATTCAATTCTGGCAATATAATATTTTCAACACATATCAAAACGTAACAAAACATACGTTCAGTTGTAGCCTGCATTGATAGGAACACAGTACTGAAGTCGGATTAAAATTCAGACGGGCGGATCTTTCACAAAAGGCGCAAGGATTTTTGGCAAACTTCCTCGACCCTTTTCTCGTTTCTTTTTGCCAAATTTACGTTTGTATGTATATATATATATATACATAACTCGTGCATGATAGAAACGTGGCATGTTCTTGTTCTGCATGACTCGCGCATATGCGCGACCCCAACCGGCGCATATGCGCGAGACCTACTGGTCTCGATGCGCTGCTTCACAACTTCTGGCGCATATGCGCGCCTCAACTCCGCGCATATGCACCAAAGGTTCTTTCTCAAAACTTTGGCTACAGGACTACTCGCGCATATGCGCGCACTGACATCGCGCATATGCGCGAGACACCATTTCTCGGCGCGTGTGTCTCGGCATCTCTCGCGCATATGCGCGCCTTACCTCGGCGCATATGCGCGAGGTTCTCTGGACAAAGCATACTACAGCTCGCGCATATGCGCGCAATCACTCCGCGCATATGCGCCGGATCTTCTGCCCAATTCGCGCACAGCTCGCGCATCACGTCGCGCATGTGCGCGAGTTGCACCTCCCTCGCACCTAATTCGTGTCTTTTCTCGTCTGTCCCGGTCTGATCTGTTCCGTCTTTAATCACCTCAATTAATCAAGAAATCATCCCAGATTAATCTCAGATTACGGTAAATATACCCAAATCATTTTCGATTACGGTAATCAAATTCTCGGGCCTTACATTTCTCCCCCTCTAAGATATGATTTCGTCCTCGAAATCACAAGCAATCAATTCAGATAAGGAAGAAATGTATACTCAAGGTTACTTCAGAAAATTCATTCTATCAGACCATTCTGATAAAATTAATTACAAATATTGGCTATACAACATCCGTATATACCAATCAACAGCTCATACCCAATCAATATCATCAGCTGTTATCAAATTCAATCTCAGATATCACCGTAATATCATTACCATTCAGAGGAAATCCGCAGTACTCACTGTACAATATCTCGACTAGAGCTATCTCGATACTCATCTAATAGCTATTATTGTACAATTAACTCATAAGTGACAAGACATCAGGTCACTAGTGCTAAAATCCAGCACCTACAGTTCCTGGATATCCTCCAGTATCTAGATAGTTCACTCCAACTATCCGTCAATCTATAAACCATAGATATAACATCATGTTATACATTCTGTCAAAAGTACAAAATCAACCAAAAATCATGGTATGATATAATCAACTCTGGCATTCAATACTATTTGACCCCCTTTTCTGACATATTTCTCAGTCATCTAGTCATACATGTACATCATCCTGTACAATATACATATGCATATTCGAACAATTGTTCAATCATAACCACATCCTGATACATTTTTGGCACGATTTCGGTAAATCTATCACCAGATCTATAGAATTATCCTCTTATTTCTATTCAGGAATCGATAATCTGTATAACCAATCTCCTGTTTTCTATCTTCCTGTCTTCATCTGTCAGCGATTTAGACATTTCAATACAAATTCTAACAAAACTGATTTCATTTGTTTACATCAAAACTGTCCGTTCGTATTATCACACAGTGTGCCTCTGACAATACCTGTCATTTCAAATTCGAAATATCTGGCACAAATAAATCAGCTAATTATATAAAATAAAGCATTACCTACCTGGTATTTTGATTGACACACTGTTCTGACTATCGAAATCAAGTTCTGAACAATCTGATCATTGTCTCAACTGTGCTACAATTAATCAGTGTACTATCTTCAGATATCACAGACTCTGAATACAATCTGTTGCAATCTGGATTAATAGCCGAATAATTCTGTATACAACAATCTCAGTTCCCAGAATATTCAATACAGATTTCAACTGTTCGATTCAATCAATCATACGCTGCGAATATATCAAAATCTCATAGATAAAACGAGCATAAAATCATCAGAACACTTCGGAACACAGGATTTATCAACCCATACACAGAACTGAAGTATTTCTAAGAGAAACACATAATCAGATGTAACTCTAACTCTCAGGTAGTAAATCTTCTAACTGACATTTCAATTCTTTCAATTCAATCAAGATCATTCTGTACAGAAGTCTAAAATGAAATCCATACCTGATATCAAATCAAGGCTGAAATCGCTCTCCTTGATATAAGACAAACCCTGAATTTCATCAGGAACGACTATAGCAACTCTCCTGCTAGTGCCAAATCATTTCCAGATAGGCTCACTTCAGTAATCAACTGAATACCTAAGGAATTACTCCATTCTTTTCAATAATCATCGAATCATACATAATACGGATATCAAGGAATTCAAAATCGAGAATCCTTACCGTATATCATTCGTTCATCGGCCATCTCAGGTCCGAATCTTACCATCTCCTGGCAAGAATCTATAATAGTTCTGTACTTGTTAGTATATTAATATCAATAATATAGTCAGAATCAGATAACACAAGTACAATACAATCTAATTCCATCTCATTCTCTTTTTACTGCAGTACACAATATATTACAGAATTCACTGATATCAATTCCTCTCCCCAAAAGGGACAAAGATTCATACTACAGTAATACAGACCCAGCAGGTACCACATATATCAATACAACTCAGTCAAAGATAATCGTAGGGAATGCATTAGTATATATCAATACATATGCAACATAATCACAAAAGATTATTACCTGCCACTATATCATCATGTGTGTCCTGGGTCTGTTCCTCGATCACTACCACCAGATAATTCTGCTCCCTAAAATCTTCGGGAAACTCTCTGTGGACAGACTCTAGCAAAGTGTCTCTGCTGTCGACAAACATGACAACTACTAAGTACACCTCTGCATTGTTCTGTGGGATGCCTTCCTCCACAGGTTCTACAATAAACTCCGGTGTAACTCGGATTAGAACCACTGGAGCTAGATGAACCGCTCCCTAACTTCTTGAACTGTTTCTTTCGAGCTTTCAGCAAATCTTGCTTCCCACTCGTACTGCCACTATCCAATCGGAGAGAGGATTGTTGTGTCTGGGGTTGCATTGCACACAACCTTCCTTGTTGTCTAATCAGACTCGCCTCAGCTCTTTTTGCTTTATTCAAAGTATCAGCAAAATGGAAAGGTCGCTGCATATTTATCAATGCAACTATCTCTGAATTCAATCCTTTGATGAACCGCTCAGTTACAGCTTCATCATTCCCAGCTATCTGAGGAACAAAACGCAGTAGAGTAGAGAATTTAGCAACATATTCTTCAATATTCAGTTGGCCTTGTCTCAATTTCTCAAACTCTGCTCTCTTGTCCTCTCGGTACGATCCTGAGAAGAATCTTCGATAAAATTCAGCTTTAAAGACTTCCCACGTAATCACCGTACCCCGTTGTTCTAATACTCTTTTGGTTGTAATCCACCAACTCCTAGCGACCTCGTGCACCAATTTAATTCTCTGTTCCTTTGGGTAGTCAAATGAATCAAACAGTATCTCTATATCATCTAATCAATTCTCACACTCTTCGGACATCTCAGTACCCCTCAAAATCGACGGTTGAAACGATTGAAACCTCTTCATCTGTGTTTCCATCAAAGTTTCTGTCTCATCCATCTGATCAATCGAAGTACTACCCAATTCTCTAATTCTTCTGGGAGGGATATCTGTTACCACAAGGGTTAGTACCACATGAGATAAATCAATCTCAGTCCCTTTCTGATCAGCTTACCTCTGATCAAGAATTGGTTCAGATTCATTTTCAAATCAGACATATTACCAAATCAACTCAGGTATTCAGGTAACATGTATTTAAAAGCAGTAAACATAATATCATGCTAGCATACACAATGCAAGTCAACATTATAAGTAATTCACATGCTAGCAATCACATGCAGGAAAGAGAACTCAATCTACCCCGCTCACTCTCTTCTATCTCAATCTCAAGAACCTACGGTTCCTGAACCTACTTGTAACGCCCCGAAAATTTTAAGGTCCACGCAAACCATGTGCATGCGATTATTAAATTCTCTTGTATTTTAATTAAATAATTTAATTGCATTAATTAATTATGTGGTGCATTTTTACATGTTTAAAATATATTTTTCTACATGGTTGCATTAAAATGGTATTTTTAAGGAATGTTCAAGTGACGATCGAGGAATGGGGACCGAGGGCTATAAATGTAAAATGTTTTTGTTAAATAATTATTTTTAATTATTTAAAATAAAGTTGATGGTTTTTCATATTTTTGAAAATAGGGGGTTTAGAGGTGATTTTATACGCCGGGACGTAAATTTTATCGGTGTTGGCTTTTCAACTAAAATGCGAACTTTTTGGCAACCCGGCTATTTAATTCATAAACTTTTTACCAAAACTTTACTAATATATTTTATTTAATTCTAATTAAAAGACTAATGGGCTTAATTGTGGCTTGATAGGCCTAAAGCCTAGTTAGTAACTTAATTAGAGTTTATTTGAGATTAAAACACCTAAAACCCTAAACCTTGCACACAAAACAATCGGCCACTTTTATTTTCTGAAAAATATTCTCTCCCAACTCCACCTATCTCACGGCACACACCAAAACAAGCAAAAGGGAAGTTTTGAAATTGAAGGAAAATTCACCCAAGGTTTCTCGTCGCCGTTCTTCGCTTCGTCAACGGATATTCGTGCGTTAAAAACGCAAAGGCACGCCTTATTCTCCTTTTACTCATCATTCACACCATAGTGTTTTATTTAATTGAATTTGCATGAAAAACAAGTGCATCATGAAACAATTTTCGTTTTTGTGGCATATGTCAATTTTAAAGCTTGTATTTTCATCCAAAATAATGTTTAATATGATATAAAGGGGCTGCCATGATTAGGATAGGGTTGAGGGTTGATTTTACATGTTTTAGAGAGTCCCAATTTACCCCAATAGGCTGCAAACGTGAATAAGGACAAGCTGGATGCCATCGGGTAGCATGGGGTTTGAGGGTTATGGACTTGGATGCTTGGCTTGGCTTTGGTTGGGACCAGGGCTAGGCTAGGGTCTGTTATGGGTCAAGGGAAGAGTCCTAGCCATGCTAGGACTCGAGACAAGAGGCTGGGAAGGAGTCCTAGCAAGCTAGGACTCCAACCCGTAAGTGGCAAGGGAAGCAGCGCAGGTTTTGCTGCTAGTGCAGGGAAGAGGGGGGCTCGGCCAGAGGGTCTGGGCTAGGCTAGGTTAGGTCCTTAGGGTCATAGGAGGGTGCTTGAGGGGATGGTTCAGGGGTTGGCTCGAGGGTTAGAGGCATAGCATCAGAAAACGTGAGAGAGGCATGCACCTTGAGGGCAGCTTGTGTGCGCGCAGGTTCCTGTCCTTGATTTAGAAATTTCGTGTGCAGGGTCCAGGGGCTAGGTTGGTCTGGGCTTGGTCTGGGCGTGGTCTAGGGAAGGTTAGGGTCGTGAGGGGGCAAGTGGTTGAGGGCTGGGAGAAGTCCTAGGCTAGTTAGGAGTCATATGGGTCATGGGAGTCTCACACACAAATCGTGCAGAAATATGGGGCGAGTTTCAGAAGGGTTTTGGGTGGGCCAAGGCTGGTTTTTCGGGCTGGGCTTACACAGTAGGGTCCCTAGGTGGGTTGGCTAGGTTTTGGCTCAAGGCGGCTCGGGCGTGGCTCGAGTAAATTAGGAGATGGCTCGGTGTGTTCGTCGAAGGGTCAAAAACGAGACTAATTAAGCCAAAATTAATTCCATGGGTCCACGGGGATGGCTCATGACTTGGAAGGGTAGAATAAATCATAAAAAAGTTATGTTTAAAATTTAAGATCAAAATATTGAGTTTTGGATTTATTCGGAATTTAATCGCCGCACGAAACGCTAATTAACGAGTTAATTGAAACGCCTAGTTTTAAGCTTAATAAAATTATGAAAAATTAGGGTTTAAGCTTAAATAATTATTAGAAGCCTAAGTTTTAATTTGGAAATTTTATATTAAGGTTTGGTTTAATTCGAGATTAAAATGCATTAATACGTCACATTTAAAGATTTATTTAAAAGTCCTCGTTTTAAGCTAAATAAAAATATGAGAAAATTCATGTAGGCTTAAATAATTATTTGGGACATGTTAGAACCAATGGAATTAAGAAAATGTCAAAACCGAGGAATTTTACGTCTAGGGGTAAAACGGTCATTATACACCTAGAAATTAGTAAACGTCATGACAGTGCCCTATTTGCTGTTTTATGTGCTAATATGATTAATTTCTATAGTTATGGATGTTTATGGAAATTGTTTTATGTTAAAATGATATTTTAAATGTTTATGGAATTTTATATATTAAAATGATCTTTTAAATATTTAGGGAACTTTATATGTTTATGACTTAATATGTCAAAATGTTATTGTAAATGTTTTGAGGTTAATATGTCATTTTAAATGTTTATGAAAAGTTCATGATTAAATTATGATTTTTAAATGTCTAAGGGATTTTTATGACTTAAGAAGACATTTAAAATACATGTTGCATGCTTGGTTTCAAAAATGAAAAACGTAATGATATTCATGATTTTTCTAAAGTGATGTGAATGAAAAATGTTGAAGGATGTGAAATAATTGTGACTAATTCGTTAATGTTGGCGACGTCGTGAGGGTTATGGTCCCAGTGGGAGCCCGACGATCGTGTTTCCATCATTGCGAATATGTGGTAACGGATATGTGGTAACGGTTTTGTGGTAACGGAAGAATGGGAATATCGTGAGGGGAAGAGGCCCCAGAGGGAGCCCATTTATGGGAAAAGGCCCCAGAGGGAGCCCCGACGATCGTATTTCTATTCGAATCATGATAGGCCAGGGCCCAGTTGACCGGTGAGAGTGTTGCTGGTGTCCCTCGCCGCCCAGTACTGTGGTTTTATGTAGATGGATCCATCGACCCTCATGAGCATGATCAGGAAAGTCACAATTAACGATCTGAATTCAACAAAAGGAAAAAAAGAAAAGGAAAAGGAAAAGGAAAAATGTTTATGATCATGAAAAATGTTTTATGTCATGTCATGTTGAGGAAAAAGGGAAAAGGTTAAGGTTTATGATTGCATGTCATGAAAAAGTATTTTATGAAAGTGTTTATGTTTAAAGTTTTATGCATCATGAAAATATTTATGAAAATGTTTATGTTTATGCATCTTCATGAAAACGATATTTTAAGTACAAATATTTTTCACCGTTATATGTTGACTGTATTACGTATTACTCGTTATCAAGAATATGACGTGTTGAGTCTTTAGACTCACTAGGTGTGTATGATGCAGGTGATTATGATAATATGTTAATGGAGGTCTTGATGGTTGATTTGACTGGACTGAAGGCGCACACAACCCGAGGACCAGCGCTTCTAATTTTTCCGCATTATGACTTTTGACTCATGCTTTATAATTAAAGATTTTTAAGATTATTTATTTATGCTTTTGAGAGATTTTTGAGAGGTTTAGTATGGGCTTTACTTTTCAAATTATTGCTTTTTAGGTTTAGTAAAATGTTTGACGATTTTATGTTTAAAATATTTTCCTTTGGATTTTTAAATAGCAGTTGGATGGTTATTTTTAATATGATGTCAAAATATTTTATGGTTCGACCGATGCTAAGTGAGGATAAAAAAAAAAAAATTCTAGTACTTTTAAACAATAAAAAAGGCAGGACGTTTCACTACTGTTCTGGAACCTAATGCTCTGATACCACCTGTCGTGGGGACCCGGACGCTAATTCATTCCTTAATCGTCTTTAGGAATAATTCAAATAATTATAATAAACAGGGTCTAAATTTTTTTTTTTATACAAAGCGAAAACGTAATGTAATTCAATTAAAATTACATATTAAACATAAATATCCAAATCTTGTATTATCTACAAGAATTCAACTAGGTTCAACTATACCTCAGTGCTGAATCCTAAGTTGCTTCGAAGCCCGGATCTCCACGCTATCTAGTCCAGCCTCTTTCTCTTCTTGACCATGATCCTATCCCACCTGTTGCTATGCACACATACAGACAAGACAACAGCCGGATAACTCCGGTGAGAATTACATTCTCAGTATAAATCATGTATACATGCAATCATAAAAACAATATAAAAGCATATAACAGATATGTCTAACATGTATTCAAATCAGAATATAAATCCATATCAAGAATAAATCCTATTCTAAACATGTACCATCACCAGGAACATAAATCAATATGTACCATATTCAGGAACATAATCAACATGAATCAATATACTGTCAATTAGACTCATGACGTCACATTTAAGACTAGACTTAATCCTAGTCTAGGGATCCCGGTTTCCAGAAGTTAGCATTCCCATATCGACCAACAGTAATAGAAAAGACTCCAGTTCTATCCACGTCGATAGGGTATCGATCACCAGTAATAGAAGAAATACCAATTCTATCCACATCGATATGGTATCGATCACCAGTAATAGAAGAAGCTCGTATTCTATCCACATAGGTATAGTATCGATCACCAGTAATAGAAAGAACTCCGATTCTATCCACATCGATATAATATCGATCACCAGTAATAGAAGAAGTTATGATTCTATCCACATCGATACGGTACCGATCACCAGTAATAGAAGAAGCTCCAATTCTATCCACATCGATATAATATCGATCATCAGTAATAGAAGAAGTTATAATTCTGTGACACCTCGACCCGTTTACAATAAAAATAGCAGCGGAATTTAAAATTTTCTTATAAAATGTAGGAAGATTCCAAAATACATCACCATGAAATGTTTAAAAGTAAATAAATGATCATTCAAATGATATAACAAAATACAAAATATCATTCCTATGATCATGATCCAAAAATACTTGCAAAATAACATCTTCCTTCGAACTTCGTATGCATATGACTCCGGGCCACAATCAACGTCCTGGTCCGTCGCTCTTATCTGCATCACATGAAATAACTGAAATGAGTATAAAACTCAGCAAGTGGAACTCTTACATAGCAATGATACATAGTATATTCTGTAAAACATGGCTTTGAAAACATAAAATACCATCAACTCTAAAACATGTATATCGTAACAATAGCATAACAATGAGATGATATTTCTCTTTACTATGGTGGATTGATATCAATAGTAACTCTGTCTGTGGCGCTCTTATCCCATCGATATAAATCGACAACTCTGAGGGATAGAAGCCTATGGTCGTTGATCAACTAATTGCATGCAATATCTGACTATGTATTTATCAATCCATAAAACATTTAAACTCTTTCTTTGGGACATTTCATCAAACACTTTGATATTCTTTCTCTTTTGTATTCCCTTCCCAAAGTTGAGACATCAATTGCCTCCACAATATACAACAAAGGTATCAATACATAATAGTGAATCAAATGAAGGGAATAACACAATAAAACCTTTGAAACACAATACATATATAATCATGTGAGCACAAGGGATGAATTTCCACTTACAAACCACAAGAACACCTTGAATCTATAATCTTGGTACAAAACCTACAACAATAAACCATGTATTGAACCATCAACAACTCAATAATCATAAACCCATATCAATTAATCCATAAAATCAACACATGACCAAACCCATGATTTCTCCCAACTCCAAAACCAAGAATAAACTAAACCAAAAGCTTACCTTAGCTTACTTGAACCCAAAATAACCGTGCTCTCAATCCAATAACTAACAAGAAGCTTGGATTAAAGAAAAGGAAGGAGAGAAATTGGAACCCTAGTCTCCCAAGAGAAGAAGAAACGAAAAAGAGGAGTAGAAATGAGGAAAAATGAGACCAACTCTTGCATTTAAACACTTAAAATCCGAAAACACGTTTTTTAAAAATCGCTGGCCGCTTGGGCGGACATTTTTTTTTCCGCGCGGGCGCGGAACTCTCGGCCGAAATACCAAATTTTCGAACAAGGCCCGCCCGGGCGCACAAACATTCCCGCCCGGGCGCGCACTCTGCGCACTGCCACTCCAAAGATCGCTTCTGAAATGACTCTTCTATTCATAATTTGGAAAAGTGGTAAACTACAAAGTTGTAGCTCTATGGCTTATCTTGAATCCCTCAAAATTTGAGATCTTTTGGACGTCTGAGTAAAACGTTATGCTCATTCTCCCAACATGTGTCACTGGAGGAACGTCGAAACACACAAAACACTTCGGGGCACTTTTGGCTTACCTTCCACAATGATTTGAACAAAACTCAAAATAAGAAAGTTACACCTCTATGTATTATCTTTCTAATGGAAAAGGCCTCACCTCATTTGGATCAATATACTATTTATCATGAATTTAATCGTAACGCCGCTACAAAAGCACTACACATCATCTATAACCAACCATACTATAAATCATAAATCGAAACTCTTAACATCCAAACTATATTTAAACTTGACCAAGTAGTCAATAAACTTATGAAAACTTAAACCGTACCGTACACCAGGCTTGGCTATTACAAATTCTATCCACATCGATAGCCAAACATCCGGTGACAGACTTTGGCACAATCGCCAATACACTATCTTGTGACATCGTACAATGTGCCCGTGGCGATCCCACCACTATCAGGCACTTCTGTCACAAGATTACTCGTCTAATACCTGCTGTCTATAAATCAAGAGAACAAGTACATCAATCAAATCAATACAATAAGGTAAAGTATGTGATTTAGGGAAACTCGAGCCAAACCTCACTCGAGTTGGCAATCCCAACTCAACATTAATTTATACATTTCTCTTCTCGCTCTGAGGAAGACGAAGTCCTGCATTCAATCCTGTCAATTCTCAATCTGGTAATAACAATACAGAACAGACACAATATCAGTATATAACTCAGTTCAAAACCTGTTCTGATTAATACTCAAATCAAAACATAATCTGATCAATGCCCATCGACATATGATATCACAATACCATCTCAATCAATACCGAATCTGATCAATATCAATTTACTGATGTTTTGACGGCATAAAAATACAGTCTCAATAACCCCGTCAATTTGAACACCACAGATATAATACCAAAACTCATAATCAATATCGGTGCAATTCATAATTTCAATAACAACACCAATCTGATATCGAATCTTAATCAAATCGACTCCGAAAATCATAATAATTCCATAATCAGTCCGTTTCTTTATCTGACTTCGATTCTATGATGTCTAACATGTCAAGAACATCATATATGAATTCCATTCAATTCTGGCAATATCATAATTTCAAGACATATCAAAACGTAACAAAACTTACGTCCAGTTGTAGCCTGCATTGATAGGAACACAGTACTGAAGTCGTATTAAAATTCAGACGGACGGATCTTTCACAAAAGGCGCAAGGATTTTTGGCAAACTTCCTCGACCCTTTTCTCGTTTCTTTTTGCCAAATTTACGTTTGTATGTATATATATATATATATATACATAACTCGTGCATGATAGAAACATGGCATGTTCTTGTTCTGCATGACTCGCGCATATGCGCGACCCCAACCGGCGCTTATGCGCGAGACCTACTGGTCTCGATGCGCTGCTTCACAACTTCTGGCGCATATGCGCGCCTCAACTCCGCGCATATGCGCCAAAGGTTCTGTCTCAAAACTTTGGCTACAGGACTACTCGCTGCATATGCGCGCACTGACATCGCGCATATGCGCGAGACACCATTTCTCGGCGCGTGTTTCTCGCATCTCTCGCGCATATGCGCGCCTCACCTCGACGCATATGCGTGAGGTTCTCAGGACAAAGCATACTACAGCTCGCGCATATGCGCGCAATCACTCCGCGCATATGCGCGGGATCTTCTGCCCAATTCGCGCACAGCTCGCGCATCACATCGCACATGTGCTCGAGTGGCACCTCTCTCGCACCTAATTCGTGTCTTTTCTCGTCTGTCCCGGTCTGATCTGTTCTGTCTTTAATCACCTCAATTAATCAAGAAATCATCCCAGATTAATCTCAGATTACGATAAATATACCCAAATCATTTTCGATTATGGTAATCAAATTCTCGGGCCTTACAGCATGAAGGACATGAAGCTACTTTTCTGTATTTTTGAAATATTGCACTTATAAATGTTAAATTCATGATTTTTGGATCCAATAAATTGTTTCTTGCATGTAAGGGGTTGCAATGATGTTAAGATGCGATCAAGAGATGTTTTTTTACATGATTTTAAAGGTCCTAAACTCACACCAATCGCTGCACCACAAGCTGCGCACAGAATTCGTTTTTCTGTCATGGGGGTTTTGGGGTTCGGCTTCCATGTTTCGAGGGGACGGCTGGCCTGGGCTTGGGTTCAAGGCTGGGCTAGGGCAAGTCCTTAGGGCTCAGGGGCTGGGCTAGGGCAAGTCCTTAGGGTCCTAGGTAGGTGCACTAGAGGGTGGTTCAGAGTCTGGAGCGCCGGCTAGGTACATAGGTTCACAAACTTAGAATCCATGCAGAATAGGACTCTCGGCCAGCATAGGTGGGGTGTTGGGGGGCTTCATTTTAAATTTAGGAATGGTTTCTAAGTGATCTAAGGGTTTAGTAGGGTACACTAGGATGTTGGTCAGGGTTTGGATCAACTTGGCTTGGGGGTGACTCGTGAAAATCTAAAGTTGGCTCGAGGTCGAAGTTTAGGTGTCATATTAGGGTTTCTACCTAATAAAAATTGAAAAACGGCTCACGGGGGTCGAGTCGTGGTTCATTAGGGCTAAAATAAAATAAAAAGACTAAATTTTGAATTTAGGAATTTTATATTAAAGTTTGAGATTTTTCAGGATTAAAACACCGTCGAAAACAATTAATTAAAGATAACTGAAAAAGTTTAATATTTAAGCTAAATAAAATTATGGAAAAATTCATGTAAGCTTAAATAATTATTTGGGACTTGTTAGAGTCAATGAAATCAAGAAAAAGTCAAAATCGTAAAATGTCAAGAGCAGGGGTAAAACGGTTATTGTACACCTAGAAGTTAGTAAACGTCATGGCAGTGCTCTAAATGCTATTTTTATGATATTATGGTTATTTTTAAATGTTTATGAAATGTTCATGATTAAATTATGATTTTTAAATGTCCATGGATTTTTATGATTTAAGGTTGACATTTAAAATACATAATACATGCTTGGTTTCAAAACAAAATTATATGTTATGCATGATTTTTAAAGTGATGAGAATGTTAAACATTGAAGGAAGTGAAGTAATTGTGGCTATTGAGGTAACGGTATGTTGTAACGGTAAGAATGGAATATCGTGAGGGGAAAAGGCCCAAGAGGGAGCATATTTATGGGAAAAAGCCCAGAGAGAACCCCGACGATCGTATTTCTATTCAAAAGAGGATAGGCCAGGGCCCAGTTGACCGGTGAGAGTGTTGCTGGTGTCCTCCGCCGCCCAGTACTGCGGTTTCATGCAGATGGATCCATCGACTTTTTGATGTTTGAGGAAAGTCACAATTAACGATCTGAGCTCAACAAAAGAAAAAGAAAAGGAAAAGAAAAAGGAAATATATTTATGATCATGAAAAATGTTGTAAGACCCTAAAACCATTATATGCATATATATATATATATATATGTAAGTGTAGATATATATGTATATATATACGGTTATGTGTAATATATATATGTACAAGCCTATAGTAACCTTCTAAATAATGAAAAGGCAATATATATATGTCTAAATAATACATATAATAGTCCTAAAAATAGTAAATGGACAAGGTGAAAACATCACATCAAATTCTAACCTTATCACCCAATCATTACTGTAATGCTCGAATTTTGCAAAAATGTGGCAGTAGTTGTGATGGTTCTTGGCTTTACTTTATGGTATGAATGTTATAGAATGGAATAGATAATGGAGGGGTAGAATCAAAGTTGGAATTTGAGCTAAATAGGTAATGGAAGTGCAGAAACGGTATGAAAAATGTGGCAGTAGTTGTGGTTTTTAGCATAATGTTTTGTATATTGATCCAATTGATGTTAGGCCTCATTCATTAGAAAGATAAGACATAAGGCTATAACTTTCATGTTTTGAGTTTTGTTCAAATCATTAGAGAAAACGAGCCAAAAGCGCCCTGAAGTGTGTCGTGCCTATCGTCGTTCCTACAATGACACATGTTGGGAGATTACGCATAACTTTTTACTCGGACCTTTAAATGATATGAGGCCAATTGGAGATGAAAGCCAAGGCATAGGGCTACAACTTTCCTGTTTACCACATTTTTTAATTCAGAAGGGACGATGCGTTTCAGAAGCGATCTTTACAGTAGCTGTGCGCAGAGCGGCGCCCGAGCGGTAAGAAACGGCCGCCTGAGCGCCACTGCTTCTGAATTTTTGAGTTGTGGGCAGTAAGGTCGGCGCTAGGGCGGTAATATGTGACCGCCCGAGCACCCAGCAAGTTAAAAAGCGTGTTTTGAGGTTTGGGAAGGCATAAAATCGAATGGGATCAACTTTTTACTCATTTTCCTTCTCCTTCTTTTCTCTCCATTGGTTTAGAGCTAGGGTTCTTCATTCTCCTTCAATCCAATTTCTTCGAAGACATTAATCTTTGATTGAAGCCTTAATATTTGCTTGGAGATTAGAAGTTCTTCTCCTCAAGAGTTTATAAGCAAAGTAAGAAAGCTTATTTCCTTGGTTTAGTGATTGAAGGGAAAACAATGTGTTGTTTGGTTTGAGTGTTGAGGTAAAGTTGTTAATATAATGATTGATGGTATTATTATTGTATGTATTGATATTTTGAAAAGAAATGGAATTGAAGGTAAGGGCAAAATAAAGGAGCTAACTCTTTAGCACGCATGTCATGTGTTTGATAAAATGATTCAATAAATGTTTTTATGGCATATTACGGTTAAGAAATTTACGGATCTTGATTCGAAGCTGTATTGAATTAATTATGAATTTTGAACATAAACTACTTTGTTTTGATAGATGATCAAAGTTCTTGAGTTATAGTAGAATTCAAAGGTTCAAGACTTCTCACTTACACATTACGATCTTCTTTTGGTAATATTTGAAAGGTATGTTACGGTCGGTAACATACGAGGTAAAAGTATCATTTTTATTTTAAATTGAAAACTCTATGGCTCGATGAACTATTGGTGATTTGATGTTGATTGTTGTATTAAGATGAGTTGATTATGATATCGAAATGATGATATTGATTTGCATCATTGCATTGCATATTGAGCAACTTTTTGATTCAGATTTGATATGGCGGAGGTCGCCTTGATTTATTGATTTGTTGGACGTATGAGGCTATAGTTGAATTGGCATTGTAACGACCCGAAAATCAGACTACGTATAAGCCATTCATAATTATTACTATTTAAATTTAAAAATGATTTATATATATATATATATGAAGAGTCTAATTCATTTTGATATTTGACAAGTCATAACTATTTATTTTAAATGCAAAAGTTTAGTTTTATCTTTTCAGTTAAATACGCGAGGACGGACCGGAGTTTGAAGATTAAAGATAAGATTAATAATAAGAAAGACATTCCTAAATTTAATTTAAGTCAAGGAATAATTTAATTTAAAGAAATAGAATGTTTTAGAATTTATTTAATTAATTAGAGCTAAGTAGGTAAATAAATTCTTTTAGGTTCAATATTTAATTAAAGCTTAAATTAAAATATGTAAACAAGAGAGAATGAATTAATCTAAGTATGAAGTATTCAAGAAATTAAACATAGTATTTAAATGCTTAAAGTTAAATCCATGCAATGCCATGCAAGAGGTCATTATAAATTAAGGTGTAAATTCATTAAAATGTAGAATGGGTATTTAAAACCTTAAGCAATTAACATACATGATGTAAACAATAAAACACCATGCAAATAAGTAATAATTTTGAGTCCAACATTTAAAATATTCAAAGGTGGATAACTCTCCATTCCAACAATTCCTAATTACAATTCATAGGGTATTCATTTCTCATTTTAATTATCTAATGGGTAGTAAATTTAAATGCAATAACATACCTCATTTCTACTCAACCTATTAGACAACAAAACCGTGTAAATGCAGTAGGAAATAAGGAACAAACCAACGGCAATAAGGGGATTAAGAAACAATTCAAAACCCTTCACCTCCTTCACTTGTAACTCTCATTTTAGTGTATATTATGGACCCTTTAACACCATTATTAACATTCCTCTTCCTTACCTACATGTCCTACAATCATATGCTCAAAACATCAGTAGGAAACATCTGAGAAAAATCGTGAATTAGCAGCAAGGAGGAGAGGGTAGGAACAACAACACTAGAGGAGGAAAAACAATTCATATCCATTCAACTTCTTGACTTGTAACCTCCAACTAAATGCACTTCAAGACTCCTTTATCACCCCTTGTAACCTTCATACTCATTACCTAGCAGCCCTTCATCCATAATTTCGAAATTTACAGAAGAGAACAGCAGCTAAAAATCGAGAATAACAGCACAAGAACAAGAAGGAATTCTCAACTCCGACTCCGTCGCTCGTATTCGTCGTATTGGTTTCTTTTCGTGTCAAAACAATTTCCAGGCATGTATATATTGTTTCTTTGCTCTTCAATCAAGTCATATTAGATAATTTTAAGCAGTATATGTTCATGAATCAAGCAGCATCACGAAAATGACAGTAACATTTAAGCAAAAATCTGCACAAAATTTCTTGGCTCTCTTGTTTTTCCACATCACGGTTTGGTGTGTTTTGGTTGCTTACAGGGAGTTGCTCGGTTCCAGGCACACATGGCTGCTACTAGGCATGAATTAGAGTGTGTTAGAGTGTTATTGGTTCATTGGGGTTTACATCCATACACACACCAACAAAGTAGTGACAGCAACTTTTCCTTAAGTGCAGAATTTGAGTCCAAGGTTTTATCATTTGGTGGTTTAAGGTGAAAGTTCGAATCATGGCTGTCCTAGGGACTGTAGCCACGGTTATAACCTTTCCATACCATGTCTAGGACGTGACCAAGGTGTCCTTTCAAGGTTTGGTTCATGGTTCCCTCAAAATATTTAAAACAACAACACAAGTGCATAGTTCGAATTTTCCATTTCCTGTATTAGTGTGTCTTCGGTTTTGGAGTGTGGTTTTGATTGTGGTTGGCTTTTAGCCCTTAGCCATGGTTCAAGCCATGCCTTAGGATGTTGGTAAGAGTTCTTGGGAGGTGGTTCAAGCCATTGGTCAATAAATTTCAGAGTTTACACCACAAACGCACAAGTTGCCACTGCTGGTTTTTTTTTTACAGCAACTTTCATCTTCGGTTTTGAGGTTGGTTTGAGTTTTTGGTTGGCTTTTAGCCCATGGCCTTGGACTGGAAAATACCTGAATGAGTTAGGAAAGTCGTGTTTTTGGCCGTTCGTGATTTGGTCGAGTTTAGAGGTCGTACGAGAATTTACGGTGAAAGGTGCCAAAATGACTCTCGAAAGAGTGTTTTATGTTTTTGGATTCCTTTCACCTATTTTCGTGTTTTACAGTTATTATGCATATTTTTCAGTATGTTTGGGGTATTTTAATCATTGTTAAACGTCGGTTTAATGTTGGTTCGGGTTGGTACGAAGCCATGGTTAAAAATCAAGTTATTGGCTCTAATCGTCTCGTTTTTGGTTCTGTTGTTAAGTTTTTTTTTTGTCAAGTTAAGATTTATTGCATGTGTCACATATTAGTAGTAAGTCGCAGCAAGCCTGGGAGCGATCCAACTCATCCGGTAAAAATAAGGTTATAATTATATTACGTGCATAAAAATATAAAATGTTTATTTTTGAGATACATGCTACATGTCTTGTGGCCACCTTATGCTTATGGGTTTGGAAGTCGGTAGGCGCAACCGAGGACCTCTCCGCCCGGTGACTTACGACCGGTTTATGATTATGTATGGGTACAGACATCCAGTCCAAGGGCTGTGATTGATCTCTACCGCCCAGTATACTGTGGTTTAGTCTGATCAGGCGCTTACGTTATGTTATGGGCCACTTGCTTAGAAACATTATCTCTACCAGAAAAATTATGATATGACATGACAGAGCTCTATTGAGCAAAGCTTTTACGTATGATTTTCAGATATGCACGTAGTTATTGTAACGACCCGAAAATCAGACTACGTATAAGCCATGCATAATTATTACTATTTAAATTTAAAAATGATTTATATATATATATATATGAAGAGTCTAATTCATTTTGATATTTGACAAGTCATAACTATTTATTTTAAATGCAAAAGTTTAGTTTTATCTTTTCAGTTAAAAACGCGAGGACGGACCGGAGTTTGAAGATTAAAGATAAGATTAATAATAAGAAAGACATTCCTATATTTAATTTAAGTTAAGGAATAATTTAATTTAAAGTAATAGAATGTTTTAGAATTTATTTAATTAATTAGAGCTAAGTTGGTAAATAAATTCTTTTAAGTTCAATATTTAATTAAAGCTTAAATTAAAATATGTAAACAAGAGAGAATGAATTAATCTAAGTATGAAGTATTCAAGAAATTAAACATAGTATTTAAATGCTTAAAGTAAAATCCATGCAATGCCATGCAAGAGGTCATAATAAATTAAGGTGTAAATTCATTAAAATGTAGAATGGGTATTTAAAACCTTAAGCAATTAACATACATGATGTAAACAATAAAACACCATGCAAATAAGTAATAATTTTGGGTCCAACATTTAAAATATTCAAAGGTGGATAACTCTCCATTCCAACAATTTCTAATTACAATTCATGGGGTATTCATTTCTCATTTTAATTATCTAATGGGTAGTAAATGTAAATGCAATAACATACCTCATTTCTACTCAACCTATTAGACAACAAAACCGTGTAAATGCAGTAGGAAATAAGGAACAAACCAACGGCAATAAGGGGATTAAGAAACAATTCTAAACCCTTCACCTCCTTCACTTGTAACTCTCATTTTAGTGTATATTATGGACCCTTTAACACCATTATTAACATTCCTCTTCCTTAACTACATGTCCTACATTCATATGCTCAAAAAATCAGTAGGAAACATCTGAGAAAAATCGTGAATTAGCAGCAAGGAGGAGAGGGTAGGAACAACAACACTAGAGGAGGAAAAACAATTCATATCCATTCAACTTCTTGACTTGTAACCTCCAACTAAATGCACTTCAAGACTCCTTTATCACCCCTTGTAACCTTCATACTCATTACCTAGCAGCCCTTCATCCATAATTTCGAAATTTACAGAAGAGAACAGCAGCTAAAAATCGAGAATAACAGCACAAGAACAAGAAGGAATTCTCAACTCCGACTCCGTCGCTCGTATTCGTCGTATTGGTTTCTTTTCGTGTCAAAACAATTTCCAGGCATGTATATATTGTTTCTTTGCTCTTCAATCAAGTCATATTAGATAATTTTAAGCAGTATATGTTCATGAATCAAGCAGCATCACGAAAATGACAGCAACATTTAAGCAAAAATCTGCACAAAATTTCTTGGCTCTCTTGTTTTTCCACTTCACGGTTTGGTGTGTTTTGGTTGCTTACAGGGAGTTGCTCGGTTCCAGGCACACATGGCTGCTACTAGGCATGAATTAGAGTGTGTTAGAGTGTTATTGGTTCATTGGTTTACATCCATACACACACCAACAAAGTAGTGACAGCAACTTTTCCTTAAGTGCAGAATTTGAGTCCAAGGTTTTATCATTTGGTGGTTTAAGGTGAAAGTTCAAATCATGGCTGTCCTAGGGACTGTAGCCACGGTTAGAACCCTTCCATACCATGTCTAGGACGTGACCAAGGTGTCCTTTCAAGGTTTGGTTCATGGTTCCCTCAAAATTTTTAAAACAACAACACAAGTGCATAGTTCGAATTTTCCATTTCCTGTATTAGTGTGTCTTCGGTTTTGGAGTGTGGTTTGGATTGTGGTTGGCTTTTAGCCCTTATCCATGATTCAAGCCATGCCTTAGGATGTTGGTAAGAGTTCTTGGGAGGTCGTTCAAGCCATTGGTCAATAAATTTCAGAGTTTACACCACAAACGCACAAGTTGCCACTGCTGGTTTTTTTTTTGACAGCAACTTTCATCTTCGGTTTTGAGGTTGGTTTGAGTTTTTGGTTGGCTTTTAGCCCATGGCCTTGGACTGGACAATACCTTAATGAGTTAGGAAAGTCGTGTTTTTGGCCGTTCGTGATTTGGTCGAGTTTAGAGGTCGTACGAGAATTTACGGTGAAAGGTGCCAAAATGACTCTCGAAAGAGTGTTTTATGTTTTGGGATTCCTTTCACCTATTTTCGTGTTTTACAGTTATTATGCATATTTTTCAGTATTTTTGGGGTATTTTAATCATGGTTAAACGTCGGTTTAATGTTGGTTCGGGTTGGTACGAAGCCATGGTTAAAAATCAAGTTATTGGCTCTAATCGTCTCGTTTTTGGTTCTGTTGTTAAGTTTTTTTTTGGTCAAGTTAAGATTTATTGCATGTGTCATATATTAGTAGTAAGTCGCAGCAAGCCTGGGAGCGATCCAACTCATCCGGTAAAAATAAGGTTATAATTATATTACGTGCATAAAAATATAAAATGTTTATTTTTGAGATACATGCTATATGTCTTGTGGCCACCTTATGCTTATGGGTTTGGAAGTCGGTAGGCGCAACCGAGGACCTCTCCGTCCGGTGACTTACGACCGGTTTATGATTATGTATGGGTACAGACATCCAGTCCAAGGGCTGTGATTGATCTCTACCGCCCAGTATACTGTGGTTTAGTCTGATCAGGCGCTTACGTTATGTTATGGGCCACTTGCTTAGAAACATTATCTCTACCAGAAAAATTATGATATGACATGACAGAGCTCTATTGAGCAAAGCTTTTACGTATGATTTTCAGATATGCACGTAGTTATAATTATTCATGATGCTATTTTCACCGTACGCTTTACGATACTTTATTTTTACGTTGCATTCGATTTTATGATATATTTACTTGTTATTCACGATATATACATGTTGAGTCTTTAGACTCACTAGACTGTATTGTTGTAGGTATTGATAAGGTCGGGACCGCGGACGGAGACCAGTGAGCGATCTTGGGACAACAGTAGTAATCCCGAGGACCTCATGATTTAATTTATGCACCTTTTATTATTCAAACTCAGTTTTAATATGTTGGATTATTTTTAAGTTGATGTTTACGTTTAATTATTTTTAAATTGTTGGTTGAAAACAATATTTGCTTCCGCTGTTATTTTAAAATTAAAATTATTTACATGTATACTTTAATTAAATGGGACAAGATAATTATTTATTTAGAAATTTTTTAATAATTCCGCAAAATTACGAATACGAAATACGGGCCTTGACAGTTGGTATCAGAACCTATGATCTTGTAAAGGGTTGTACTACTGTTGCTCTCGAGAAGCTCATGAAGTCACGTTTTCGGTCTGTAAGTTTTACATTTACGCATTTTATTTAAAGCATGAATTATTTTAACAGCATGTTTTCTTGAAATGTTTTTGCGTTCAGATTTTAATTGTTCAGTGTTTATTTAAATTAAAAATATAAATTATGGAATTATGCATGTTGGGTACGTTTGGAATTGGACATGTCTAAGAATTCGAATATTGGGCTTTAGGAGATGTTGAAAATGATTTAACTATATTAATTTTTAGGTCAATAGTGTTGATGTCCTCCTTATGGGTCATAAGTTAATCTTGAAAATTATTAATGCTTTTGGGACTTGTAGAAATTCTAAGAAATTATTGATGGTTCTTGGTTGCTAGTCGATTAAATTTTTGAGGATTTCATATAAGCAATTGCGATTCGAATACTACGACAATCTTTAGGATTATAAATGTACAATTTGAGTATTTTAAGTATCTATGGAAATGTAAGATTAATTATGAGAATTTATTTAGGATACATGCTCTACCTAGTTAGATTTAATGATTGAATTGCATGAATGGAGAATTTTAGGGACCTAATTGTAATAACTAATAATTTTAGGACCTAAGTGGAAAAAAAATTCTAAGGGACTATTTTCGAATTTACCAAATTTTGGGGATTAAATTTTGAGTTCGAGAATCTAAAAGTTTAATGAGGTAAAGATGGAAAATTTTATGAGGACAATGATGCAGATTTCGAAGAGTGTGGGGCCAAAATATAAATTGGGAGAACTGTAAGGGTCAGGTTGCAATTTTCAAAATTTTAAGGATTAAATGCGAACTTTTGAGGAACACTTGGGATTTTAAGTATTTATAGAAATGTAAGACGTGTTATGTGAATTAATTTTGGGTTTAATAAACTTAAGACTATTGAACCTTATGATACGAGAAATCTATAAAATGAAATTGGAAATACTGAGTACTCATGGGTAATTGTGGAATTTTCGAGATTTAAAAAAAAAATTGGACGATATTCGAGGAAAGTAAGAATTATTTTTACAATTTTAAGAAATTTGAGAACTTATCTAGTAGCAAGTGAGAATTGAACGGTTTAAATTGTAGGAATTTTCGGTTATTTAGGCTCGAAGGAAATATAAAATATTTAGATATTTGGATTTTAATGTTATAATGAATGGTAACCAAGGACATTGTAGGATGAATCTATCTCAGGCATGAAAATTTAAGCGTTAGTGAAATCATGTTGTGGCAAATTAAGGATTTAAAGTGATGCCGATTTAAGGTAAAATTTGATCGGTTAGTTAAGTTATAAGGATAAACATTGAGTTAGAAATTTTTTTTGGGAATTTAAGTTTGATGTGTCGTAAGTTTTAACCAGGATCTTAACAGTTAGAATTATACCTTTAGGGGAATTTGATTTTTCTAGAAAGTTGAGTATGATGGATGGTTATGTTACTTGATAGACGCATGTAAGAATTGAATTAGACACCTTATCTTGAGGAATTTTGAAAGTCATTAAGAAATTTGGGACTAAGCGGATATGTGGGCTGGAGTTATATTATCTAATATTATTTGGGTTGATAAGCTTGAATTTCCAGATTTATAAGATAGGTGTTCAAACATAAGTTTTGGGTGAAATAAAAAAAAAAGTATTGGAGGCGTTCAACATAGAGTACCAATGAACTAACATTAAGATTTTAATTGAGTAAGAAATCCGAAATCTTGATATGGGAATTTTAGAACTCTATGGGTGATATGAGCGAAGTTGAATTATTAGAGTAAGTTTATCACTAACATGAGATAACTTATTAAGTTTTATACACTAGACTTAATTAAGCATTGATGATACTTAAGAATGCGACATTTGTTTCAATGAGGAAAGTCCAAAGTCTTAGTCCTCAACTATATTGTATTTGGAAAGAAAATAGTTTAAGCATAAAATTGAGACTTGAAGGGCTTTAAAATATTGGTAGAAGGTCGATATTGTATAATTGGGTTTTATGGATTAACGTTATTTGAGGTTTAAGATTTGCAACAATTTTATATTTGGGGTATACTCGTAAATAGTTAAGTTATATAAGTTTGGGCTGTAAGATAAAGATTCGATTCAAGGATCTTAGACTAATTTTGTTATGGAGCTGAGATAAGATTTAACTTTTAAGTGTATCACCGAGGATAGAAGTTAATCAGTAACCTTTAGTGCTAAGAGTCTTTAAGTTGAACTGCGTAAATGCTAATGTAATAGGTCGTTGAACATTACGGGTATAATATAAGGAAGGTAAGACATGATAAGTTTGAACCACAATTTCTAATATTGGGAACGATGAGAAAAGTCAGAATTCGAGGTCATAGTAAAGTAAAGCTAAGTTACCATAAGTCGTTTTAAGTTGCGATTCGCAAATGAGATTTTTGGTAGGCAATCTAATTAGGATTGAAGAAACGTAAGGACAGCCTATGACTTAATTTTTATCAGAGTAGCGCAGCGGTAGCGTTGTTTTTGGGATAATAAAATTAAGAATCTAAACTTTTGGATTATCGAGGATTAGCGAATTTCGGGGACGAAATTCAAATTAAGGGGGTAAGATTGTAACGACCCGAAAATAAGACTACGTATAAGCCATGCATAATTATTACTATTTAAATTTAAAAATGATTTATATATATATATATATATATATATATATGAAGGGTCTAATTCATTTTGATATTTGACAAGTCATAACTATTTATTTTAAATGCAAAAGTTTAGTTTTATCTTTTCAGTTAAATACGCAAGGACGGACCGGAGTTTGAAGATTAAAGATAAGATTAATAATAAGAAAGACATTCCTAAATTTAATTTAAATCAAGGAATAATTTAATTTAAAGAAATAGAATGTTTTAGAATTTATTTAGTTAATTAGAGCTAAGTTGGTAAATAAATTCTTTTAGGTTCAATATTTAATTAAAGCTTATATTAAAATATGTAAACAAGAGAGAATGAATTAATCTAAGTATGAAGTATTCAAGAAATTAAACATAGTATTTAAATGCTTAAAGTTAAATCCATGCAATGCCATGCAAGAGGTCATTATAAATTAAGGTGTAAATTCATTAAAATGTAGAATGGGTATTTAAAACCTTAAGCAATTAACATACAAGATGTAAACAATAAAATACCATGCAAATAAGTAATAATTTTGGGTCCAACATTTAAAATATTCAAAGGTGGATAACTCTCCATTCCAAGAATTCCTAATTACAATTCATTGGGTATTCATTTCTCATTTTAATTATCTAATGGGTAGTAAATTTAAATGCAATAACATACCTCATTTCTACTCAACCTATTAGACAACAAAACCGTGTAAATGCAGTAGGAAATAAGGAACAAACCAACGGCAATAAGGGGATTAAGAAACAATTCAAAACCCTTCACCTCCTTCACTTGTAACTCTCATTTTAATGTATATTATGGACCCTTTAACACCATTATTAACATTCCTCTTCCTTACCTACATGTCCTACATTCATATGCTCGAAAAATAAGTAGGAAACATCTGAGAAAAATCGTGAATTAGCAGCAAGGAGGAGAGGGTAGGAACAAAAACACTAGAGGAGGAAAAACAATTCATATCCATTCAACTTCTTGACTTGTAACCTCCAACTAAATGCACTTCAAGACTCCTTTATCACCCCTTGTAACCTTCATACTCATTACCTAGCAGCACTTCATCCATAATTTAGAAATTTACAGAAGAGAACAGCAGCTAAAAATCGAGAATAACAGCACAAGAACAAGAAGGAATTCTCAACTCCGACTCCGTCGCTCGTATTCGTCGTATTGGTTTGTTTTCGTGTCAAAAAAATTTCCAGGCTTGTATATATTGTTTCTTTGCTCTTCAATCAAGTCATATTAGATAATTTTAAGCAGTATATGTTCATGAATCAAGCAGCATCACGAAAATGACAGCAACATTTAAGCAAAAATCTGCACAAAATTTCTTGGCTCTCTTGTTTTTCCACATCACGGTTTGGTGTGTTTTGGTTGCTTACAGGGAGTTGCTCGGTTCCAGGCACACATGGCTGCTACTAGGCATGAATTAGAGTGTGTTAGAGTGTTATTGGTTCATTGGTTTACATCCATACACACACCAACAAAGTAGTGACAGCAACTTTCCTTAAGTGCAGAATTTGAGTCCAAGGTTTTATCATTTGGTGGTTTAAGGTGAAAGTTCGAATCATGGCTGTCCTAGGGACTGTAGCCACGGTTAGAACCCTTCCATACCATGTCTAGGACGTGACCAAGGTGTCCTTTCAAGGTTTGCTTCATGGTTCCCTCAAAATTTTTAAAACAACAACACAAGTGCATAGTTCGAATTTTCCATTTCCTGTATTAGTGTGTCTTCGGTTTTGGAGTGTGGTTTGGATTGTGGTTGGCTTTTAGCCCTTAGCCATGGTTCAACCCATGCCTTAGGATGTTGGTAAGAGTTCTTGGGAGGTCGTTCAAGCCATTGGTCAATAAATTTCAGAGTTTACACCACAAACGCACAAGTTGCCACTGCTGGTTTTTTTTTTTTGAAAGCAACTTTCATCTTCGGTTTTGAGGTTGGTTTGAGTTCTTGGTTGGCTTTTAGCCCATGGCCTTGGACTGGACAATACCTTAATGAGTTAGGAAAGTCGTGTTTTTGGCCGTTCGTGATTTGGTCGAGTTTAGAGGTCGTACGAGAATTTACGGTGAAAGGTGCCAAAATGACTCTCGAAAGAGTGTTTTATGTTTTTGGATTCTTTTCACCTATTTTCGTGTTTTACAGTTATTATGCATATTTTTCAGTATGTTTGGGGTATTTTAATCATGGTTAAACGTCGGTTTAATGTTGGTTCGGGTTGGTACGAAGCCATGGTTAAAAATTAAGTTATTGGCTCTAATCGTCTCGTTTTTTGTTCTATTGTTAAGTTTTTTTTTTTGTCAAGTTAAGATTTATTGCATGTGTCACATATTAGTAGTAAGTCGCAGCAAGCCTGGGAGCGATCCAACTCATCCGGTAAAAATAAGGTTATAATTATATTACGTGCATAAAAATATAAAATGTTTATTTTTTAGATATATGCTATATGTCTTGTGGCCACCTTATGCTTATGTGTTTGGAAGTCGGTAGGCGCAACCGAGGACCTCTCCGCCCTGTGACTTACGATCGGTTTATGATTATGTATGGGTACAGACATCCAGTCCAAGGGCTGTGATTGATCTCTACCGCCCAGTATACTGTGGTTTAGTCTGATCAGGCGCTTACGTTATGTTATGGGCCACTTGCTTAGAAACATTATCTCTACCAGAAAAATTATGATATGACATGACAGAGCTCTATTGAGCAAAGCTTTTACGTATGATTTTCAGATATGCACGTAGTTATAATTATTCATGATGCTATTTTCACCGTACGCTTTACGATACTTTATTTTTACGTTGAATGCGATTTTATGATATATTTACTTGTTATTCACGATATATACATGTTGAGTCTTTAGACTCACTAGACTTGATTGTTGTAGGTATTGATGAGGTCGGGACCGCGGACGGAGACCAGTGAGCGATCTTGGGACAGCAGTAGTAATCCCGAGGACCTCATGATTTAATTTATGCACCTTTTATTATTCAAACTCAGTTTTAATACGTAGGATTATTTTTAAGTTGATGTTTACGTTTAATTATTTTTAAATTGTTGGTTGAAAACAATATTTGCTTCCGCTGTTATTTTAAAATTAAAATTATTTACATGTTTACTTTAATTAAATGGGACAAGATAATTATTTATTTAGAAATTTTTTAATAATTCCGCAAAATTACGAATACGAAATACGGGCCTTGACAGTTATAATTATTCATGAGGCTATTTTCACCGTACGCTTTACGATACTTTATTTTTACGTTGCATGCGATTTTATGATATATTTACTTGTTATTCACGAGATATACATGTTGAGTCTTTAGACTCACTAGACTTGATTATTGTAGGTATTGATGAGGTCGGGACCGCGGACAGAGACCAGTGAGCGATTTTGGGACAGCAATAGTAATCCCGAGGACCTCATGATTTAATTTATGCACCTTTTATTATTCAAACTCAGTTTTAATACGTTGGATTATTTTTAAGTTGATGTTTACGTTTAATTATTTTTAAATTGTTGGGTTAAAACAATATTTGCTTCCGCTGTTATTTTAAAATTAAAATTATTTACATGTTTACTTTAATTAAATGGGACAACATAATTATTTATTTAGAATTTTTTTAATAATTCCGCAAAATTACGAATACGAAATACGGGCCTTGACGGGCATAGTGTATGCGGAGGTCGCTGCTATGGTCTGAACACTCTCTATAGGCGCACCATAGTCCTGGGATTGTAGAACAAAGCACCCCACCCCGAGCGGATGAGTCGGTGGATGTTGCTGGGTGATTCTATTCCCTTGGGTACCCTATGACCAGATGATTCACTTGATCTTGAGATTTATTGATAGCCCACAGCTTCTGATCATGCATTGCATTATATTGTATCTTTATGAATCTTATATGAGATATTTGAAATGTTAATTCTTAAATTTTATTGATTGTATCATACTGGGTTTATACTCACCGGCACGTCGGCTACCTCTTGTTTTCATGTGCTTGACGGTAGGTGAGGCGAGGTTTGGGATGCCAGAGTCCAGCTCCAGGCGAGGAGATACGAGTTAGAATTGGATTCTCGGGTCTTAGGAGCTATGTGATGATGTTTGGATTTCTTTGGTTCACTACTTTTTGTTGGCATGTTGAAAATTATATTTCAAACATTTGAGACCATTAAATTATTTTGACGATGTTTATGTGAATTTGTGAACCACAAATTATGTATTTACTAAATCATTTGGTTTGTTACAATTATAATTATTAGTATTAGATATCGGACTCGGGCCCCACAATTACTATTTGGCCCTACAAGTAAATAATTCATTCTATGCCTCACCATCGATCTAGTATAAATAGGGGAGATAGGAGAGTTCTTGAGTAGCAATCATAAAAAAATAATAATAATTAAACCATCTAAATTAATAATAAAATTTAAAACTAATATGCCAAGTTCTACATATCTCACTCAGCGCCTTCTAGTTAAGGTAGTTAAGGTAAATATTTCATGAATCTTTATGTTTTGTTTTTTTTTTTTTTATATACATAACTCTTGCCCTATTATATATTGTAGGGTAATTGAATTATAGCTTTTATGTTTGCAAGCTTTAGTCAAGTTCCTAAAGCTAGTACAATAAATAAAATTTTAATAGCTTAACTATTGTGGTAAACTATAGATTCAAAGTTTTAAAATGAGTTAAATTGAATTTATCGGCCAACCAATAATAAGAAAGAAATTTATAATTATATATGAATATGTTTCATATTTAGTGCTACAAATCATTACAAGATTAATTATTGTAGGAAATTTTATAAGAAAAAAAAAGGAATATTTATATAATAATAATAATATTAAAATTTGTCGACTTGAGATCTGAAATTTTAAACTGATTTCTTTGATGCCATTAAATTAAACTATTTGGATAAATTGTTTCTTGACTTTAAATAATAGATAATATTGTATCTGCGAAAAATGAAAATAACTTAATTGGTTCATGATTCTTATTCAAACTCTGCTTTAGTTGTTTATAGAACCTATGAAAGACCTATTATAAGTATAAAGTCTGATCAATACATACGAATAAATTCTAAGGAAAAGCAACATCTAGAGTATGTCTAGACATAGTAGAGAAATTAAAATAATTAAAAATTAAACATCGCACGGCTGCTTTACTTAAGTATAAACTTTAAAATATTTGATATTGAATTATTGTCTATTTTCTGTAGAATAGGTTCTTGTGGCGATAAGTCTACTTCGTTTTCACTTTTATTTTATAAAAGATATGTTATTACTGGGTAAGATACAACAGGCATTTGTAAAGTTTGGTATTTGTTGAACATGAATTATATGGCATTAATTTTTCTACGTGAATTATTTGTGACATTACATAAACATCGATGCACTACAATAAAATATATTTTACACACATGTATTTTCTATATATATGTAGCATCGATGCATGACATGACATTGCATTACATATTGAGCCTTGATTCCAATATTTATTTCTTTCGATATCGTGTTTGGATTCGAGGGGATTATCGAGATGATACGGAACTGCGACTAGCCCGAGAGATGTTGTAGGCCGATAAGGCGCAGTATGTCCGTAGTCCCTGGCGAGCTGACCGGCGCACGATAGTAGACTGGCGGAGAAGTGGTCCCTACGACAGTGTAGCCGAGCCTTGCCTATTTCTCGAGCTGTTATGCGCTGCATTTACTGATTGTGCAGCTTCCGATATACTGATTTCCTATCCATGTGTATATAACCTGATCATGCATTACATCCATATATCATTCATTACACTGCATGTTTTTATTTCGGTATTATCATACTGGGCTATTGCTTACCCCTCGGGGCGGTTATCTTCTGTGTGTGGTTGATAATCAGGGAAAGATGGTGTACATAGTTCTATTAGGAGATGACTGGTCTCAGGAGAGCACATATAAAGTGATGCTCGTAGAGGGATTGTTGACACTGGTAGAGGAAGTATTTTATGATTGTTCGGGTTTGTTAGTAGAGGTGGGGACAGAGCCTGTGATACCGTCCATTGCAGTCAGAGTCACCTGGACTACATATGTCCCCATTTTCCCTATATGAGTAGAGTTATATGTTGGACTAATTATAATATCGTCTAATTATTTTGTTATGGATGAGCTCGGAAGTATTTTGAAGTAGTTTGCTTTGTAAAATTATTTCGAGCACTATTGATTTGTATCTAAATTAACGTATGATGATAACCGGAATTTACAATATATATTTGTGGTTTCTCGACTGATAATTGTGTGTATTATATTTCTATACTAGATGATACCGAATATCTTTTGAAATAAAATATTTTTTTTTCTTTTTGGGCTTGCTTTATCATTGAATTTTAAAATCACATTATCCGCTGCAGAATTAAAGCTAATTAAATTAAATAATGCATAATAATTACCGGCGAGAGTCGAGGGCCCCACACTTAGTGGTATCAGAGCCAAGTTATTGGAAAATTTTCTCAAGCTATAGGAGCGTAGCTGAAAATGCTCTCGTAGGATTATAGTCATCCGAGAATTATACAAAAGTGAATTACTTGTGTATGTGCTTGACTTATGCGCTTTTATATATACATGATTTATACAGTACATTGATGACATTATTGTATATATGTGTGTTTATTTGGCCTTTCTATAGATGGCTACCAGATGACGTGGTCGCGGTCGTCCTAGGATACATGTAGAAACTCCTGTAGTAGAAGAAAATGCAGTGGAACAAGTTGCTAATCAATTTGGACGAGTGGCGATGGATGAAATTGTTTCAAGATTCCAAAAAATGTGTCCCCAAAGATTCTTTGGCACTGAGGATGCTGAAAAATCTGAATTCTGGCTTAAAGATATCGAGTACCTGTTCAGTTTAACGGAGTATACCGACGATCGGAAGTATAAGCTTGTTTTGTACCAATTGAAGGATCGTGCGAGGGATTGGTGGGAAGCAGCCAAGATGGGAATTGATGAAAAAATTATCGGGGTAAATTGGGATGTAGAACCCGTAAATCAGTCTACGTATAAGCCATGCATAATTCTAGTATTTTAAATTAAATTGACTTCATTGCATGATTATTTTAAGGCATTTCTTTGAAGTTAATTATTTTATTATTTCATGCAGTAGTTTGATTTTTCAGTTATTTCAGTGAGGCCGGACTGGAGTTGGAGCTTTGAGATAGAATTTAAGATTCGAGAAATATTACCAGAAGTTAATTCAGCTAGCAAGTAAGTTCATTTAAGTTAAAAAGGATGTTTTGAGGATTTAATTTAAGTTACTTGAGGTGATTAAGAAATAAGCTCATTTAAGTTACTTAATTTAGGGATTAATTCACTAAATTAATTAAAGGATTAGTGAGGCTTTTAAGGGTTATAAATTTACTAGCTAGAAAACATTTTCCTTCCATTTATTAGATGAATTTTCGGCCACCCTTAGTAGATTGAGCAAGGATATGCCAACTCACCTTTGACCCTTTCTTTGTATTTAATTAGTAGGATAATCTCTTCATTTTTTTCTAGCACCATTTAATTAGTGATCAATATTATCCTAGCCTTGTTGGACATGCAAAAATCGACCACACACCACACTTGTATCCCTCCAAAAATCATTTGATAACAAGCAAATTCAAATTTCAAAATGAGGGAGACTTGGTCTTGATTTGTCCCTTATATTTTGGCACCCATCTCCCTCACTCCCCTAATCATTTCCTCATCTACCTAATCTCGAAAATCAGAGCCATTTCAGAGTAGAAAATCGTGACCTTCATAGCCTAGAACAAGAGAGAAAAGTCGAGAGCAAGTAAGAAAAGGAAAGAAGCGCTCCACCTCCTCCGCGCCGAGTCATCGTATTCTTTCGTTTTTCTTTCAAATGAAACCAAGGCATGTCTAAATTCTTTCAAACCTCAATCAAGTCATATTAGCAATTATTTTTCTGTATGTGATCAGGTTTTAGCAAGAAAAAATCGAGATGCATGTCCAAATATTTTTGAAACCATGGTGCAGATTTTTTTGATTTTCCTTGGCAAGCTTCACGTTTCCTCTTGTTTAGTGGTTTCAGGTGGATGGTTCGACTCCAGGCTCCCAAGGCGGCATCTAGACACGTAATAGGGTGCATTAGGACCATGTTGGTCTATTCAAATCAGCCCCATGCATGATGGAACCGAAAATGACAGCAGCATTCCTCCACTGCCATTTTGTGCTTCGAAATTTCAGATTTTTCTGTCAAGGGATTGAATCTGATCATGGCTGCCACAAGGCCCGTAGCCATGGTTAGATCGCTTCCCTAGCATGTCTAAGACGTTAATAAGTCGCCCTTTTGGTGGCTTGGTCCATGGTGGATCGGTTTTAAAATAAAACACCAGAACAGCCTCTCCCCACTTTCGGTTTCCTTTTTTTTTTTTCAGCTTGTGTTGTTTCGGTTTTTGGTGGAATGGTGTGGATCTGGTTTGGCCTATAGCCCTTAGCCACGCTTCATACCATGCCCCAAGATGTCTAGATCGTGCCATGGTCAATCAAATGGCCACTGGAACGATCGGTGACAACAAAACAAGAACAATGCCCCGACGTGCAGAATTGTTTCTCGGTAAGAACTTTCGATTGGTTGCTGGAATGAGGCGAATTGTGGCTGGCCTAGGGCCCTTAGCCATGGTTCAAATCATTCCTTGGGATGTTGTTGAGAGGCTATGGTCAGTGGTTCAAGCCCCAATGGCCAAAAGTCTCGCAAACGACGCGATGAAAGCGAAGTTGCTGCTGCTGGAATTTACAGCAAGTTGCTGTGTCGGTTCAGAGGCTCGTTCGAGTTCTCGGTTGGCTTTTAGCCTATGGATTTGGACTGGACAGTGTCTCATCAAGTTAGGAAGGTCATGTTTTTGACCGTTTGTGATTCGGATCATTTTTGAGGTCGTACGAGAATTTACGGTGCGATGTGTCAAATTGACTCTCGAAAGAGCGTTTCTTGTTTTGGCCTCCATTTCACCTAGATTTCGACCCTCATCATTTTAGGAGCATTATTTAATAATTTTAAGCGTATTTTAATCATGACTATACGTCGGTTCAGTGTCGGTTCGGGTTGGTTCGGAGTCATGATTAAATACGAAGTCGTTAGACGTAATTGTCGCATTTTCAAACGTAAATTGCATGGTTGGTCAAGTTTAAGCTATTGCATATTTTTCATGACAGTTAGGTTGCAGCGAGCCTGGGGACGATCCAATCCAATCCAGTTGGTAAAATTACAGGATTTTTCATTATGACAGTTAATTATATTACGTGCATGAAAAATAGAAAATACTTATTTTTGAGATTTATGCGATATGGCTTGTGGTCAATTCACTATTATGGGAGCATTATTTTATACGGTCGCCAGTGACCGATCATTTCAGTTTGGCACCACCCGGTCGCCAGTGACCGGCCAGCTCAGTTCAGTTTTATACTCCCCGGTAGCCAGTTACCGATCAGTTCAGTTCAGTGCAGAGGCCACAGACGTAGGCCATAATCTCAACAGAAAATTTTTACCAGTTATTTCAGCACAGGGCTCCAAGGAGCAAACATTTTCACTATGATTTCAGTTCAATTATGCACGTATTATAATTGCTCAGTACAAGTTATTTTCAGTATGCCTCATGACATGATATTTTATCCCAGGCACATTTTACTTCAGTATTTACTCGTTACCTACGATATTTGCATGCTGAGTCTTTAGGCTCACTAGACTTGATTGTTGTAGGTGCTGATGAGGCCAGGGCCGAGGGCGGGGACCAGTGAGCCAGCTTGGGTCGGCAGTAGTGGCACCCGAGGACCTCAGTTTCAGCACTTGCCCTTTTTTTATGCTCAGACATTTTATCAGCTGTTGAATATTTTTAAATTGTTATTTTCGGCAAACTTTATTTTCTTCCGCTGCTATATTTTTTTTTAAAACATTGAACTTGATTCATCAGTTGATTTTATGGTTGAGACACTCCATTTATTATAAAAGAAAAATTTTTAATTTTTCGCAAATTTTCAAGCAAGGATTTTCGGGCCTCGACAGTTGGTATCAGAGCGGTGGTTCTGTATAGGGTTACACTACTACTGACCACGAGAAGCTCACGAAGCCATGCCTTCGGTCTACAAGTTTTAAAGTTCAGCATTTTATTTAAAGCATGAATTATTTTGACAGCATGCTTCCATGAAATAATTTCGACCAGATTTTTCAGCATTTCAGTGTTCATTTAAAATAAATTATGGAATTATGCATGTTAGTTACGTATGGGTTATGTTTGGAACAGTATGCCCCCTAGACGTCAAGTAGGACGCCCGAGAGGTAGTGGTGAGCACCGTCGCGAGGACGATAGCGATCAGAGACAAGAGAGGCAGACACCTCCTCCTCCTCCTCCACCTCCACCACCGCCCCCACCTGACATGAGTGCCCAGATGCTAGCTGGGATGACACAGTTCTTCGCACAGTTTGCGGGGAACAATGCGGTGGTGACTAGGCCGACAGGGCCAGAGGCTGTTTACGAGCGATTCATGAAGATGCGTCCAAAGGAGTTTTCTGGGACGTCTGACCCCATGATTGCCGAGGGATGGATCAAATCCCTCGAGGTTATCTTCGAGTTTATGGAGCTGGGAGACGCAGACCGAGTCCGATGTGCCACCTATCTGTTCACTAGAGACGCCCGCTTATGGTGGGAAGGAGCGTCAGTAGCCCTGACCTTGGCTACACTTTCATGGACACGCTTCACGGAGGTTTTCTACTCCAAATATTTTGCCGAGGAAGTGCGCACCAGGTTGACGACTGAGTTCATGAGCCCGAGACAGGGAGACATGACGGTTACGGAGTTCATCCGTAAGTTCGAGAGGGGCTGTCATTTTGTGCCCCTGATCGCGAATGATGCCAAAGCCAAGTTGATGCATTTCCTGGTGGGTCTACGGCCGATCTTGCGCCGGGATGTTAGGGTGTCTGACCCTGCTACTTATGAGATTGCTGTCTCCAAGGCCCTAGCCGCAGAGCAGGATCTGCGGGATATCGAGAGGGATCGCCAGGGCAAGCGCCCAGTCCAGGTACCACACCGCCCTCCTCCTCATCAGCATCAGCAGCAGAACAAGAGGCCTTTTCACGGACCGCCTAGAAATAGAGGCTAGCAGCAGCAGCAGCAGCAGCAGCAGCAGCGACGCCCAGCCCCGAGGACTTATGAGCACCCAGTCTGTCCCAAGTGCTCACGCCGCCATCCTGGAGCATGTATGTCTGGCTCAGGAAAGTGTTTTAAGTGTGGCAGTCCAGACCACATGTTGCTGCAGTGCCCTCAGAGGAATCTGCCTACCCAAGGCAGAGTTTTTGCTCTCCATGCCGCAGAAACCAACCCGGAGACTATGTTGTTGACAGGTACCTTTAAGCTTTAAGTTATTATTTGAATTTCGTGTTTTGGGAATAAGGATTAAGATTGAACTTAGAACTGTGATAGAATTGCATGCTCTACTCAGTAGTATTTTGGGGATTTAAGTTAGAAGAACTTTGACCATTGCATGTCTATAAGTTTAATTCTTGTAACTACTGGATTCAACTTAGAGCTCCGCTCTTTCAGGGAGAATTTTAATATCTGGTTCCGCTACCAAGGCCTTGATAGATTCAGGGGCCACTCACTCGTTTATTTCGGAGGTCTTTGCAAACTTTCTCAAGATCCAGACCATTGGGCTAGATACAGCCTTTTCAGTAGTGTTGCCGCCAGGCGAGGAGATGGTAGCTACCAATGTTATACGAGATATAGACCTTGAGCTGCACGGTAATCTTGTTTATGCGGATCTGATTGTGCTACCGATGACGTAATTTGACATTATCCTAGGGATGGACTGGCTATTGAGGAACAGAGTGTTGATAGACTTCCAGCGGAGATCCGTTCTTGTCCGAACACCTGGAATGGAGCAGTTCTTATTTGAGCCGGACAGGTACTTTCCTTTACCGCGCATTATTCCTTATGTTCAGGCCAGGAAGCTCATGAATAGAGGGTGTCGGGCATTTCTAGCGACCTTTTTATCTGTCCCCGAGGAACCCAGCCAGTCAGCCTCAGATGTTCCGATTGTCAGAGATTTCTTAGACGTTTTTCCCGAAGATGTCTCTGGTATGCCACCCGAGAGAGAGGTGGAGTTTTCCATTGAGCTTATGCCAGGTACGGCTCCGATATCCAAAGTGCCGTACCGACTAGCACCGACAGAGATGGCAGAGCTTAAGAAGCGGATTCAGGAACTTCTCGACAAGGAGTTCATTCGCCCGAGCTTTTCACCATGGGGCGCGCCGGTCTTATTTGTGAAAAAGAAGGATGGCTCGATGAGGCTTTGCATTGACTATCGGGAGTTGAACAGGGTTACAGTGAAGAATAAATACCCACTTCCGAGGATTGAGGATCTGTTTGACCAGTTGCAGGGAGCTTCGATTTTCTCCAAGATTAATCTGCGCTCTGGTTATCACCAATTGAGGGTGAGAGATGCTAATGTTTCCAAGACTGCTTTTAGGACTCGTTATGGCCACTACGAGTTCCTTGTGATGCCGTTCGGACTGACGAATGCGCCAGCGATCTTCATGGATCTCATGAATCGCGTATTTCACCCGTACCTCGATCAGTTTGTGATAGTGTTCATAGACGACATTCTCGTCTACTCAAAGAATCGGGAGGATCACAGCAGACATCTGCCCACAGTGTTGCAGACATTGCAGAAGCACAAATTATTCGCAAAGTTCAGTAAATGCGAATTCTGGTTAGAGAAGGTGGCGTTCTTAGGCCACATCGTTTCTAGCAGTGGTATTGAGGTATACCCAGCAAAAGTTGCAGCAGTCAGAGATTGGGTTGTGCCTCAGAATGCATCAGAGATCCGCAGTTTTCTTGGCTTAGCAGGATATTATCGGAAGTTCATTAAGGGATTCTTTTCGATTGCAATTCCACTCACAGCACTGACCAAGAAGAATGTGAAATTTGTTTGGAGCGAGGAGTGTCAGAAGAGCTTCGATACTTTGAAGCAAGCTCTTATCTCAGCACCAGTTTTGGCCGTGCCGTCAGGGTCCGGTGAGTTTGTTCTGTTTACCGATGCTTCGAAGCTCGGTCTTGGCGCAGTATTGATGCAGCATGGGAAGGTGATAGCTTATGCTTCTAGACAGCTGAAGACTCATGAGAAGAACTACCCTACCCATGATCTAGAATTGGCGGCCATAGTTTTCGCTTTGAAGATTTGGAGGCACTATCTGTATGGAGAGAAATGCCAGATCTTTACAGACCACAAGAGCCTCAAGTATTTTTTTACGCAGAAGGAGTTGAACATGCATCAGAGGCGTTGGTTGGAGCTTGTGAAAGACTACGATTGTGACATTAGCTACCACCCGGGTAAAGCTAATGTAGTTGCAGATGCATTGAGCAGAAAAGTCGCAGTGATGGCTCATTTGACGATTCAGAAACCTCTTCAGACTGAGATGCAGAGGTTTGATCTCGAGACTTATCCTCGAGGTAGAGTTCCTCGTCTATCTACCTTGACCATTCAGTCTTCCCTTTTGGACCGTATTCGTAGTGGTTAGTCAGGAGATGAGCAATTGGCACAGTGGAAGAAGAGAGATAAAGCCAAGGGCAGTGTCTTGTATTCAGTCAGTGATGGTATTGTGAGATACCGAGAAAGGATATGGGTTCCTAGCAGTGATTCTATCCGAGCAGATATCTTATCAGAAGCCCATACGTCGCCGTACTCTATTCATCCAGGGAGTACGAAGATGTACAAGGATCTGCAGCTATTGTATTGGTGGCCTGGTATGAAGAAGGACATCAGACGTTTTGTTTCCGAGTGTCTAACCTGCCAGTTAGTGAAGGCCGAGCATCAGAGACCAGCAGGTTTGCTCAAACCTCTCCCTATTCCCGAGTGGAAGTGGGAGAATGTTACCATGGACTTTGTGACCGGATTGCCGAGGTCAGCCAGAGGATCGAATGCTATCTGGGTGATTGTAGATCGTCTTACCAAATCAGCGCACTTCTTGCCTATTAAGACGAGTTTCACCATGGTTCAGTATGCAGAGCTATATATCCGAGAGATAGTCCGACTCCATGGTATTCCAGTTTCGATCGTATCTGACAGAGATCCCAGATTTACTTCCTCATTTTGGAAGAGTTTGCATTCGACTTTGGGTACGAAGTTGCTGTTTAGCACAGCTGTCCATCCGCAGACAGATGGGCAGTCAGAGCGAGTTATTCAGATCTTAGAGGATCTTCTCCGTGCTTGCGTCATTGATTTCTCTGGGAGTTGGGAGTCGAACTTACCATTGGTTTAGTTCACCTATAACAACAGCTTCCAGTCTTCTATTGGTATGGCCCCGTATGAAGCACTGTATGGCCGCAAGTGCAGATCTCCTGTTCATTGGGATGAAGTAGGAGAGAGAGCAGAGTTGGGTCCAGAGATTGTTCAGCAGGCGGCAGATGTAGTAGTCAAGATCCGTGATAGGATGAGGACTGCTCAGAGTCGACAGAAGAGTTATGCCGATCAGCGGAGGAGAGATTTAGAGTTTGCAGTGGGCGATCATGTATTTGTGAAAGTGGCACCTATGAAAGGTGTCATGAGATTTGGGAAGTAAGGGAAGCTCAGTCCGAGATTCATTGGACCGTTTGAGATCCTCGACAGAGTTGGGACGCTAGCTTATCGTGTTGCTCTTCCGCCGAATCTGGCCGGAGTACACAATGTGTTCCACGTCTCCATGCTGAGAAAGTACATGGCAAATCCTTTGCATGTGCTGAATTTCGAGCCGTTGCAGCTTACTCCGAACCTGTCTTATGAGGAGAGACCAGTGCAGATCCTAGACCGGCAGGAGAAGAAACTTCGGAACAAGTTTGTTAAGCGAGTCAAAGTCAAATGGCTCAACCATTCAGAGGAGGAAGCTACATGGGAGTCTGAGCCGGAGATGAGAGATCGATACCCCGAGTTATTCGGTGAGTTCTAATTTCGAGGACGAAATTTCTTTTAAGGGGGGAAGGATTGTAGAACCCGTAAATCAGTCAACGTATAAGCCATGCATAATTCTAGTATTTTAAATTAAATTGACTTCATTGCATGATTATTTTAAGGCATTTCTTTGAAGTTAATTATTTTATTATTTCATGCAGTAGTTTGATTTTTCAATTATTTCAGTGAGGCCGGACTGGAGTTGGAGCTTTGAGATAGAATTTAAGATTCGAGAAATATTTCCAGAAGTTAATTGAAGCGCTCCACCTCCTCCGCGCCGAGTCGTCGTATTCTTTCGTTTTTCTTTCAAACAAAACCAAGGCATGTCTAGAATCTTTCAAACCTCAATCAAGTCATATTAGCAATTATTTTTCAGTATGTGATCATGTTTTAGCAAGAAAAAATCGAGATGCATGTCCAAATATTTTCGAAACCATGGTGCAGATTTTTTTGATTTTCCTTGGCAAGCTTCACGTTTCCTCTTGTTTAGTGGTTTCAGGTGGATGGTTCGACTCCAGGCTCCCAAGGCGGCATCTATACACGTAATAGGGTGCATTAGGACCATGTTGGTCCATTCAAATCAGCCCCATGCATGATGGAACCAAAAATGACAGCAGCATTCCTCCACTGCCATTTTGTGCTTCGAAATTTCAGATTTTTTTGTCAAGGGATTGAATCTGATCATGGCTTCCACAAGGCCCGTAGCCATGGTTAGATCGCTTCCCTAGCATGTCTAAGACGTGAATAAGTCACCCTTTTGGTGGCTTGGTCCATGGTGGATCGGTTTTAAAATAAAACACCAAAACAGCCTCTCCCCACTTTCGGTTTCCTTTTTTTTTTTTTCAGCTTGTGTTGTTTCGGTTTTTGGTGGAATGGTGTGGATCTGGTTTGGCCTATAGCCCTTAGCCATGGTTCATACCATGCCCCAAGATTTCTAGATCGTGCCATGGTCAATCAAATGGCCACTGGAACGATCGGTGACAACAAAACAAGAACAATGCCCCGACGTGCAGAATTGTTTCTCGGTAAGAACTTTTGGTTGGTTGCTGGAATGAGGCGAATTGTGGCTGGCCTAGGGCCCTTAGCCATGGTTCAAATCATTCCTTGGGATGTTTTTGAGAGGCTATGGTCGGTGGTTCAAGCCCAAATGGCCAAAAGTCTCGCAAACGACGCGATGAAAGCAAAGTTGCTGCTGCTGGAATTTACAGCAAGTTGCTGTGTCGGTTCAGAGGCTCGTTCGAGTTCTCGGTCGGCTTTTAGCCTATGGCTTTGGACTGGACAATGCCTCATCGAGTTAGGAAGGTTGTGTTTTTGACCGTTCGTGATTCGGATCATTTTTGAGGTCGTACAAGAATTTACGGTGCGATGTGTCAAATTGACTCTCGAAAGAGCGTTTCTTGTTTTGGCCTCCATTTCACCTAGATTTCGACCCTCATCATTTTATGAGCATTAGTTCATAATTTTAAGCGTATTTTAATCATGACTATACGTCGGTTCAGTGTCGGTTCGGGTTGGTTCGGAGTCATGATTAAATACGAAGTCGTTAGACGTAATTGTCGCATTTTCAAACGTAAATTGCATGGTTGGTCAAGTTTAAGCTATTGCATATTTTTCATGACAATTAGGTTTCAGCGAGCCTGGGGACGATCCAATCAAATCCAGTTGGTAAAATTACAGGATTTTTCATTATGCCAGTTAATTATATTACGTGCATGAAAAATAGAAAATACTTATTTTTGAGATTTATGCGATATGGCTTGTGGTCAATTCACTATTATGGGAGCATTATTTTATACGGTCGCCAGTGATCGATCAGTTCAGTTTGGTACCACCCGGTCGCCAGTGACCGGCCAGCTCAGTTCAGTTTGATACTCCCTGGTAGCCAGTTACCGATCAGTTCAGTTCAGTGCAGAGGCCACAGGCGTAGACCATAATCTCAACAGAAAATTTTTACCAGTTATTTCAGTACAGGGCTCCAAGGAGCAAACATTTTTACTATGATTTCAGTTCAATTATGCACGTATTATAATTGCTCAGTACAAGTTATTTTCAGTATGCCTCATGACATGATATTTTATCCCAGGCACATTTTACTTCAGTATTTACTCGTTACCTACGATATTTGCATGCTGAGTCTTTAGGCTCACTAGACTTGATTGTTGTAGGTGCTGATGAGGCCAGGGCCGAGGGCGGGGACCAGTGAGCCAGCTTGGGTCGGCAGTAGTGGCACCCGAGGACCTCAGTTTCAGCACTTGCCATTTTTTTATGCTCAGACATTTTATCAGCTGTTGAATATTTTTAAATTGTTATTTTCGGCAAACTTTATTTTCTTCCGCTGCTATATTTTTTTTTAAAACATTGAACTTGATTCATCAGTTGATTTTATGGTTGAGGACACTCCATTTATTATAAAAGAAAAATTTTTAATTTTCCCCAAATTTTCAAGCAAGGATTTTCGGGCCTCGACATGGGATGTATTCAAAACTCAATTCACTAAACAATTTTCTCCACCATCTTACTATACTGAAAAAGAGAATGAGTTCAATGGCCTACGACAAGGGAATATCTCTGTAGCTCAATATGCCTCTACTTTTACTGCAATGCTGAAATATGCACCACATGTAGCAGCGAACCCAAAAGCAAAATATAATCGTTTTGTGAATGGACTGAACGACAACATTTACACATATGTGGTATCTGGACTACCTACTGGGTTTGCGGAGGCAGTCAAAAGAGAAAAAATTGCAGAAGCTGGACTTAAGAGGGGAGGTGTGGGGTCCCGGATCTGATATCTAATACTAATAATTATAAATGTAACAAACCAAACGATTTAGTAAAATATATAATTTGTTGTTCACAAACTGACATAAACATCTTCAAAATAATTTAAAGGTCTAAAATTTTGAAAATAAGTTTCAACATGCCAAAATAAACTAGTGGCAAAATTAATCCAAACATCATCAAAACTCCTAAGACCCGAGAATCCCACTCTAACTCGTATCTCCTCGCCTGGAGATGGACTCTGGTATCCCAAGCCTCGCCTCACCTACCATCAAGCACATAAAAACAAGAGGTAGCCAACGTACCGGTGAGTATAAACCCAGTATGATACAATCAACAACATATGAGATTTAAAATGACAAATAGTTCATTTAAATTCATAAAGATGCAATGTAATGCAATGTATGATCAGAAGCTGTGGGCTGTCAATAAATCTCAAGATCAAGTGAATCATCTGGTCATAGGGTACCCAAGGAAAGAGAATCCCCCAGCAAAATCCATCGACTCATCCGCTTGGGGTGGGGTGTTGTGTTCTACAATTCCAGGACTATGGTGCGCCTATAGAGAATGTTCAGGCCATAGCAGCGACCTCCGCATATACTATGCCAACTCAACTATAGCCACATACGTCCAACAAATCAATAAGTCAAGGCGACCTCCGCCACATCAAATCTGAATAGAAAAGTGGCTCAATATGCAATGAAATGATGCATTTTAATCTCATCAAGCCAATATCATAATAAGCTAATCTCAAAAGATCAATTATCAACAAATCACAAGTAATTCATCAAGCCATCGAATTTTCAATTTAAAATAAAAATGATACTTTTACCTCGTATGTTACCGACCGTAACATACCTTTCAAATATTACCAAAAAGAGATCGAAATGTGTAGTTGAGAAATCTTGAACCTCTGAATTCTACTATAACTTAAGAACTCGGATCATTTATGAAAACATAGTAGTTTCTTTTCAAAATTCATAATTAATTCAATATTACTTCAAATCAAGATCCGCAAATTAGATATTCAAGAAAACTCAAATCCCTACAATTGTGTAAAGAATGAATCCGTATCATTTATTAACTGTAATATGCCATAAAAACATTCATTGAATCATTTTGTCAAACACGTGGCATGCGTGCTAAAGAGCTAGCTCCTTTACTTTGCCCTTGGCTTCAATTCCATTTCTTTTGAAAATATCAATACATACAATATACATAATCAATGATTTAAAGGAGCTAAAATCAATTGAATCTTCATTTATCATATACATAGCTCATGAGATGCATTCAAAGGAAGAATCTACTTACAACCAAATAGAGATACACTAGTCTTGGCACTTGGTGATGATTCTACAAGATCAAACCATAATAGAATCCATTAATATCAATTTCTTAAGCTTTCAATCCCCCGTAAGTCGAAAACTTACCAATACAAACTTACAACTCAAGGAATCGAAGAACAAGACAAAGTAATAACTTACATTGATCTTTCTATTAGCGTAGATGAAGATACCAATTTGGATTGAAGGAATAAATCAAGAGATGATAAGAGGGAAAGAAGAAAAATGGAAGAACCCTAGCGTCTAACCGATGGAGAGAAATGAGGATGAGAAGAAATGATACAAAAATCATTCCGCAATCTAATATATACCATCCAAACCTCAAAACACGTTTTTTGCACAAGTGCTGGGCGCCATGGTGCGTGTTTTGGCGCAGCCGCGCGCCCCATACTGCCAAACACCAAAAAGTTCAGCACCAGGCGCGCCAGGGCGCCGGATCCTGCGCGATGGCGCGCTGAATTCTGTCCAAAACGTATTTTTAACTTCCGAATTTACAAAAGTGGTCAGCATGAAAGTTGTAGCCCTATGTCTTGGATTGCATCTCCAATTGGCCTCATGTCATTTGGAGGTCTGAGTAAAATGCTATGCTCAATCTCCCAACATGTGTCAGTGCAGGAACGACGATACACACGACACACTTCGGGCAACTTTTGTCTCGTCTTCCCTAATGATTTGACCAAAACTCAAATCATGAAAGTTATCGTCTTATGTCTTATCTTTCTAATGAAAGTGGTCTCACATCAATTGGATCAATAAACAAAACATTATGCTAAAAACCACAACTACTGCCACATTTTTCATACCGTTTATGCACTTCCATAAACCATCACAACTACTGCCACAATTTTATTTTTTTCAAAATTCGGGCATTACAATTCCTCCCCTCTAAAAATAGATTTCGTCCTCGAAATCAATCATCAATTTCAAGTCTAACATATAATGATCAATACTGAAAATAAAACCGAGAATAGAAGCGTACTTCATTTGAATAACTCTGGATATTTATGTCTCATTTTATCTTCTAATTCCCAAGTTGCCTCTTTGACACCATGTCTGTTCCTGTAGGACCCGTAAATTAGACTACGTATAAGCCATGCATAATTCCTAGTATTTAAATTAAAATGATTTTTATTGCATGAGAATTTAAATTCTTTTCTTTAAATTTATTTACTTATTTTATGCAGTAGTTTAGTTGTTATCTTTTCAGTTAATTAATTGAGGCCGGACTGGAGTGGGAGTAAAGAGATAAATTTTAATATTTAGAAAATATTCCTAGAATTTCTTTAAGTTAAATAATAAATTAATTTAATGTAAAAGAAGGTTTAAGGAATTATCTAAATAAGTTGAGATAAGTAGTAAATAAAGTTCAATAATTAATTCCTTAATTCCCTAAAATATTTAATGGGTAGATAAAACACTATAAATTTAAAAAAAAATCAATAATTAAGAATTATTTTCCATTTATTTTACTTAAGAATTTCGGCCCTCTTATTTTTTAGAATTTTACCTAAGAATTTCGGCCCTCTCAATTTTGATTCTCTCCTTATTCTTTTTCTTGGGAGATAATTATATCACACTAAATCTTCAATAATAATGATTTAAGCAAAATTCTCCCTTGTTTTTGATAGAAGAAAATCGGCCACCCCTCTAATTCAAAGATTTAATTTTGGATTTACAACTCATTCTTTACTATCTTACCCTTAATCTTTTTCTAGGTAATTATTCTCTCAACTTTTAAATCACCAACAAATAATTTATTTAAGCAATATCTTCCCTAGCTCCTAGACCATAAATTCGACCATATGCATCCTCTAATATACCCCAAAAATCTTTGATATCAATCTTGGTTCCTATCTGACAAATAAACTAGGATAGAAAGATTATTCTCCTCCCTTTATCTTGCAATCTTCCCATATATTTTCCTAGCCTTCCTCCCCATCACCACCACCAAAAATTTGAGAGAAATTCAGAGCATTTCAGAGAGGAAAAATCGTGAGAAAACCGTGAGAAAATAGGAGAACAAACCGAGTGAGTAGCAAACAAGAAAGAAAAGCACTCCGTCTCCTTCGCGCCGCATCGTGTATTTCTTTTTGTTTTCTTCAAAACAAAAATATCCAGGCATGTATATGTTTTTATCCACTCCTCAATCAAGTCATGTACTGATTTTTAACATCTCATGTGCATGATTTTTAACCATAAAAACCGAAATACATGACAGCAATTTTCTAAAGCATGTACAGAATTTTCTTGCCTTCCTTGTGCTCTTCACGTTTCTGGTTGGTTTTGATGGTTCTAGGGGTTGGCTCACGTACAGGCTTTCTAGGCTGCATCTAGGATGGATAAAGGGTGTGTTAGGAAGGGATACGTCCATTGGTAGCAGCCCTTTCCCCCACCTTGTACCACGTTTGACAGCAACTCCCCCAAGCTTGCCATTCGAGTCTCGGTTTTCATTGCTTGCTGTCAAAGAGGATGTTTCTGATCTTGGCTGCCCTAGGGGCTATAGCCATGGTTAGAACATCACTTTGGCATGTCTAAGACGTGACCAAGATGCCCCTTTCATGGCTTGGTACACGTCCCAATCGGTTTTTAAAAATAAACAAGAACAGCCCCATCGGTCTTTGAAAATTCTAGATGTTTGTGTGAGTTGAGTTTCGAGTTCTAGAGCGTTGTGTGAATCTTGGTTGTCTTCTAGTCCTTAACCACGGTTCATACAATACCTCTTGATGTCTAGATCATTCCATGGTCAATCAAATGGCCACTGGAATGACAAGGGACAGCAAACGAAGTAGTACACCCCACGCACGCAAGGGTGCTTATCGGGTGGGAGTCTCGGGTTTGTTTCTGATTTGGTTCGAATTGTGGCTGGCCTAGGGCCCTTAGCCATGGTTCGAATCATTCCTTAGGATGTTGGTAAGAGGTTCTGATCGGTGGTTCAAGCCCCAATGGCCAGTAGTCTCGCAAACGAAGCAAAGGAAATGCAAGCATGCTGCTGTAACTTTTGACAAAAAGTGTGCTGTGGTTCAGAGGTGTGTTCCGGGTTCTTGGTTGGCTTTTAGCCTATGACCTTGGACTGGACAGTACCTCATCATGTTGGGAAGGTCATGTTTTTGGCGGTTTGTGATTCGGATCATTTTAGAGGTCGTACGAGAATTTACGGTGAAATGTGCCAAAATGACTCTCGAAAGAGCGTTTCATGTTTTTGGCCTCCATTCACTAAATTTCGAGTACTGTAAATTTAGGAGCATTATTTCATCATTCTAGACGTATTTAATCATGACTATATGATGGTTCAGTGTTGGTTTGGGTTGGTTTGGAGTCATGATTAAATACGAAGTCGTTGGGCGTAATTGTCGCATTTTCGGATTTAATTGCATAGTTTGGTCAAATAAATCAATTGCATATTTTTCATGTTAGATTTAAGTCGCAGTGAGCCTGGGAGCGATCCAAATCAATCAGTAAATTTATTACAGGATATTTAATTATATTACATGCAGAATATTCATTTTGAGATTTATGCGATATTGCTTGTGGTCACTTTACTATCATGGGATTATTACTTCACCCGGTCGTCAGTTACCGGTCAGTTCAGTTGTACCACCCAGTATACTGTGGCATTAGTCTGATCAAACGATTATTATTTCACTCGGTCGTCAGTTACCGGTCCCAGTCGTCAGTTACCGGTCAGTTCAGTTCAGTTCAGTTCAGGGACCACTTGCGCAGACCATAATTTCACCAGAAAATTATTGCAAGTTATTTCATTTAAGGGCTCCAAGGAGGAAACATTTTCACTTATGATATTTTCAATTCAGTCATGCACGTACTATAATTAATCATGACACGATATTTTACGTTACACCTCAGGACATGATATTTCCTCTTGCATGCGATTTTACTATCTATTTACTTGATATTTACGATATATGCATGCTGAGTCTTAAGACTCACTTGACTTGATTGTTGTAGGTACTTATGAGGTCTGGACCGAGGGCGGGGACCGCTTAGCTAGCTTGGGTCGGCAGTAGTGGAACCCGAGGACCTCATTTTTCAACATTTATTATTTTACGATCAAATATTTTTATCTGTCGTTGGATTACTTTTAAACGGTTATTTTGCAAACATTAAATTTCTTCCGCTGCCATTTTGAATATTAAACGTTATTTATCAGTTTAATTTTGTGAATGAGACATTTTGATTATTTAAAAACAAAATTTTTAAATTTTCCGCAATTTTTCAAGTACGTATTTTCGGACCATTATAGCTGGTATTAGAGCAATGATTCTGTATAGGGTTGTACTACTATTGACCTCGAGAAGCTCACGAAGTCACGCCTTCGGTCTGTAAGTTTTACTTTTACGCATTTCGTTTACAACATGAAATATTTTAACAGCATGTTTCCATGAAATGTTTTATGTCAAAATTATGATTATGCTGTATATATTTAAATTTCAAAGAAATAATGGGATTATGCATGTTGGTTACGTATGGGTTACATGTTTGGAACAGTATACCTCCTAGACGCCTTGTGGAGCGCGCGAGGGATGATGAGCGCCGTCATGAGGACGGTGAACATCAGAGGGAGGAGGGAAATGCACCTCCACCCCCACCGGATATAAATAAGAATTTCGCTATTGGGCAATAGGAGAGGTCGTAAATTATTTGACTATATTAATTTTTGGGTTAATAGTACTGATGTTCTACTTATGGGCCATAAGTTAAACTTAAAAAAAAATTATGAATGTTTTCGGGACTTGTAGAATTTGTAAGAAATTAATGATTGTTCGTGGTTGCTAGTTGAATTAAATTTTTGAGGATTCCATGCAAGGATTAATGATTCGAAGACTACGACGATATTTGGAAGTATAAAACGTAGAATTTATTTAGGATACATGCTCTACCTAGTTAAATTTAAGGATGGAATTGCATGAATTGAGAATTTTAGGGACCTAATTGTAATAACTAATAATTTGAGGACCTAAGTGCAAAACAAAAAAATTCTAAGGGAATATTTTTGAATTTACCAAATTTTGGGATTTAATTTTGAATTCGAGAATTTAAAAGTTCAATGAGGTGAAGATGGAAAATTTTATGGGGACAATGATGCAAATTTCGAAGAGTTGTAGGGCAAAAATGTAAATTTGGAGAACTGTAAGGGCCATATTGCAAGTTTCAAAATTTTAAGGATGTAATTGCGAACTTTTGAGGAACACTTGGGATTTTAAGTATTTATAGAAATGTAAGACGTGTTAAGGGAATTAATTTTGGTTTAATAAACTTAAGACTATTGAACCTTATTGTCAAGGCCCATATTTCCTATTCATAAATTTTCGGAATTATTAAAAATTTTCTAAATAAATAATTATCTTGTCTCATTTAATTAAAATAAACATGTTAATAATTTTTTATCTTTAAAATAACAGCGGAAGCAAATATGGTTTTATACCAACAATTTAAAAATAGTCCAACGTAAAATCAATTTAAAGTAATCCAACGTATTAAACTGAGTCTGAATAATAAAAAGTGCATAAACTAAATCATGAGGTCCTCGGGTTTACTACTGCTGTCCCAAGATCGCTCACTGGTCTCCGTCCGCGGTCCCGACCTCATCGATACCTACAACAATCAAGTCTAGTGAGTCTAAAGACTCAACATGTATATATCGTGAATAACAAGTAAATATATCATAAAATCGGATGCAACGTAAAAATAAAGTATCGTAAAGCGTACGGTGAAAATCGTATCATGAATAATTATAACTACGTGCATATCTAAAAATCATACGTAAAAGCTTTGCTCAATAGAGCTCTGTCATAACATATCATAATTTTCTGGTAGAGATAATGTTTCTAAGCTTGTGGCCCATAACATAGCGTGAGCGCCTGATCAGACTAAACCACAGTATACTGGGCGGTAGAGATCAATCACAGCCCTTGGACTGGATGTCCGTACCCATACATAATCATAACCGGTCGTAAGTCACCGGGCGGAGAGGTCCTCGGTTGCGCCTACCGACTTCAAAACCCATAAGCATAAGGTGGCCACAAGACATATAACATATATCTCAAAAATAAACATTTTATATTTTTTATGCAGGTAATATAATTATAACCTTATTTTTACCGGATGAGTTGGATCGTTCCCAGGCTTGCTGCGACTTAATTCTAATATGTGACACATGAAATAAATCTTAACTTGACAAAAACATAACAATAGAACCAAAAACGAGATGATTAGAACCAATAATTTGATTTTTAACCATGGTTTCGTACCAACCCGAACCAACATTAAACCGATGTTTAACCATGATTAAAATACCCCAAATATACTGAAAAATATGCATAATAACTTTAAAACACGAAAATAGGCGAAAGGAATCCAAAAACATAAAACGCTCTTTCGAGAGTCATTTTGGCACCTTTCACCATAAATTCTCGTACGACCTCTAAACTTGACCAAATCACGAACGGTCAAAAACATGACTTTCCTAACTCATTGAGGTACTGTCCAGTCCAAGGCCATGGGCTAAAAGCCAACCAAGAACTCAGAAAAACCTCCTGAACCGAAATGAAAGTTGCTGTCAAAAACAGAAGTTACAGCAGTAACTATGGTGTTTGTTTTGCTCAATTTATGAAACTAATGACCCTTGTGGCTTGCACCACCAACCAGAGACCCTTACCAACATCCTAAGGCATGGCTTGGACCGTGGCTAAGGGCTAAAAGCCAACCACAAACCAAGCAACCCCCTAAGACAATTACAGTACTCAACCGAGAATGCACTTTCTGTGTAGTGTGATGTATTGACATGGTTTACTGTCTTGGGTCGTTCCAATGGCCATTTGATTGACCATGGCTCGATCTAGACATGATAGAGTGTTGTGTGAACCATGGCTATGGGCTAGGAGCCAACCATCATCCATACAAACACTGAAAACCGAAGGGGTGCAATCACAGGAATGAAAAAAAACGAAATGCACTTGTGTTGCTTTTGATGGAATTCTGATGGATCTGTGAACCATTCCTTGGAAGGATGATTTGGTCACGTCCTAGACATGTTAAGGTAGGGTTCTAACCATGGCTACAGCCCCTAGGACAGCCATGATTTGAACTCTCACCCTAAACAACCAAATGATAAAACCTTGACTCCAATTCCGCACTTAAGGGAAAAGTTGCTGTCATTTATTTGTTTATGCGTGTATGGGCTTGAACCATTGAACCAAAAACACCCTAACACATTCTAATTCACGCCTAGTAGCAGCCATGTGAGCCTGGAACCGAAGCAACACCCTGTAATCAACAAAACATCTCAAATTGTGAAGTTGGAAACAAAAGAGTTTATAAAAATCTGTACAGATTTTGCTTGGGAAGATTGCGGTCAATTTGGCTTGATTCATGGTTATATAATGGTTTAAAAATATCTATAGGACTTGATTGAAGAGAAAATGAACAACATATACATGCCTGGAATTTGTTTTGACAAAAACAAATAATACGACAAATACGAACGGCGGCACGGAATTGGTTGTCTCTTCTTTGTTTCAGCTGTTGTTCTCACGTTTTTCAGTTGTAGTTTTCTGATATGTTTCGAAGATGAAGGTGCAGGTTTGCTAGGAAATGAACAGGGATGTTATAGGAGGTGATAAAGGTGCCTTAATATACATTAAGTTGGAAGTTACAAGTGAAGCTTTGAATGGAATTTGAAGTGCATTTTGATTCCCTTTTTCTGCCGATTCTTTTCTCTTCTTCTTGCTGTTGTTTACGTTTTAGTTGCTAGCATGAAGGGGTTGAGGAGTTTCAAAGAGAATTATGGTGCATGTATTACCCATTATGATGGAATTTTAAAGTAGGAAATTAATACACTATAAAAATCATTTAGTGATGATTTGAATGGGGTTTGAAATGCACTTCCTTTCCTATGCTGCCGTTGCTTTTGTTCTCATTTCCTTGCTGCAATGCACGATAACTTTTTTTTTGGTAATTAGTTGGGAATAAAATGAGGTGTAATATGATATTTGAATTTACTACTCATTTGTGAATTAAAATAGGAAATGAATACTTTATGAGGTGCAATTAGGAATGGCTTAAATGGGGTGTTACTAATATTTTGAATTTGTTTAGGCATGGTCCAAAATTCATCCACCATTTTGCATGGTCTTACCTTGATTAATTCTTGTATTTAAATGTTTAGGTTTTAATACATCAATTATATATTTGAGTGAATTAACACATTGTTTAGAATAAATTCTTGCATTGCATTGCATGGTTTAAAATTTTAAGTATTTAAATGCTATGTTTAATTTCTTGGATATATTTGACCTATATTAATTCATCTCCCTTTGTTTACATATTTTAATTTAAGCTTTAATTAAATATTAACCTAAAGAACTTATTTACCAACTTAGCTCTAATTAATTTATTAAATCCCAAGGACATTCTTTTTCTTTAAATTAAATTATTCCTTGACTTATATTAAATTTAGGGATATTTTTCTTATTATTAATCTTATTTATAATCTTCAAACTCCGGTCCGTCCTCGCGTATTTAACTGAAAAGATAAAACTAAACTTTTGCATTTAAAATAAATAGTTATGACTTGTCAAATATCAAAATGAATTAGACCATTCATATATATATATATATAAATCATTTTTAAATTTAAATAGTAATAATTATGCATGGCTTATACGTTTTCTTATTTTCGGGTCGTTACAATCTTCCCCCCTTAAATTGAATTTCGTCCCCGAAATTCGCTAATCCTCGATAATCAAAAAGTGTAGATTCTTAATTCTATTATCCCAACAATCCACGCTACCGTTGCGCTACTCTGATAAAAATTAAGTCATAGGTTGTCCTTACGTTTCTTCAATCCTAATTAGATTGCCTACCAAAAATCTCATTTGCGAATCGCAACTTAAAACGACTTATGGTAACTTAGCTTTACTTTACTATGACCTCGAATTCTGACTTTCCCATCGTTCTAAATATTAGAATTGGTGGTTCAAACTTATCATGTCTTACCTTCCTTATACTATACCCGTAATGTTCAACGACCTATTACATTAGCATTTACGCAGTCCAACTTAAAGACTCTTAGCACCAAAGGTTACTGATCAACTTCTATCCTCAGTGATACACTTAAAGGTTAAATCTTATCTCAGCTCCATAACAAAATTAGTCTAAGATCCTTGAATCGAATCTTTATCTTACAGCCCAAACTTATATAACTTAACTATTTACGAGTATACCACAAATATAAAATTGTTGCAAATATTAAACATCAAATAAACGTTAATCCATAAAACCCAATTATACAAAATCGACCTTCTACCAATATTTTAAAGCCCTTCAAGTCTCAATTATATGCTTAAACCATTTTCTTTCCAATTACAATATAGTTGAGGCCTAAGACTCTGGACTTTCCTCATTGAAACAAATGTCGCATTCTTAAGTATCATCAATACTTAATTAAGTCTAGTGTATAAAACTTAATAACTTATCTCATGTTAGCGATAAACTTACTCTAATAATTCAACTTCGCTCATATCACCCATAGAGTTCTAAAATTCCCATATCAAGATTTCGGATTTCTTACTCAATTAAAATCTTAATGTTAGTTCATTGGTACTCTATGTTGAACGCCTCTAATTCTTTTTTTTATTCACCCAAAACTTATGTATGAACACCTATCTTATAAATCTTGAAATTCAAGCTTATGCAACCCAAATAATATTAGATAGTATAACTCCAGCTCACATATCCGTTTTGTCCCAAATTTCTTAATGACTTTCAAAATTCCTCAAGATAAGGTGTCTAATTCAATTCTTACATGCGTTTATCGAGTAACCTAACCATCCATCATACTCAACTTTCTAGAAAAATCAAATTCCTCCAAAGGTATAATTCTAACTGTTAAGATCCTGGTTAAAACTTACGACACATCAAACTTAAATTCCCCAAAAATTCGCTAACTCAATTTTTACTCTTATAACTTAGCTAACCGATAAATTTTTACTTTAACTTGTCGTCACTTTAAATTCTTAATTTGCCCCGACGTTATATCACCAACACTTAAATTTTCAAGCCCAAGATTTATTCATCCTACAGTGTCCTTGATTGTCATTCCTTATAACATTATAATCCAGCTATTTCGAGGTTCTAATCATCTTTCCAAGCTTATATTACCGAAAATTCGTATCATTTAAACCTTTCAATTCTCATCTCAAGAATTTTTTTTTTTAAATCCCGAAAATTCCACAATTACCCATGAGTTCTCAGTATTCCCAATTTCATTTTATAGATTTCCCGTATAATAAGGTTCAATAGCCTTAAGTTTTTTTAAACCCAAAATTAATTCCCATAACACGTCTTACATTTCTATAAATACTTAAAATCCCAAGTGTTCCTCAAAAGTTCGCATTTAATCCTTAAAAATTTTGAAAATTGCAATCTGGCCTTTACAGTTCTCCAAATTTACATTTTGGTCCTATAACTCTTCGAAATTTGCATTATTGTCCCCATAAAATTTTCCATCTTTACCTCATTAAACTTTTAGATTCTCGAACTCTAAATTTAATCCCCAAAATTTGGTAAATTCGAAAATAGTCCCTTAGAATTTTTTTTTTGCACTTAGGTCCTCAAATTATTAGTTATTACAATTAGGTCCCTAAAATTCTCAATTCATGCAATTCCATCCTTAAATCTAACTAGGTAGAGCATGTATCCTAAATAAATTATCATAATTAATCTTACATTTCCATAGGTACTTAAAATCCTCAAATTGTACATTTATAATCCTAAATATTGTCGTAGTCTTCGAATCGCTATTGCTTATATGAAATTCTCAAAAATTTACTCGAATAGCAACCAAGAACCATCAATAATTTCTTAGAAATTCTACAAGTCCCAAAAGCATTCATAATTTTCAAGATTAACATATAACCCATAAGGAGGACATCAACACTACTGACCTAAAAATTAATATAGTCAAATCATTTTCAACCTCTCCTAAAACCTGATATTCGAATTCTTAGACATATCCAATTCCAAACGTACCCAACATGCATAATTCCATAATTTATTTTTTAAATTTAAATAAACACTGAACAATTAGAATCTGAACGTAAAAACATTTGATGAAAACAAGCTATTAAAATAATTCATTCTTTAAATAAAATGCGTAAATGTAAAACTTACAGACCGAAGACGTGACTTCATGAGCTTCTCGAGAGCAGTAGTAGTACAACCCTTTACAAGATCATAGGCTCTAATACCAACTGTCAAGGCCCATATTTCGTATTCATAAATTTTCGGAATTATTAAAAATTTTCTAAATAAATAATTATCTTGTCTCATTTAATTAAAATAAACATGTTAATAATTTTTTATCTTTAAAATAACAGCGGAAGCAAATATGGTTTTATACCAACAATTTAAAAATAGTAAAACGTAAAATCAATTTAAAATAATCCAACGTATTGAACTGAGTCTGAATAATAAAAAGTGCATAAACTAAATCATGAGGTCCTCGGGTTTACTACTGTGTCCCAAGATCGCTCACTGGTCTCCGTCCGCGGTCCCGACCTCATCAATACCTACAACAATCAAGTCTAGTGAGTCTAAAGACTCAACATGTATATATCGTGAATAACAAGTAAATATATTATAAAATCGCATGCAACGTAAAAATAAAGTATCGTAAAGCGTACGGTGAAAATCGTATCATGAATAATTATAACTACGTGCATATCTAAAAATCATACGTAAAAGCTTTGCTCAATAGAGCTCTGTCATAACATATCATAATTTTCTGGTAGAGATAATGTTTCTAAGCATGTGGCCCATAACATAGCGTGAGCGCCTGATCAGACTAAACCACAGTATACTGGGCGGTTGAGATCAATCACAGCCCTTGGACTGGATGTCCGTACCCATACATAATCATAACCGGTCGTAAGTCACCGGGCGGAGAGGTCCTCGGTTGCGCCTACCGACTTCCAAACCCATAAGCATAAGGTGGCCACAAGACATATAACATATATCTCAAAAATAAACATTTTATATTTTTATGCACGTAATATAATTATAACCTTATTTTTACCGGATGAGTTGGATCGTTCCCAGGCTTGCTGCGACTTAATTCTAATATGTGACACATGAAATAAATCTTAACTTGACAAAAACATAACAATAGAACCAAAAACGAGACGATTAGAACCAATAATTTGATTTTTAACCATGGTTTCGTACCAACCCGAACCAACATTAAACCGATGTTTAACCATGATTAAAATACCCCAAATATACTGAAAAATAAGCATAATAACTGTAAAACACGAAAATAGGCGAAAGGAATCCAAAAACATAAAACGCTCTTTCGAGAGTCATTTTGGCACCTTTCACCATAAATTCTCGTACGACCTCTAAACTTGACCAAATCACGAACGGTCAAAAACATGACTTTCCTAACTCATTGAGGTACTGTCCAGTCCAAGGCCATGGGCTAAAAGCCAACCAAGAACTCAGAAAAACCTCCTGAACCGAAATGAAAGTTGCTGTCAAAAACAGAAGTTACAGCAGCAACTATGGTGTTTGTTTTGCTCAATTTATGAAACTAATGACCCTTGTGGCTTGCACCACCAACCAGAGACCCTTACCAACATCCTAAGGCATGACTTGGACCGTGGCTAAGGGCTAAAAGCCAACCACAAACCAAGCAACCCCCTAAGACAATTACAGTACTCAACCGAGAATGCACTTTCTGTGTAGTGTGATGTATTGACATGGTTTACTGTCTTGGGTCATTCCAATGGCCATTTGATTGACCATGGCTCGATCTAGACATGATAGAGTGTTGTGTGAACCATGGCTATGGGCTAGGAGCCAACCATCATCCATACAAACACTGAAAACCGAAGGGGTGCAATCACAGGAATGAAAAAAAAACGAAATGCACTTGTGTTGCTTTTGATGGAATTCTGATGGATCTATGAACCATTCCTTGGAAGGATGATTTGGTCACGTCCTAGACATGTTAAGGTAGGGTTCTAACCATGGCTACAGCCCCTAGGACAGCCATGATTTGAACTCTCACCCTAAACAACCAAATGATAAAACCTTGACTCCAATTCTGCACTTAAGGGAAAAGTTGCTGTCATTTATTTGTTTATGCGTGTATGGGCTTGAACCATTGAACCAAAAACACCCTAACACATTCTAATTCATGCCTAGTAGCAGCCATGTGAGCCTGGAACCCAAGCAACACCCTGTAATCAACAAAACATCTCAAACTGTGAAGTTGGAAACAAAAGAGTTTATAAAAATCTGTACAGATTTTGCTTGGGAAGATTGCGGTCAATTTCGTGATTTGGCTTGATTCATGGTTATATAATGGTTTAAAAATATCTATAGGACTTGATTGAAGAGAAAATGAACAACATATACATGCCTGGAATTTGTTTTGACAAAAACAAATCAATACGACAAATACGAGCGGCGGCACGGAGTTGGTTGTCTCTTCTTTGTTTCAGCTGTTTTTCTCACGTTTTTCAGTTGTAGTTTTCTGATATGTTTCGAAGATGAAGGTGCAGGTTTGCTAGGAAATGAACAGGGATGTTATAGGAGGTGATAAAGGTGTCATAATATACATTAAGTTGGAAGTTACAAGTGAAGCTTTGAATGGAATTTGAAGTGCATTTTGATTCCCTTTTTCTGCCGATTCTTTTCTCTTCTTCTTGCTGTTGTTTACGTTTTAGTTGCTAGCATGAAGGGGTTGAGGAGTTTCAAAGAGAATTATGGTGCATGTATTACCCATTATGATGGAATTTTAAAGTAGGAAATTAATACACTATAAAAATCATTTAGTGATGATTTGAATGGGGTTTGAAATGCACTTCCTTTCCTATGCTGCCGTTGCTTTTGTTCTCATTTCCTTGCTGCAATGCACGATAACTTTTTTTTTGGTAATTAGTTGGGAATAAAATGAGGTGTAATATGATATTTGAATTTACTACTCATTTGTGAATTAAAATAGGAAATGAATACTTTATGAGGTGCAATTAGGAATGGCTTAAATGGGGTGTTACTAATATTTTGAATTTGTTTAGGCATGGACCAAAATTCATCCACCATTTTGCATGGTCTTACCTTGAATAATTCTTGTATTTAAATGTTTAGGTTTTAATACATCAATTATATATTTGAGTGAATTAACACATTGTTTAGAATAAATTCTTGCATTGCATTGCATGGTTTAAAATTTTAAGTATTTAAATGCTATGTTTAATTTCTTGGATATATTTGACCTATATTAATTCATCTCCCTTTGTTTACATATTTTAATTTAAGCTTTAATTAAATATTAACCTAAAGAACTTATTTACCAACTTAGCTCTAATTAATTTATTAAATCCCAAGGACATTCTTTTTCTTTAAATTAAATTATTCCTTGACTTAGATTAAATTTAGGGATATTTTTCTTATTATTAATCTTATTTATAATCTTCAAACTCCGGTCCGTCCTCGCGTATTTAACTGAAAAGATAAAACTAAACTTTTGCATTTAAAATAAATAGTTATGACTTGTCAAATATCAAAATGAATTAGACCCTTCATATATATATATATATATATAAATCATTTTTAAATTTAAATAGTAATAATTATGCATGGCTTATACGTAGTCTGATTTTCGGGTCGTTACACTTATGATACGGGAAATCTATAAATTGAAATTGGGAATACTGAGGACTCATGGGTAATTGTGGAATTTTCGAGATTTAGGGAAAAATTTGATGATATTCGAGGAAAGTAAGAATTAATTTTACAATTTTAAGAAATTTGAGAACTTATTTAGTAGTAAGTGAGAATTGAACGGTTTATATGGTAGGAATTTTCGGTTATTTAGGCTCGAAGGAAATATAGAATATTTAGATATTTGGGTTATAATGTTATAATGAATGTTAACCAAGGACATTGTAGGATGAATCAATCTTAGGCGTGAAAATTTAAGCGTTAGTGAAATAATGTTGTGGCAAATTAAGAATTTAAAGTGATGACGATTTAAGGTAAATTTGATCGGTTAGTTAAGTTATAAGGATAAACATTGAGTTAGTAAATTTTTGGGAACATAAGTTTGATGTGTCACAAGTTTTAGTCATGATCTTAACAGTTAAGATTATACCTTGTGAGAATTTAAAATTTTTAGGATTGTTGGGTCCGATGATGGTATGTTTAATTGGTAGACACACGTAAGAGGTGAGGTAGACACCTTGTCTTAAGAAACTTTGGAAGTCATTAACAAACTTTGGTCTAAACGGATATGTGTGTTGGAATTATTTTATTCAAAGCTATTTGGATTAGGTAAGTTTGAATTTCAAATTTATGGGATATTTGTTCATACGGAAATTTTGGGGAAAACAAAAACGAAAGGGAATTAGTTGTGTTCAATATAAGTTATCAATTGATGAATATTAAGAATTTTTTTTTATCAAGTAAGAAATCTAAAAGCTTGATACGAGGATTCTAGAATTCTACGGGTTATAAGTGAAATTGATTTATTAAAGTTAGTCTAATGCTACCATGGGCTAACTTATTAAGTTTATATGCTAGAATTAAGTAAGCATTAAGGATACATAAGAAAGCGACACTTGTTCCAATGAGGAAGTTCAGAGTCCTAGGCCCCAACTAGATTGTAATTGGGAAGAGGACAGTTTGAGCAGGTAATTGATGCTAGAAGTGTTATTATTAAGGTAGAAGGTCGATGTTGTATAATTGAGTTTTATGGATTAACGTTATTCGAGGTTTAAGATTTACAACGATTTCACATCCGGGGTGCACTTGTAAATAATAAGTTACGTAAGTTTAGTGCCGTAAGATAAAGATTTGTTTCAAGGATTTTAGGCTAATACTACTATGAGGTTGAATTAAGGTGTAACCTTTAAGCGTTCTACTGAGAATAGAAGTCGATCAGTAAATTTTGGTACAAAGGTTTCTTAAGTCGAATTGCATAAATGCTAATATAATAAGTCGATGAATATTACGAGTATAGTATAAGAAAAGTAAGGTGCGATAAATTTGGACATCCGTCACTAGTATGAGGAATTGCGGGATAAGTCAGAATTTGGAGCTATAGTTGAATAGAACTAAGTCACCATAAGTTGTTTTAAGTTGCGACTCACAAACGAGGATTTCGATAGATAAATTTATTTAGGATTGAGGAGACGTAAGGACAGCTTAATATTAATCTTATCAGAGTAGCGCATCGAAAGCGTGGATTATTAGGATTCTAGAATTAAGAGTCTAAACTTTTTGTTTATCAAGGATAAGCGAATTTCGAGGACGAAATTTCTTTTAAGGGGGAAGTATTGTAGGACCCGTAAATTAGACTACGTATAAGCCATGCATAATTCCTAGTATTTAAATTAAAATGATTTTTATTGCATGAGAATTTAAATTCTTTTCTTTAAATTTATTTACTTATTTTATGCAGTAGTTTAGTTCCTATCTTTTCAGTTAATTAATTGAGGCTGGACTGGAGTTGGAGTAAAGAGATAAATTTTATTATTTAGAAAATATTCCTAGAATTTCTTTAAGTTAAATAATAAATTAATTTAATGTAAAAGAAGGTTTAAGGAATTATGTAAATAAATTGAGATAAATAGTAAATAAAGTTCAATAATTAATTCCTTAATTCCCTAAAATATTTAATGGGTAGATAAAACACTAGAGATTTCAAAAAAAAATTCAATAATTAAGAAATATTTTCCATTTATTTTACTTAAGAATTTCGGCCCTCTCAATTTTTAGGATTTAAAAGTTGTCAACTCACAATTTAATTGATTTCCTTCCTTATCCATTTTTAGGAGAGAAGTCCCTCACTTTTAATTCTCCAATAGTTAGAAAATAAACAATTCCTTACCCTATTTTAATTAATTAAAATCGGTCAACCCTTATTATTGCTTTGAAGATTTACTTTTTTGATTTACAACTCAATTTTGATTCTCTCCTTATTCTTTTTATTGGGAGATAATTATATCACACTAAATCTTCAATAATAATGATTTAAGCAAAATTCTCCCTTGTTTTTGAAGGAAGAAAATCGGCCACCCCTCTATTTCAAATATTTAATTTTGGATTTACAACGCATTCTTTACTATCTTTCCCTTAGTATTTTTCTAGATAATTATTCTCTCAAGTTTTAAATCACCAACAAATAATTTATTTAAGCAATATCTTCCCTTGCTCCTAGACCATAAATTCGACCATATGCATCCTCTAATATCCCCCAAAAAGCTTTGATATCAATCTTGGTTCCTATCTAACAAATAAACTAGGATAGAAAGATTATTCTCCTTCCTTTATCTTGCAATCTTCCCATATATTTTCCTAGCTTTCCTCCCCATCACCACCACCGAAAATTTGAGAGAAATTCAGAGCATTTCAGAGAGGAAAAATCTTGAGAAAACCGTGAGAAAATAAGAGAACAAACCGAGTAGCAAACAAGAAAGAAAAGCACTCCGTCTCCTCCGCGCCGCATCGTGTATTTCTTTTTGTTTTCTTAAAAACAAAAATATCCAGTCATGTATATGTTTTTATCCACTCCTCAATCAAGTCATATACTGATTTTTAACATCTCATGTGCATGATTTTTAACCATAAAAACCGAAATACATGACAGCAATTTTCTAAAGCATGTACAGAATTTTCTTGCCTTCCTTGTGCACTTCACGTTTCTGCTTGGTTTTGATGGTTCCATGGGTTGGCTCACGTCCAGGCTTTCTAGGCTGCATCTAGGATGGGTAAAGGGTGTGTTAGGAAGGGATACGTCTATTGGTAGCAGCCCTTTCCCCCACCTTGTACCACGTTTGACAGCAACTCCCCCAAGCTTGCCATTCGAGTCTCGGTTTTCATTGCTTGCTGTCAAAGAGAATGTTTCTGATCTTGGCTGCCCTATGGGCTATAGCCATGGTTATAAAATCACCTTGGCATGTCTAGGACGTGACCAAGATGCCCCTTTCATGGCTTGGTTCACGTCCTAATCGGTTTTTAAAAATAAACAAGAACAGCCCCATCGGTCTTTGAAAATTCTGGATGTTTGTGTGAGTTGAGTTTCGAGTTCTAGAGTGTTGTGTGAATCTTGGTTGGCTTCTAGCCCTTAACCACGGTTCATACAATACCTCTTGATGTCTATATCATGCCATGGTCAATCAAATGGCCACTTGAATGACAAGGGACAGCAAACAAAGTAGTACACCCCACGCACGCAAGGGTGCTTATCGGGTGGGAGTCTCGGGTTTGTTTCTGATTTGGTTCGAATTGTGGCTGGCCTAGGGCCCTTAGACATGGTTCGAATCATTCCTTAGGATGTTGGTAAGAGGTTCTGATCAGTGGTTCAAGCCCCAATTGCCAGTAGCCTTGCAAACGACGCAAAGGAAACGCAAGCATGCTGCTGTAACTTTTGACAGCAAGTGTGCTGTGGTTCAGATCTGTGTTCCGGGTTCTTGGTTGGCTTTTAGCCTATGGCCTTGGACTGGACAGTACATTATCATGTTGGGAAGGTCATGTTTTTTGCGGTTTGTGAATCGGATCATTTTAGAGGTCGTACGAGAATTTTCGGTGCAATGTGCCAAAATGACTCTCGAAAGAGCGTTTCACCTTTTTTGCCTCCATTCACTAAATTTCAAGTACTCTAAATTTAGAAGCATTATTTCATCATTCTAGGCATATTTTAATCATGACTATATGATGGTTCAGTGTTGGTTCGGGTTGGTATGGAGTCGTGATTAAATACGAAGTTGTTGGGCGTAATTGTCGCGTTTTCAGATTTAATTGCATAGTTTGGTCAAATAAATCAATTGCATATTTTTCATGTTAGATTTAAGTCGCAGTGAGCCTGGGAGCGATCCAACCCAATCAGTAAAATTATTACATGATATTTAATTATGTTATTTAATTATATTACTTGCAGAATATTCATTTTGAGATTTATGTGATATTGCTTGTGGTCACTTTACTATCATGGGATTATTATTTCACCCGGTCGTCAGTTACCGGTCAGTTCAGTTGTACCACCCAGTATACTGTGGCACTAGTCTGATCAGACGATTATTATTTCACCCGGTCGTCAGTTACCGGTCCCGATCGTCAGTTACCGGTCAGTTCAGTTCAGTTCAGTTCCGGGACCACTTACGTAGACCATAATCTCACCAGAAAATTATTGCAAGTTATTTTATTTTAGGGCTCCAAGAAGCAAACATATTCACTTATGATATTTTCAGTTCAGTCATGCATGTACTATAATTAATCATGATATGATATTTTACGTTACACCTCAGGACATGATATTTCCTCTTGCATGCGATTTTACTATCTATTTACTTGCTATTTACGATATATGCATGCTGAGTCTTTAGACTCACTAGACTTGATTGTTGTAGGTACTGATGAGGTCGGGACCGAAGGCGGGGACCAGTGAGCTAGCTTGGGTCGGCAGTAGTGTAACCCGAGGACCTCATTTTTCAACATTTATTATTTTACGATCAAATATTTATATCTGTCATTGGATTACTTTTAAACGGTTATTTTGCAAACATTAAATTTCTTCCGCTGCCATTTTGAATATTAAACGTTATTTATCAGTTTAATTTTGTGAATGAGACATTTTGATTATTTAAAAAGAAAATTTTTAAATTTTCCGCAATTTTTCAAGTACGTATTTTCGGGCCATTATAGCTCCACTGTACTTTAATCAACGGAATCAATTTATTTCTGAGCGTCGTCGAAATCAATCATCAATTTCAAGTCTAACATGTAATGATCAATACTGAAAATAAAACCGAGAATAGAAGCGTACTTCATTTGAATAACTATGGATATTTATGTCTCATTTTATCTTCTAATTCCCAAGTTGCCTCTTCGACACCATGTCTGTTCCACTGTACTTTAATCAACGGTATCAATTTATTTCTGAGTTGCTTATATTTTCTATCTAGAATATGAATCGGTCTCTCAATGTAGCTCAAATTCTGATCTAACTCAACCTCATCGGGTGGAAGTACATGAGAAGGATCTGGATTATATTTCCTCAACATAGACACATGAAAAACATTATGAACACCTGATAACGCAGGAGGAAGAGCTAATCTATAATCCAAATCACCAACACGTTCCAAAATCTCGTACGGACCTATGAATCTCGTTGATAATTTACCCTTCTTTCCAAATCTAACTGTACCACGAAAAGGAGATATTTTCAGAAAAACTCTGTCACCTTTCTCAAAAATCAACGGTCTTCTCCTGATGTTCGCATACTTATCCTGCCTATCCTGAGCAGCTCGCATACGATTCTGAATCAATTTCAACTTCTCTGTCATGTCTCTTATCATATCAGGTCCTAGGATTGGTGCTTTCAGATAAATCGTCCCAATACAAAGGAGATCGACATTTCCTACCATATAGTGCTGTTAGAGTAGGTGCACGTCGAGCCAAGTGTTGGGCCGAGTGTTCACAATGAAACTCTATGTATAAACAATCTTTATTTTAATAATATTTGAAATTATTATTTTGGCACATCATTATCTGTGTATATCCATGCTAGTTGCATATATAAAGCCCTTGAATATACAAATAGTAGAAAGAATATGAGATGCTCATATGATGAGTATCATGAAACTCATATTTAGAATACTGTATATTCTAAACAGTTCCTAGTCGATTCAGCCGCCGCTAAGAAGGATATAGGCCGCTCGAGTTCGAGACTAGTATCTGCGATGTGAGTACCATGTTTCATTGGTAGGGGACATTGTGATGTCCGAGCATGCAGATAGGTGCTCCTGGTAGAGTGCACTGAACAACCCTCTATAAAGGACTTTCCAAGTGGTTCTCACTTATCGAGTGGAAACGTCCTAGTTTATGATTGTACACCATTAGTCCTTATGACCCGGGACAACATTGAGACTCTATGTGCTAGAATTACACTTTGACTTGTTTACCGACTCTCATGGGGTCATCAGGTGGCAAGGTTGGGTGTTCTGTCGAAACATATAGGAGTTGATGCATTGTAGTCGGGGATTCACCGCTTACCTTCGGGTATGGATATCCTATGTGTTCTCATGTGTATGTAGGTTGAAATCTCTGATCAGAGTATGGTGGTAATTATGAAAGGGGTTTCATAGATTACACCATCGATGCAACTACGACATGACACATAGTATCGATTTATTGACAACTCTCGATAAACCAATGGTTGTCGAATCGGTCGGGATATAGGAGTTGAAGGGACCGTACTGTACGCTAACCATAATTGAATGGTTCTTGCAGGCACTATCATTTGATACCTAGGGAATCATATAACCGATGCTGCTAGGCGTTTAACATTATTGGTTGGGTATTATCAGACTTGAGTTCTGACGTTCTTGTTATCAAGGAGTTGATAAGTAAGAATGGATCAATTGGGGTATGCTCATGTAAGGACATGTTTAGTCCGAATCACATGAAGATGTGAACCCACGTCTAGTTGTATCAATGAACCATTGAGGGCCACACAAGTTCTAGCTTTCTAGATCCCGTTGAGAAGTTAAAATAGTTCAATGTGTTGAACGGCTTATAAATGAGTTTATAAGCGTAAAAAAAAATAGAAGTATGATTTCTATGAGAGAAATGTAATTTCTAATTTATGAATGTGTTCCTAAATTAAAAGTAGGCCAAGTGAATAATGTATTTGAAAATTATGATTTTCATAAACATTATTATGGACTAAATTAAATTAATTCAAGTGTTGAATTAATTAAACACTAGTAGGCCTAGTAGAGTCCAAATAATTAAATTAATTCAAGTGTTGAATTAATTAAATAACATTGGGCCTTGTAGAGCCCAATTGAAAATAATTATTTAACTAGTGGGCTTGATTAAAATCAAGTAAAGTTTAATTGGGCTCAAATATGTTTGAGACAATTAAATTAAAAAAAAGTCCATGGGCCCTTTGTAAATGTTACAAGCCCACTAGGTTTTGCATGCTTGGGAGATGAAGAGTTATGAATACCTTTGATTAAAAAAATTGCATGGCATGCAAAAGGTGATTTCTACTTTTCCCACAACCTAGACAACTCATTCACTTCTCCCATTCATTCTCACTTGGCCGAAAATTAGCACTCACATTCTCTCAAAATTTTGTTCTTCAATTGTTGAAGATTTCCTACACTTCTCAAAGAAAAATCCTCATATTTTTCTAGTGCAAAATATGAGGGGATATACCTAGTTGGTGGTGGGCTTGATTTCGAAGGAAGGACTCAAGGACAAGGAGAGCTTGTAGATTTGTCTTGCCTTTGAAGAGCCAAGTTGTTTACAACTTGGTTGGAGCCATCATCAACCTCAAGAGGTTGATAGGTACTTTCTTAACACCCTATGTATGACAAAGGTGTTTAGTATATGTTACACACTAGTACAAAGGTGTTCAATTTTTACTCAAAATTTCGGTTTTATGCCCTAGAAAAGAATTTTGAACTTCCGTTGCGCTTTCGGTCACCTAAAATCGATCCTTTCAAGTGGTATCAGAGCTAAGGGTACTAGTTTGTGTAGCATATACATAATATTATATTGAGGTCGATTTCTAACCGCATGAGATGAAATATTTGCAACAAAAATCAAGGTTTTCGCGCAGCAAGGGCAGCCCGAGTGGCTGCCCAAACCCCCCATTGAAAATAAAATAAAAATAAAAAAATTTTTGTTGTTGGCCGGAATCCGGCGACGGAGCTTCGGCGATGGCGATGACGGCTAGGGTTTTCAAAAGGTGTTTTGAAATATCAATGTGTCATGGACCTTGAGTTGTTGGGCCATTAGATGGCTAACATATTTGTGAATTTAAATGGGCCAAAATGTTTTTGGTGAAAATGAATTTTTTGGGCCCTTAAGTTTAAATTTACAAAAGTTGCAAATATTTTCTCATAAAATAAATAATTGAAGTTGGACTTTAATTATTTATAGTAAATTGTGATTTACAACAAATTCGGTTATAAATAAATTAATTGGAAAGTAGACAAAGATGTTTGTATACTTTGTTAATTTAGTTTATGATCGTGGCGGTTAGTGATTGGATCAAGATATATAATATTGGATCAATTAATTATTGTGATAATTAATTTATGGTGTATGATATGTGATATTATGCATGAAGGATGATCAAAAGCCAAAGCCCAATTTGCTAGGTGTATGCTAGGATATTTTGTGTTGAATGATTGTAATAATTATAAATTTATAAAGTGGGCTTGGTTTATGGCCCGTTCCCACCCCCATTAGATGTATCCATATTTTCCATGGATATTTATTTGTAAATATTAGTATAGTTGATGATCAAGATTGGAAGATGGTGGCCATGATGATTATGAAGATCGAAGACATGTAAATATTGGAAGCTAATGTAATAGTTGCATTTGCATCCCATGCATTTCCCTATGATTGGACCTAGGCCCGTGTTTAGCTCACACAGGCCATTAGTATTGGGGCGATTGATCATCCTTGTTTTGTTTACTGTTTATAATATATGCATGATATGTTAAACATGCAGATAGGTGCTCCTGGTAGAGTGCACTGAACAACCCTCCATAAAGGACTTTCCAAGTGGTTCTCACTTATCGAGTGGAAAATTCCTCGTTTATGGTTGTACACCATTAGTCCTTATGACCCGGGACAACATTGTGACTCTATGTGCTAGAATTACATTTTGACATGTTTACCGACTCTCATGGGGTCATCAGGTGGAAAGGTTGGGTGTTCTGTCGAAACATATAGGAGTCGACGCATTGTAGTCGGGGATTCACCGCTTACCTTCGGGTATGAATATCCTATGTGTTCTCATGTGTATGTAGGTTGAAATCTCTGATCAGAGTATGGTGGTAATTATGAAAGGGGTTTCATAGATTACACCATCGATGCAACTACGACATGACACATAGTATCGATTCATTGACAACTCTCGATAAACCAATGGTTGTCGAATCGGTCGGGATATATGAGTTGAAGGGATCGTACTGTACGCTAACCATAATTGAGTGGTTCTTGCAGGCACTATCATTTGATACCTAGGGAATCATATAACCGATGCTGCTAGGCGTTTAACATGATCGGTTGGGTATTATCAGACTTGAATTCTGACGTTCTTGTTATCAAGGAGTTGATAAGTAAGAATGGAACAATTGGGGTATGCTCATATAAGTACATGTTTAGTCCGAATCACATGGAGATGTGAACCCACGGCTAGTTGTATAAATGAACCATTGAGGGCCACACAAGTTCTAGATTTCTAGATCACGTTAAGAAGTTAAAATAGTTCAATGTGTTGAACGGCTTATAAATGAGTTTATAAGCGTAAAAAAAAATAGAAGTATTATTTCTATGAGAGAAATGTAATTTTTAATTTATGAATGTGTTCCTAAATTAAAAGTAGGCCAAGTGAATAATTAATTTGAAAATTGTGATTTTCATAAACATTATTATGGACTAATTAAATTAATTCAAGTGTTGAATTAATTAAACACTAGTGGGCCTAGTAGAGTCCAAATAATTAAATTAATTCAAGTGTTGAATTAATTAAATAACATTGGGCCTTGTAGAGCCCAATTGAAAATAATTATTTAACTAGTGGGCTTGAGTAAAATCAAGTAAAGTTTAATTGGGCTCAAATATGTTTGAGACAATTAAATTAAAAAAAGTCCATGGGCCCTTTGTAAATGTTACAAGCCCACTAGGTTTTGCATTCTTGGGAGATGAAGAGTTGTGAATACTTTTGATTAAAAAAATTGCATGGCATGCAAAAGGTGATTTTCTACTTTTCCTACAACCTAGACAACTCATTCACTCTCCCATTCACTCTCACTTGGCCGAAAATTAGCACTCACATTCTCTCAAAATTTTGTTATTCAATTGGTGAAGATTTCCTACACTTCTCAAAGAAAAATCTTCATATTTTTCTAGTGCAAAATATGAGGGGATCTACCTAGTTGGTGGTGGGCTTGATTTCGAAGGAAAACTCAAGGACAAGGAGAGCTTTTAGATTTGTCTTGCGTTTGAAGAGCCAAGTTGTTTACAACTTGGTTGGAGCCATCATCAACCTCAAGAGGTTGATAGGTACTTTCTTAACACCCTATGTATGACAAAGGTGTTTAGTATATGTTACACACTAGTACAAAGGTGTTCAATTTTTACTCAAAATTTCGGTTTTATGCCCTAGAAAAGAATTTTTAACTCCCGTTGCGCTTTCGGTCACCAAAAATCGATCCCTTTCAAGTGCTTCAAATGGTGACATTCCAATGCTCACTTGATAACTGTTGTTATAAGAAAACTCGACAAGTGGTAACGAATCCTGCTAACCAATACCAAAATCCATCACTACAGCTCTCAGCATATCCTCTAATGTTTGAATAATACGTTCTGACTGTCCGTCTGTCTGAGGATGATATGCTGTACTCAAATGCAAACGAGTACCAAGGGCCTCTTGTAAACTCTGCCGAAAATGAGAAGAAAATCTGGGATCACGATCTGATACAATGGACTTAGGCACACCATGCAATCTCAAAACTTCTCTGATGTACAATCTGGCCATCTGATAAGGAATGAAACATGAAGACTTGGTTAATCTATCAACGATAACCCAAATTGAATCGCAACCCCTCGCCGACCTCGGCAATTTCGTGACAAACTCTATGGTGATATGGTCCCACTTCCATTCTGGAACCTTAAGGCTATGCAAAAGACCTCCTGGTCGCTTTCTTTCTGCTTTCACTTGTTGACAATTCAAACAACGAGATACAAATTCTGCTATGTCAGATTTCATTCTTTTCCACCAAATTTGTTTCTTCAGGTCATGGTACATCTTTTTACTTCAAGGGTGTACACTGAACTTACTGCAATGAGCATCACGCAAAATCTGTATCCTCAACTCTGAAATATTAGGAACTACAATACGATCATTCACAAACAAAATACCCTCATTATTGACCTGAAATTCTGATCGATGTCCTGATCTGACGAGTTCAACTGATTTCTGAATGCTTTGATCTAAACTTTGGACCTCTTTAATTTTTACAAACAACTCTGGCTCTGCCTGAATCATAAATACTCTTACAGGTTGAGTATCTACCACAAAATCCAAATCTGAAAGACAACATTCTTCAACTAGATCAGATACACTGCTAGTGATCAAGGACATATTGCTTACTTTTCTGCTCAAAGCATCGGCTGCTACATTCGACTTGCCTGGATAATATTTTATCTCGCAATCATAGTCTTTCAACAAGTCTAACCAACGTCTCTGTCTCATGTTCAGCTCCGCTTGTGAAAAAAGATATTTCAAACTCTTATGACCAGTGAATATCTCAAATTTCTCCCCATACAAGTAGTGACGCCAAATCTTTAAGGCAAAAATCAATGCTGCTAGTTCCAAGTCATGCACTGGGTATTTAGACTCATGTGGCTTCTACTGTCGTGAAGCATAGGCAACAACACGGCCATGTTGCATTAATACACAACCCAGTCCTTGATGTGAAGCATCAGTGTGTCCCTGTAAATCCTCCTACACCTGATGGAATAGTCAAAACTGGAGCACTAGTCAATCTCTGCTTAAGTTCAACAAAACTAGCCTCACATGCCGGTGACCAAATAAATGGTACATTCTTTTGTGTCAGCTGCGTAACTGGCCTCGCAATCTGCGATAATATCCTGCCAAACCCATAAAACAACGCATCTCAGGAACTGATGTCGGTCTACACCAATTGATGACTGCCTCAAATTTACTCGGATCAACTGATATACCAGCACTTGAAATCACATGTCCAAGAAAAACCACTCTATCCAACAAAAACTCGCACTTGGATAATTTAGCATACAACTTTTCAGTTCTCAAAATTTGCAAAACAACTCTCAAGTGCTCGGCATGCTCAAATTTAGATTTTGAATAAATAAGAATATCATCAATGAAGATCACAACAAATTGATCTATATATCGTCGAAACACACGGTTCGTCAAATCCATAAATACCGCAGACGCATTGGTCAACCCAAAAGGCATAACCAAAAATTCAAAATGTCCATACCTGGTAAGAAAAGCAGTCTTAGGCACATCTGCCTCTCTAACTCTTAACTGATGATATCCAGATCTTAAATCAATCTTAGAATATACTGAAGAACCTTGCAACTGGCTAAAAATATAATCAATCCTTGGCAAATGATACTTATTCTTTACTGTGGCTTTATTCAACTGTCTATAATCGACACAAAGCCTCATAGACCCGTCTTTCTTTTTCACGAATAAAACTGGAGCACCCCAAGGTGAAACACTTGGTCTTATATATCCTTTATCCAATAAATCCTCAAGTTGTTCCTTTAGTTCTCTTAGTTCAATTGGTGCCATCTTATAAGGAGCTCTAGAAATAGGCTGTGTACCTGGGATCAACTCAATGTTGAACTCAACCTCTCGGACTGGAGGAAATCCTGGAATTTCTTCTTGAAATACATCTGAAAATTCACTAACAATTAGAATATCATCCAATTTACGTACTGACCTTGAAATATCAATTGCATAAACCAAGAAACATTCTGCTCCTTTCTGCAACAAACGAGTCATGGACAAAACAGATATCAAAGGAATCTTAGCTCGAGAACCCTTACCATAAAACGTCTAGTGATCTGTCATATCATGCCTAAACTTAACAATCTTCTGAAAACAATCTACAGTAGCCCTGTATCTTGTCAACATGTCAATACCAACTATGCAGTCAAAATCAGACATCTCCAATATAATACAATCAAGCTCAATGAAATTATCCTCATAACGAAATTCACAACCACTTATCATTTCAGCTGACCTCATCACTTTGCCCAGTGGAGTAGAAATAGATAATGTAGATGATAATGGCATAGAATTTAATGAATGCAAGGAGAGAAAGTGCTCGGCTATGAAAGTATGTGATGCACCAGTATCCATCAAAACATAAGCAGGATAACCTGAGATAAAACAATTACCTGCAATGACATTATCTGGAGCATTATGTGCCTCATCCTCAGTGAGAGCAAAAACTCGAGCCTGCTGTCTAGGTGGTTGTCCTACCCTGTGACTACCACTGTGTTTGTTCTTATCTGACCGATTTGACTGCTGATAGGAATGAACTGTAGGAGTCTGGCGATTTTGGTGAGGTGTCTGTCTCGATGATCCCCCACTCTGAGATATATCATTGCCATGATTAGGACACACTCGAGCATAGTGTCCCACTTGGTTACACACGTGGCAAGTTCCCGAGACTCCTCTACCCTGATTGGTATAATGTCTACCACTACACTGATCACAAGTCGGGATTGAATAACCAGTGCTCTGAACTGAACCAGACTGTCTCGATCCACTAGAACTCGAAAAATTATTGCCATGCCTCTTAAATTGCTTGCCTCTAGTCCGAAACTGCTCTCTTATGTGCCACTTACTGCCACTATTACCCTGTCTGAATTGATGTCGATACTGTGGCTGTTGGGGTCGTTGCGAATACTGAGTACCTCTCTGTCTAATGATCCCGGTTTCAGCTCCCTTGGCTCGATCAAGAGCCTCAGCAAAAGTGTTAGGCCTTCCGATATTAACCAAGGTAAAGATATCAGGGTTAAGACAATTTATGAAGTGATCGGCCTTAGCTTCTTCATCGGATGCTACATGAGGAGCAAATCTCAGTAAATTTGAGAACTTAGCAACATAGTCCTCAATATTCAGATTTCCCTGTTTTAAATTTGCAAACTCAGCTCCCCTATCTTTCCTGTAAGAGGTAGGAAAGAAACCCTAATAAAATTCAGATTTAAAAATATCCCAGGTAACAATCGTACTTCGACCCTCTAAAGCTTATTTGTCATGATCCACCAACTCTTAGCAACATCTAATAATTGATGAACAACTAATTTGATTCTACGATCATCTGGATACTCAAGAGATTCAAATAATTGATCCATATTCTCCAACCAGTTCTCACACTCTAATGCATTCTCGGTACCCATTGCAAAGACTAAAATCTGGCTAACAGTATCTCCATCGAAGTCGGAGTTATATCCATCTGAGTATAAGTAGCACTGCCTTGATCTTGTGCCACTGGTATGTTCTATCTAGGTCTACCACGACCTCTACCTCGAGTAGCCATGTCTGATATATAATATATCAACACATATAAAATCACAATATCATAATCATCTCAATCTTGTATCAATCATCTCTGGCTCTCGAGACTCAACAATCTCAAAAATCTCAAATAAAGCTCAACAATATAGTATCTCAATTATGATCATGTATTTCACATTACGGCATAGTGAAAATGCTAGCAAAATTATCACATGATCAAGCAATTCGAACTGACTCGATCTACCCTGTTCCCAAATATCTTACGCTCTAATACCACCTAATGTGGGGTCCCGGATCTGATATCTAATACTAATAATTATAAATGTAACAAACCAAACGATTTAGTAAAATATATAATTTGTTGTTCACAAACTGACATAAACATCTTCAAAATAATTTAAAGGTCTCAAATTTTGAATATAAGTTTCAACATGCCAAAATAAACTAGTGGCCAAATTAATCCAAACATCATCAAAACTCTTAAGACCCAAGAATCCCAATCTAACTCGTATCTCCTTGCCTGGAGCTGTACTCTGGCATCCCAAGCCTCGCCTCACCTACCATCAAGCACATAAAAACAAGAGGTAGCCGATGTGCCGGTAAGTATATAACCAGTATGATACAATCAACAACATATGAGGTTTAAAATGACAAATAGTTCATTTAAATTCATAAAGATGCAATGTAATGCAATGTATGATCAGAAGCTGTGGGCTGTCAATAAATCTCAAGATCAAGTGAATCATCTGGTCATAGGGTACCCAAGGAAAGAGAATCCCCCAGCAACATCCACCGACTCATCCGCTCGGGGTGGGGTGCTGTGTTCTACAATTCCAGGACTATGGTGCGCCTATAGAGAATGTTCAGGCCATAGCAGCGACCTCCGCATACACTATGCCAACTCATCTATAGCCCCATACGTCCAACAAATCAATAAGTCAAGGCGACCTCCGCCATATCAAATCTGAATAGAAAAGTGGCTCAATATGCAATGCAATGATGCATTTCAATCTCATCAAGCCAATATCATAATAAGCTCATCTTAAAAGATCAATTATCAACAAATCACAAGTAATTCATCAATCCATCGAATTTTCAATTTAAAATAAAAATGATACTTATACCTCGTATGTTACCGACCGTAACATACCTTTCAAATATTACCATAAAGAGATCGAAATGTGTAGTTGAGAAGTTTTGAGCCTCTGAATTCTACTATAACTCAAGAACTTGGATCATTTATCAAAACAGAGTAGTTTGTGTTTAAAATTCATAATTAATTCAATATTACTTCAAATCTAGATCAGATATTCAGGAAAACTCAAATCCCTACAATTGTGTAAAGAATGAATCAGTATCATATCTTAACCGTAATATGCCATAAAAACATTCATTGAATCATTTTGTCAAACACGTGGCGTGCGTGCTAAAGAGTTAGCTCCTTTACTTTGCCCTTGGCTTAAATTCCATTTCTTTTGAAAATATCAATACATACAATATACATAATCAATGATTTAAAAGAGCTAAAATCAATTGAATCTTCATTTATCGTATACATAGCTCATGAGATGCATTCAAAGGAAGAATCTACTTACAACCAAATAGAGATACACTAGTCTTGGCACTTAGTGATGATTCTACAAAATCAACCATAATAGAATCCATTAATATCATTTTCTTAAGCTTTCAATCCCCCGTATGTCGAAAACTTACCAATACAAACATACAACTCAAGGAATCCAAGAACAAGACAAAGTAATAACTTACCTTGATCTTCCTATTAGCGTAGATGAAGATATCAATTTGGATTGAAGGAATAATTTAAAAGATGATAAGAGGGAAAGAAGAAAAATGGAAGAACCCTAGCTTCTAACCGATGGAGAGAAATGAGGATGAGAAGAAATGATACAAAAATCATTCCCCAATCTAATATATACCTTCCAAACCTCAAAACACGTTTTTTGTACAAGTGGTGGGCGCCGTGGCGCGTGTTTTGGTGCAGCCGCGCGCCCCATATTTCCTGACACCAAAATATTCAGCACCGGGCGCGCTAGAGCGCAGGATCATGCGCGATGGCGCGCGGAATTCTGTCCAAAACGTATTTTTAACTTCCGAATTTGCAAAAGTGGTCAACATGAAAGTTGTAGCCCTATGTCTTGGCTTGCATCTCCAATTAGCATCATGTCATTTGGAGGTCTGAGTAAAAAGTTATGATCAATCTTCCAAAATGTGTCAGTGTAGGAACGACGATACACACGACACGCTTCGGGAAACTTTTGTCTCGTCTTCCCTAATGATTTGGGCAAAACTCAAAACATGAAAGTTACAGCCTTATGTCTTATCTTTCTAATGAAAGTGGCCTCACATCAATTGGATCAATATACAAAACATTATGCTAAAAACCACAACTACTGCAACATTTTTCATACCGTTTCTGCACTTCCATTACCTATTTAGCTCAAATTCAACCTTTGATTATACCCATCCATTATCTATTCCATTATATAACATTCATTACCATTCATACCATAACGTAAATCCATAAACCATCACAACTAATGCCACAATTTTATTTTTTTCAAAATTCGGGCATTACAGGAGGCGTTTCGTTTGTACCACCAGTAAGTAGATCAACCACCCAACAGAATTTGAAAGCTAAAGGAAAGATTTTTAAGAAATTTGGATCAGCTTCTTCTAGTTTTAGTGGTTACCGCCAGCAAGGTGAATCTCAAGTTACTACTTATTCTGGTCCCTATTGTAATCGTTGTGGAGGCAGGCATCTCAGTGAACAATGTGTTGGCATTTATGGTTCTTGTCGGGAATGTGGTCAGGAAGGTCATTATGCAAGGGTTTGCCCATCCAAAAAAAATGTTTCACAACCATTCCAAGGAGGATTTCGTGGAGGATCTAGTACCGGCAGAGGTACAGCATCTGCCAAATCCTTTCAGCAGTCATATGCACCACCGCAACAAACCTCGGGAAGTTGTATTTCTCAAGCCAACCCCAGGCCCGTGTTTTTGCACTTACTGAAGACCAAGCTCAGGAGGCGCCAGGAAGTGTCATAGCAGTTAATTGTTTTGTCTCTGGTTATCCTTCACGAGTATTATTTGACACAAGTGCATCCCATTCATTCATTTTCGAATCATTCAATACATCACATTCTTTGATCCCTGTTGTACTACCTACATCAATTTCGGTTGCTTCTCCGATGGGCAAGATCATCATGTCTACTCGAATGATATTGGATTGTGTGTTGAATTGTGAAGATAATGAACTATATTTGAACCTTATTATTCTACCGATGCATGATTTTGATTGTATCGTAGGGATGGATACGCTGACAATATATCGTGCAACCATTGACTGTTTTCATGGAATAGTCCATTTTCGTCCTAACTTTGGGACAAAATGGAATTTCTATGGTAAGGGCTCACGTGCCAAAATTCCCCTGATATCATCCTTGGAAATGTCACGTTTATTATCCCAAGGGAACGAAGGATACCTTGTGTATACTGTCGACATCGAGAAAGTAGAATCAACATTGTCTGAAATCCCAGTGGTGAATAAATTTCAAGATATTTTTCCCGACGAAATACCCGGATTTCCTCCACCAAGGGAAATAGAATTCTTGATAGAATTAAATTCTGGGACAACTCCTATTTCTAAAACACCATACCGAATGGCCCCTTAAGAATTAAAGGAGTTGAAGGAACAGTTGCAAGAATTACTGAATAAAGGCTACATTAGACCTAGTGTATCACCATGGGGAGCCCCAGTGTTGTTCGTACGCAAGAAAGATGGTTAAATGCGGTTGTGCATTGATTATCGACAACTGAACCAAGCTACTATAAAGAACCAATACCCATTGACTCGAATTGATTATTTATTTGATCAACTTCAGTGTACTGCTATTTATTCAAAGATTGATTTGCGTTCCGGTTATCATCAATTGTGAGTTCGAGCCGAAGATATACCAAAGACGGCATTTCGAACAAGATACGGCCATTTTAGATTCCTGGTAATTCCGTTTGGTGTTACAAATGCTCCAGCAGTATTTATGGATCTAATGAATCGCATATTCAAGGAATTTCTTGACCAATTTGTTATCGTTTTTATTGATGATATTTTGGTATACTCAAAATCTAAGAGGAACACGCTGAACACTTGAGGATTGTTCTACAAATACTTCGCAAGGAACTACTATATGCTAAATTGTCAAAATGTGAGTTTTGGCTAGATCGTGTGGTGTTCTTAGGCCATGTCATATCACGCTTTGGCATCTCAATTGATCCAAGCAAAGTAGAAGCCGTGATTAATTGGTCTAGACCAACAAACGTTCCTGAAACTCGAAGTTTTATGGGTTTAGCTGGTTATTACCGACGATTCATCAAAGGATTCTCAAAAATCGCTAAACCAATTACTCATCTGACCCAGAAAAATGTGAAATTAGTTTGGTTTGATGAATGTGAATCAAGGTTCCTCGAATTGAAAAAGAGATTGACCACTGCACCAGTTCTTACTCTTCCATCTGGATCGGGTGGTTTCACGGTATGCACGGATGCATCATTAAAGGGCTTAGGTTATGTCTTGATGCAGCATGGAAAAGTGATTTCCTACGCTTCTCGGCAATTGTAACCCCATGAGGTCAAGTATCCAGTTCATGATTTAAAGTTAGCTTCCATTGTCTTTGCCTTAAAAATTTGGCGTCACTATTTATATGGGGAAAAGTTTGTGATTTTATCCGATCATAAAAGCCTGAAGTATCTATTCTCTCAATCAGACCTGAATATGAGACAACGTAGATGGATGGACCTTCTCAAGGATTATGACTGTGAGATCCATTACCAGCCTGGAAAAGTAAACGTCACTGCTGATGCACTCAGTCGAAAAGTTCGAGATGTCGTTTTCACTTCAGTTCAAATTTCACAAGTACATGAAGATATCTATACATCGGGATGGAATTTCATTATTAATGATGAGCATGTCACCGTTGCTGCAGTACAGATTGAACCCGATTTAATTTCTCGAATTAAGGAGGCACAAAAGACTGATGCCCAAATTCTAAAATCCAGACAATTGGTCCTCGATGGTCACAAATCAGGATTCGAAATAGTTTCCGATGATTCTCTACGACTAAATGGCCGTAAATTTGTTCCAGAAAAATCAGATTTGCCATTAGAACTTCTGGTCGAGGCCCATTGCAGTCGTTATAGCATCCATCTGGGAGGAAAGAAAATGTATGCTCGTTTGAGACTCTAGTTTTTGTGGAAGAGAATGAAGAACGACATATCTGAATTTCTGTCTAGATGTCTCACATGTCAACAAGTCAAAGCTGAGAGAAAGAAACCTGGAGGACTCCTACGCAGTCTCGAAATTCCCAAATGGAATTGGGAGCACATTGCAATGGATTTCGTTACTCATTTACCTCGTTCTACAAGAGGTTGCGATTCCATAGGGGTTATAGTGGATCGTCTATCAAAATCTGCACATTTTATTCCATACGAGCGGACTTACACTTATAGTAAAATGGCTCGTCTTTATATTGATAATATAATGAGACTTCATAAAATTCCTTGTCACTATTGTTTCTAATAGAGATCCAAGATTTACTTCAAAATTTTGGGGAAGTTTTCAGGAGGCATTAGGTTCAAGATTGGCTATGAGCACTGCATATCACCCACAAACTGACGGTCAGTCCGAACGAACTATTCAAACTTTGCTAGATGCTTTACCACTTGTCGAATTCTCATACAATAACAGTTTTCCAACATAGTATTGGAATGACCCCATTTGAAGCCTTATAAGGAAGAAAATGTAGATCACCATTATTTTGGGATGAGATAGGTGACAAGCAACTGACTGGGCCAGAGATGATACAAGAATTGAACGATAAAATCCAATTAATCAGAAAACGAATAAAATCTGCTCAAGACCGACAAGCTAGTTACGCGGATCGGACAACGCAGACCACTTGAATTTCAAGAAGGAGATCGTGTATTTCTAAAAATTTCACCTTTCAGGGGAACGATCCGATTCGGTATGAAAGGAAAACTCTCGCCGCGCTACATTGGTCCATACGAAATTCTAGAACGTGTGGGCAATTTGGCATATCGGTTAGCATTACCACCTGCTTTATCAAGAATTCACAATGTTTTTCATGTTTCCATGCTACGGAAATATGAACCAGATCCAAATCATGTGTTGCCGCCAGACGAAGTTGAATTGGACCCTACATTATCATACGTTGAACAACCTATTTGCATTTTGTATCATAAAGAGAAAGTTCTACGCAACAAGACAATTCCCCTGATACGCGTTCAATGGTCTCGTCATGGAGTAGAAGAATCTACTTGGGAATTAGAAAGTCAAATGCGGCAATTATATCCTCAGTTATTTAACTAGGTATAAATTTCATTTATTGCAAATACACTGTCATAACATTATTACAATTTGATTTCGGGACGAAATCTATTTAAGGAGAGGATAAGTGTAAGACACTAAAACCATTATATGCATATATATATATATATATATGTAAGTGTAGATATATATGTATATATATACGGTTATGTGTAATATATATATGTACAAGCCTATAGTAACCTTCTAAATAATGAAAAGGCAATATATATATGTCTAAATAATATATATAATAGCCCTAAAAATAGTAAAGGGACAAGGTGAAAACATCACATCCAATTCTAACCTTATCACCCAATCATTACTATTTGGCCCTACAAGTCAATAATTCATTCTATGCCTAACCATCGATCTAATATAAATAGGGGAGATAGGAGAGTTCTTGAGTAGCAATCATAAAAAAAAAAAAAACTAAACCATCTAAATTAATAATAAAATTTAAAACTAATAAGCCAAGTTCTACATATCTCACTCGGCGCCTTCTAGTTAAGGTAGTTAAGGTAAATATTTCATGAATCTTTATTTTTCGTTTCTTTTTATATACATAACTCTTGTCCTATTATATATCGTAGGGTAATTGAATTACAGCTTTTATGTTTGCCAGTTTTAGTCAAGTTCCTAAAGCTAGTACAATAAATAAAACTTTAATAGCTTAACTATTGTGGTAAACTATAAATTCAAAGTTTTAAAATGAGTTAAATTGAATTTATCGGCCAACCAATAATAAGAAAGAAATTTATAATTATATATGAATATGTTTCATATTTAGTGCTACGAATCATTACAAGATTAATTATTGTAGGAAATTTTATAAGAAAAAAAAATAGGAATATTTATATAATAAAATAATATTAAAATTTGTCGACTTGAAATCTGAAATTTTAAACTGATTTCTTTGATGCCATTAAATTAAACTATTTGGATAAATTATTTCTTGACTTTAAATAATAGATAATTTTGTATCTACGAGAAATGAAATAACTTAATTGGTTTATGATTCTTATTTAAGCTCTGCTTTAGTTGTTTATAGAACCTATGAATGACCTATTATAAGTATAAAGGCTGATCAATACATACGAATAAATTCTAAGGAAAATCAACATCTACAGTATGTCTAGACATAGTAGAGAAATTAAAATAATTAAAAATTCAACATCGCACGGCTGCTTTACTTAAGTATAAACTTTAAAATATTTGATATTGAATTATTGTCTATTTTCTGTGGAATAGGTTCTTGTGGCGATAAGTCTACTCCGTTTTCACTTTTATTTTACAAAAGTATGTTATTATCGGGTAAAATACAACAGGTATTTGTAAAGTTTGGTAATTGTTGAACATGAATTATATGGCATTAATTTTTCTACGTGAATTATTTGTGATATTACATAAACATCGATGCTGTGGGACCCCGGGTCCGATATCTAATACTAATAATTTTTAATGTATCAAACCAAACGATTTAATAAAATATATAATATCTTGTTCACAAACTGACATAAACATCGTCATCATAATTTAAATGTCTCAAATGTTTGAAATATAATTTTCAACATGTCAAAATAACTAGTGAACAAAAGTAATCCAAACATCATCAAATAGCTCCTAAGACCTGAGAATCCCACTCTAACACGTATCTCCTCGCCTGGAACTGGACTCTGGCATCCCAAGACTCGCCTCATCTACCGTCAAGCACATGAAAACAAGAGGTAGCCGACGTGCCGGTGAGTATAAACCCAGTATGATACAATCAATAACATATGAGAATTTAATTTTAAAAATAGTTCATATAAATCCATAAAGATGCAATATAATGCATTGCATGATCAGAAGCTGTGGGCTATCAATAAATTTCAAGATCAAGTGAATCATCTGGTCATAGGGTACCCAAGGAAAGAGAATCCCCCAGCAACATCCACCGACTCATTCGCTCGAGGTGGGGAGCTGTGTTCTACAATCCCAGGACTATGGTGCGCCTATAGAGAGTGTTCAAGCCATAGCAGTGACCTCCGCATACACTATGCCAACTCAACTATAGCCCCAAACGTCCAACAAATCAATAAGTCATGGCAACCTTCGCCATATCAAATCTGAATCGACAAGTGGCTCAATATGCAGTACAATGATGCATTTCAATCTCATCAAGTCAATATCATAATAATCTCATCTCAATACAACAATCATAATCAAATCACAAATAATTCATCGAGTCATAGAATTTTCAATTTAAAATAAAAAGGATACTTTTACCTCGTATGTTAACGACCGTAACATACATTTCAAATATTACCAAAAAAAGATCGAAATGTGTAGTTGAGAAGTCTTCAACATCTGAATTCTACTATAACTCAAGAACTCGGATCGTTTATCAAAACAGAGTAGTTTCTGTACAAAATTCATAATTAATTCAATACTACTTCAAATCAAGATCCGCAAATTAGATATTCAAGAAAACTCAAATCCCAAAAATTGTGTAAAGAAGGAATCCATATCATTTCTTAACCGTAATATGACATAAAAACATTCATTGAATCATTTTGTCAAACACGTGACGTGCGTGCTAAAGAGTTAGCTCCTCTACAATTCCATTTCTTTTCCAAAATATCAATACATACAATACCATCAATCATTATATTAACAACTTTACCTCAACACTCAAATCAAACAACCCATTGTTTTCCCTTCAATCACTAACCCAAGGAAATAAGCTTTCTTACCTTGCTTCTAAACTCTTGAGGAGAAGAACTTCTAATCCCAAAGCAAAGATTAAGGCTTCAATCAAAGATTAATGTCTTGGAAGAAATTGGATTGAAGAAGAAATGAGGATCCCTAGCTGTAAACCGATGGAGAGAAATGAGGATGAGAATAAATGATACAAAATTCATTCCCCAATCTAATATATACCATCCAAACCTCAAAACACGTTTTTTATACAAGTGCTGGGCGCCATGGCGCGTGTTTTGGCACAGGGGCGCGCACCATACTGCCCAAACACCAAAATTTCAGCAATGGGCACGCCATCGCGCGGGATCTGGCGCAGGGGCGTGCCGTATTCTGTCCAAAACGCAATTTTAACTTCAGAATTTATGAAACTGGTAAACTAGAAATTTGTAGCCCTATGTCTTGGCTTGCATCTCCATTTGGCCTCATGTCATTAGCAGGTCTGAGTAAAAAGTTATGCTCAATCTCCCAACATGTGTCATTGTAGGAGCGACGATACGCACGACACACTTCGGGGCGCTGTTGGCTCTTCTTCCCTAATGATTTGACCGAAACTCAAAATAAGAAAGTTATAGCCTTATGTCTTATCTTTCTAATGAAAGTGGCCTCACATCAATTGGATCAATATACAAAACATTATGCGAAAAACCACAACTACTTGCCACATTTTTCATACCGTTTCTGCACTTCCATTACCTATTTAGCTCAAATTCAACCTTTGATTCTACCCATCCATTATGTATTCAATTCTATAACATTCATTACCATTCATACCATAACGTAAAGCCATAAACCATCATAACTACTGCAACAATTTTATTTTTATTCAAAATTCGGGCATTACAATTCCTCCCCTCTAAAAATAGATTTCGTCCTCGAAATCAATCATCTCTTTCAAGTCTAAGATGTAATGATCAATACTAAAAATAAAACCGAGAATAGAAGCGTACTTCTTTTGAATAACTTTGGATATTTATGTCTCATTTTATCTTCTAATTCCCAAGTTGCCTTTTCGACACCATGTCTGTTCCACTGTACTTTAATCAACGGTATCAATTTATTTCTGAGTTGCTTATCTTTTCTATCTAGAATTTTAATCTGTCTCTCAATGTAGCTCAAATTCTGATCTAACTCAACTTCATCGGGTGGAAGTACATGAGAATGATCTGGATGATATTTCCTCAACATGGACACATGAAAAACATCATGAACACCTGATAACGCAGGATGAAGAGCTAATCTATAAGCCAAATCACCAACACGCTCCAAAATCTCATACGGACCTATGAATCTCGGTGATAATTTACCCTTCTTTCAAAATTTAACAGTACCACGAAAAAGGAGATATTTTCAAAAAAACTCTGTCACCTTTCTCGAAAATCAACGGCCGTCTCCTGATGTTCGCATACTTAGCCTGTCTATCCTGAGCAGCTCTCATACGACTCTGAATCAATTTCACCTTCTCTGTCATATCTCTTATCATATCAGGTCCTACAATTTGTGCTTCAGATAAATCGTCCCAATACAGAGGAGATCGACACTTCCTGCCATATAGTGCTTCAAATGGTGACATTCCAATGCTCACTTGATAACTATTGTTATAAGAAAACTCGAAAAGTGGTAACGAATCCTGCCAACCAATGCCAAAATCCATAACTACAGCTCTCAACGTATCCTCTAATGTCTGAATTGTACGTTCTGACTGTCCGTCTGTCTGAGAATGATAGGCTGTACTCAAATGCAAACGACTACCAAGGGCCTCTTGTAAACTCTGCCAAAAATGAGAAGAAAATCTGGGATCACGATCTGATACAATTGATTTAGGCACACAATGCAATCTCAAAACTTCTCTGATGTACAATCTGGCCATCTGATCATGCCTATATGTCATCTGATAAGGAATAAAACATGAAGACTTGGTTAATCTATCAACGATAACCCAAATTGAATCGCAACCCCTCGACGACCTCGGCAATTTCGTGACAAAGTCCATGGTGATATGATCCCACTTCCATTCTGGAACTTTAAGGCTATGCAAAAGACCTCCTGGTCGCTTTCTTTCTGCTTTCACTTGTTGACAATTTAAACAACGAGATACAAATTCTGCTATGTCAGATTTCATTCTTTCCCACCAAAATTGTTTCTTCAAATCATTGTACATCTTTTACTTCCAGGATGTACAATGAACTTACTACAATGAGCATCATGCAAAATCTGTATCCTCAACTCTGAAATATTAGGAACTACAATACGATCATTCACAAACAAAATACCCTCATTAATGACCTGAAATTCTGATTGATGTCCTGATATGACAAGTTCAACTGATTTCTGAATGCTTTGATCTAACTTTTGGGCCTCTCTAATTTTGACAAACAACTCGGGTTCTGCCTGAATCATTAATACTCTTATAGGTTGAGTATCTACCACAAAATCCAAACCAAAAACACAACATTCTTCTACTAAATCAGATCCACTGCTAGTGATCAAGGACATATTACATACTTTTCTGCTCAAAGCATCGGCTGCTGCATTAGACTTTCCTGGATAATATTTTATTTCGCAATCATAGTCTTTCAACAAATCTGACCAACGCCTCTGTCTCATGTTCAACTCTGCTTGTGAAAAGAGATATTTCAAACTCTTATGATCAGTGAATATCTCAAATTTCTCCCCATACAAGTAGTGATGCCAAATCTTTAAGGCAAAAACCACTGCTGCTAGTTCCAAGTCATGAACGGGGTATCTAGACTCATGTGGCTTCAACTGTCTTGAAGCATAGGAAACCACACAGCCGTGCTGCATTAATACATAACCCAATCCTTGATGTGAAGCATCATTGTGCACTGTAAATCCTCCTACACCTGATGGAATAGTCAGAACTGGAGCACTAGACAATCTATGCTTAAGTCCAATAAAACTAGCCTCACATTCCGGTGACCAAATAAATGGTGCATTCTTTTGTGTCAGCTGGGTAATTGGCCTCGCAATCTGTGAGAATCCTTCAATAAATCTGCGATAAGAGCCTGCCAAACCCATAAAACTACGTACCTCAGGAATTGATGTCGGTCTAGACCAATTGATGACTGCCTCAACTTTACTCGGATCAACTGATATACCAGCACTCGAAATCACATGTCCAAGGAATACCACTCTATCCAACCAAAACTCGCATTTGGATAATTTAGCATACAACTTTTCAGTTCTCAAAATCTGCAGTACAACTCTCAAGTGTTCGACATGCTCAATTTCATATTTTGAATAAATAAGAATATCATCACTGAAGATCACAACAAATTGATCTATATATCGTTGAAACACACGGTTCATCAAATCCATAAATAACGCAGGTGCATTGGTCAACCCAAAAGGCATAACCAAAAATTCAAAATGCCCATACCTGGTACGAAAAGCAGTCTTAGGCACATCTGTCTCTCTAACTCTTAACTGATGATATCCGGATATTAAATCAGTCTTAAAATATACTGAAGAACCTGCAACTGGTCAAAGAGATCATCAATCCTTGGCAAAGGATACTTATTCTTTACTGTGGCTTTATTCAACTGTCTATAATCGACACCAAGCCTCATAGACCCATCTTTCTTCTTCACGAATAAAACCGGAGCACCCCAAGGTGAAACACTTAGTCTTATATATTCTTTAGCCAATAGATCATCAAGTTGTTCCTTTAGTTCCTTCAGTTCAATTGGCGCCATCCTATAAGGAGCTCTAGAAATAGGCTGTGTACCTGGCATCAACTCAATGTTGAACTCAACCTCTCGGACTGGAGGAAATCTTGGAATTTCATCTTGAAATACATCTGAAAATTCACTAACAATTGGAATATCTGCCAATTTAGGTACTGACCTTGAAATATCAATCGCATAAACCAAGAAACATTCGGCTCCTTTCTGCAACAAACGAGTCATGGACAAAACAGATATCAAAGGAATCTTATCTCGAGAACCTTTACCATAGAATGTCCAGTGATCTGTCATATCAGGCCTAAACTTAACAATTTTCTGAAAACAAAACAGTAGCCCTGTATCTTGTCAACATGTCAATACCAACTATGCAGTCAAAATCAGACATCTCCAATATAATACAATCAAGCTCAATGACATTATCCTCATAACGAAATTCACAATCACTTATCTTTTCAGCTGACCTCATCACTTTGCCAGTGGAGTAGAAATCTATAAGGTAGATGATAATGGTATAGAATGAAACGAATGCAATGTGACAAAGTGCTCAGATATGAAAGTATGTGATGCACCCGTATCCATCAAAACATAAGCAGGATAACCTGAGAGAAAACAATTACCTGCAGTGACATTATCTGGAGCATGATGTGCCTCATCCTCAGTGAGTGCAAAAACTCGAGCCTGCTGTCTAGGTGGATGTCCTGCCCTGTGGCCACCACTCTGTTTGTTCTGATCTGACCGGTTTGATTGCTTATAAGAATGAACTGTAGGGGTCTGATGATTCTGGTGAGGTGTCTATCTCGATGATCCCCCACTCTGAGATATTTCACTGCCACAATTAGGACACACTCGAGCATAGTGTCCCATCAGCTTACACAAGTGGCAAGCTCTTGAGATTCCTCTACACTGATCGTTATAATGTCTACCACCACACTGACCACAAGCTGTGCCTGAATAACCAGTGGTTTGAACTGAACCAGACTGTCTCGATCCACTAGAATTCAAAAAATTACTGCCATGCCTCTTAAATTGCTTCCTTCTAGCCCAAAACTGCTCTCTTATGTTGCCACTATTACCGTGTCTGAACTGCTGTCGGAACTGTGGCTGTTGGGGTTGTTGCGAATACTGAGAACCTCTCTGCCTATTGATTCCGGTTTCAGCTCCCTTTGCTCTATCAAGAGCCTCAGCAAAAGTGTTAGGCCTTCCAGTATTAACCAGGGTAAAGATATCAGGATTAAGACCATTTATGAAGTGATCAGCCTTAGCTTCTTCATCGGATGCTACATGAGGAGCAAATCTCAGTAAATTCGAGAACTTAGCAACATAGTTGTCAATATTCAGATTTCCCTACTTTAAATTTGCAAACTCGGCTCCCCTATCTTTCCGATAAGAGGTAGGAAAGAAACTCTGATAAAATTCAGATTTAAAAATATCCCAGGTAACAATTGTACCTCGACCCTTTAAAGCTTTCTTTGTCATGATCCACCAACTCTTAGCAACATCCAATAACTGATGAACAACTAATTTGATTCTACGATCATCTGGATACTCAAGAGATTCAAATAATTGATCCATATTCTCCAACCAGTTCTCACACTCTAATGCATTCTCGGTACCTTTCAACATCGGTGGGTGCAAAAACTGAAATTTGGCTAACAGTATCTCCATCGGAGTCGGAGTTATATCCATATGAGTATGAGTAGCACTACCCTGATCTTGTGCCACTGGTATGTTCTGTCTAGGTCTACCACGACCTCTATCACGAGTAGCCATGTGTGATATACAATAGATCAAACATAGATAAATCACAATATCATAATCATCTCAATCCTGTATCAATCATCTCAGGCTCTCGAGACTCAATAATCTCAAAAATCTCGAATATAGCTCAACAATAGAGTATATCAATTATGATCATGTATTTCACATTACGGCACAGTGAAAATGCTAGAAAATATATCACATGATCAAGCAATTCGAACTGACTCGATCTACCCTGTTCCCAAATATCATGTAGATGCCCGTATTTTGTATTCATATTTTTTGGGAATTATTAAAAATTTTCTAAATAAATAATTATCTTGCCTCATTTATAAAATAAACATGTAAATAATTTTAACTTTAAAATAACAACGGAAGCAAATATTGTTTTTTCTTTAAAATAACAACGGAAGCAAATATTGTTTTCAAACAACAACTTAAAATATATCCAACTTATTAAAACTGAGTTTAAATAATAAAAGGTGCATAAGCTAAAACATGAGGTCCTCGGGTTTACTACTGCTTGTCCCTAGATCGCTCATTGGTCTCCGCCCGCGGTCTCGACCTCATCAATACCTACAACAATCAAGTCTAGTGAGTCTAAAGACTCAACATGTATATATCGTAAATATCAAGTAAATATATATCATAAAATCGCATGCAACGTGAAAATAAAGTATCGTAAAACGTACGGTGAAAATCGTATCGTGAATAATTATAACTACGTGCATATCTTAAAATCATACGTAAAAGCTTTGCTCAATAGAGCTCTGTCATAACATATCATAATTTTCTGGTAGAGATAATGTTTCTAAGCAAGTGGCCTATAACGTAACGTGAGCGTCTGATCAGACTAAACCACAGTATACTGGGCGGTAGAGATCAATCACAGCCCTTGGACTGAATGTCTGTACCCATACATAATCATAACCGGTCGTAAGTCACCGGGTGGAGAGGTCCTCGGTTGCGCCTACCGAATTCCAAATCCATAAGCATAAGGTGGCCACAAGACATATAGCATATATCTCAAAAATAAACATTTTATATTTTTATGCACGTAATATAATTATAACCTTATTTATTTTCCGGATGAGTTGGATCGTTCCCAGGCTTGCTGCGACTTACTACTAATATGTGACACATGCAAATAATATTGTCTTGACATAAACTCGACAATCTAACCAAAAACTTAACCATAGAACCAACAATGAGACTATTGGGACCAACCACTTGATTTAAAATTATGGTATCGTACCAACTCGAACCAACATTAAACTGACGTTTAACCATGATTAAAAATACCCCAAACACACTGAAAAATATGCATAATAACTGTAAAACACGAAAATAGGTGAAAGGAATCCAAAAAACATAGAACACTCTTTCGAGAGTCATTTTGGCACCATTCACCGTAAATTCTCGTACGACCTCTAAACTCGATCAAATCACAAACGGTCAAAAACATGACTTTCCTAACTCATTGAGGTACTGTCCAGTCCAAGGCCATGGGCTAAAATCCAACCAAGAACTCAAACCACCTCCAAAACCGAAGCTCAAGTTGCTGTCAAAAACCAGAAATAGCAGCAGCGGCAACTTGCTTGTTTGTGGAACAAACTCTGAAAATAATGGCCATGGGCTTGAACCACCGCCCATGGACTCTTACAACATCCTAGGTCATGGCTTGGACCATGGCTAAGGGCTATAAGCCAACCACAATCCAAGGAAACACCTAGGACAATTACAGCATACCAACCGAGAGCACCACTTGCTGCATAGTGTGTTGTATTGAACAATTTTACTGTCTTGTCTCGTTCCAAGGGCCATTTTATCGACCATGGCTCAATCTAGACATGATGGAGTGTTGTATGAACCATGGCTACAGGCTAGGAGCCAACCATAATCCAAGCAACACACCCCAAAACCGAAACCCACTCACACAGAAAATGAAAAAAACCAAATTGCACTTGTGTTGTTGTTGTGAAATTCTGATGTATCCGTGAACCAAGCTTGGAAAGGACACCTTGGTCACGTCCTAGACATGTTAAAGGAGGGTTCTAACCGTGGCTACAGTCCCTAGGACAGCCAAGATTCAAATACTCCCCTTAACCACCCAAGAACCAAAAACGAAGCTCAAATATGTAGTTTTGAAAAAGTTGTTGTCATTCCTTTATTTGTGAGTGTGTGGATGCAAACCAATGGACCAATAACACTCTAACACATTCTAATTCATGCCTAACAGCAGCCGTGTGAGCCTGGAACCGAGTAACCACCTGGATTCAGTTAAAACAACCCAACCGTAAAGTTGAACACAAAAGGGCCAAGAAGGCTGTGCAAAATTTCAGAATGTTGCTGTCAAAATTTCGAGTTGTTGCGTGATTCATGAACATATAATGCTTTAAAAATATCTATAGGACTTGATTGAAGAGCAAAGAAACAATATATACATGCCTGGAATTTGTTTTGACAAAAAATAAATCAATACGACGAAGACGAGCGGCGGAGTCGGAGTTGGTTTTCCCTTCTTTGTTTCTGCTGTTATTGCTCGATTTAAGCTGCTGTTTGTTCTGATAATTTCGGTCACAGGGATGGAGAAGTGTTATGTAATGGAGGTGATGGTTACAAGAGGTCTTAAAGGTGCCATTATATGCATTAAGGTGGGAGTTACAAGTCAAGAAGTTGAAGAATTTTTTGAAATGATTCTCATTCCCTTGCTAGCCGATACCTTTCACGATTTTGTCAGTTGTTTCCTTCTGATTTTTCGAGCATATTAGTGTAGGATATGTAAGTAATGAAGATGAATGTTATAAGTGGTGTTAAATGGGTCATAACATACATTAAAATGGGAGTTACAAGTGAGAATTTGAATGGGTTTGCATTGTTTCTTCTTCCTCTTGCTAGCCGATTCTTGTTCTTAATTTTTTTTCTGCCTATTAACGTTACTTGCTAGTAGAATAACTTGAGGAAGGAATAAGGTGTATTCTTGTATTTGATTATAATTAGTGCATTAAAATGGAGAGATGATTACACCATAAAATAAAATTAGAGAGGGCTTGGATAGGGTGTTATTAATCATTTGAATTATTTTAAATGTTGGTCATTAGTACTAATTTGCATTGTATATTTTTATTTAAACCTTGCATTTTAATTGTTTAGGATTTTAAACCTTCATTATATATATTTAAATGCATAATTAATTTAATTTAGTTTAGAATCTTGCTTAGAATATTGCATGGCATATATGACTTCAAATTTAAATGTTTAAAGGTTATGTTTAATTTCTTGAATATATTTGACCTATATTAATTCATCTCCTTTTGTTTACATATTTTTATTTAAGGTTTAATTATACATTAACCTAAAGAATTTATTTACTAATTTAGCTACAATTAATTTAATAAATCCTAAACACCTTCTTCTTCATTAAAATAAATTATTCCTTAGCTAAAATTAAATTTAGGAATATTTTTCTTATTATTAATCTTATTTATAATCTCCAAACTCCGGTCCGGCCTAGCGTATTTATTATGGAAAGATAAATCTAAACATCTACTTTTAAAATAAATAATCATGACTTAAAATTATTAAAATAAATCAAACACTTCATATATTTATAAAAATTCATTTTTTATTTAAATAGTAGCAATTATGCATGGCTTATACTTAATCTGATTTTTCGGTTTCTACAACTCTCCCCCCCTTAAAAGAAATTTCGTCCTCGAATTCGCTTATCCTTTATAAACAAAAAGTTTAATCTTAATTCTAGAATCCTAACAATCCACGCTTCCGATGCGCTACTCTGATAAGATAAATATTAAGCTGTCCTTACGTTTCCTCAATCCTAAATAAATTTGTCTACCAAAATCCTCGTTTGTGAATCGCAACTTAAAACAACTTATGGTAACGTAGTTCTATTCAACTATAGCCCTAAATTTTGACTTATCGCGCAATTCCTCATACTAGAGGTGGATGTCCAAATTTAACGCGCCTTACTTTCCTTATAATATACCCAAGATGTTCATTGACCTATTATATTCAATATTGAAATCTTAACAGCATCCCTTCTTAACTTTATTGAATTCAAGATATGTTAAAGCTTCAAGTCCGATTATTGGCATTCATGCAGTTCGATTTAGAAGGTCTTAGTAAAACACTTAAAAGTTTAAACCTTATCTCAACCCCATAATAATATTAGACTAAGATCCTTGAATCGAATCTTTATCTTACCGCTCCAAACTTACATAACCTAACTATTTAGAAGTGCATCCCAATATAACGTTGCTGCAAATATTAAGTTCGAGTGGTCTTAATCCATAAAACCCAAAATATACGATACCGATCTTCCACCTAAATAATAAAATTATTCTAGCACAAATTACATGCTTAAACTATTTACTTTTCAATTAGAATAAATTTGAGACCTAAGACCCTGGGACTTTCCTTATTGAAGCGAACGTCGCACCCTTACGTATCCTTAATGCTTAAATAATACTAGCATATATAACTTAATAAGTTAGCCCATGGTAGCATTAGACTAACTCTAATAAATCAATTTGATTTATAACCTATAGAATTCTAGAATCCCCATATCACTTTTAGATTCCTTACTTGATAAAAATCTTAATATTCATCAATTGATAACTTATATTGAACACAACTAATTCCCTTTTGTTTTTATTTCACTCAAAATTTCCGTATGAACAAATATCCCATAAATTTGAAATTCAAACTTACCTAATCCAAATAGCTTTGAATAAAATAATTCCAATACGCATATCCAGTTTAGTCCCAAGTTTGTTAATGATTTCCAAAATCTCTCAAGACAAAGTGTCTACCTCACCCCTTACGTGCGTCTACCAATTATACTAACCATCATTGTACCCAACTTTCCTAAAAATTTTTAAATTCTCACAAGATATAATCTTAAATGTTAATATCATGAATAAAACTTGTGACACATCAAACTTATGTTCCCAAAAATTTACTAACTCAATGTTTATCCTTATAACTTAACTAACCGATCAAATTTACCTTAAATCGTCATCACTTTAAATCCTTAATTTGCGAAAACATGATTTCACTAACGTTTAAATTTTCATGCCTAAGATTGATTCATCATACAATGTCCTTGGTTACCATTCGTTATAACATTATAATCAAAATATCTAAATATTCTATATTTCTTCGAGCCTAAATAACCGAAATTCCTACCATTTAAACCGTTCAATTCTCACTTACTACTAGATATGTTCTCAAATTTTCTAAGATTTTAAAATTAATTCTTACTTTTCTCGAATATCATCCAATTTTTCCCTAAATCTCGAAAATTCCACAATTACCCATGAGTCCTCAGTATTCTCAATTTCATTTTATAGATTTCCCGTATCATAAGGTTTAATAGTATTAAGTTTATTATACCCAAAATTAATTCCCATAACACGTCTTACATTTCTATAAATACTTAAAATCCCAAGTGTTCCTCAAAAGTTCGCATTTAATTCTTAAAATTTTGAAAATTGCAACCTGACCCTTACAGTTCTCCCAATTTACATTTTGGCCCTACAACGCTTCGAAATTTGCATCATTGTCCCCATAAAATTTCTCATCTTTACCTCATTAAACTTTTAGATTCTCAAACCCGAAATTTAATCCCAAAATTTGGTAAATTCGAAAATAGTCCCTTAGAATTTTTTTTTTGCACTTAGGTCCTCAAATTATTAGTTATTACAATTAGGTCCCTAAAATTCCCAATTCATGCAATTCCATCCTTAAATCTAACTAGGTAGAGCATTGATAAGGCCAAATCTTGAAAAGATTTTAGGGATTTGATTTAATAATATTTGCCCTTATCTAATATTTTTTATCCCTAATTGTGTGCTTAATTGAATAATAATTGTAGATTTGAATAAAAGAGGAAAATGATTAAATTTGGAATAAAAGATAAATTTACAAGACTTTAAAGGAAAAAATATCAAAAGAAAGGAAATAAAATTTTTTTTATTCCTTGATGATATTGAAATCTTGAAAAATCTATGTAAATATTGATAAAGATCTTATCTACACTTCTTTTTATTTGAGATGGGCCTTTAAAAAGATTTGGAGAAAGAGGCCCATGGAGGAGGAAAAAAGAAGCGTACAAGGGGCTGCGCCGTAAAGTACAGAGTGAAAAAAGGAGAGCAGAAGCACTGAAGACGGAAGGAAGGAGAGGAAGATCAGAACAAAAAGCTAGTGTGAAGTAGCATCAGCACGGAAGAAGGAAAAGAAGCAAGAGGAATTCCACGCACACGCTACGAATCACTGAGAATTCTTTCCTTTTTTTCTTAACTATGTTCTCTTCATTGACTTTGAACACTGATTTTGACTTTTATTTTAAGTTTATGGAGTAGATTTTTATAGACTAAGGCCATGATAGGGCCGAGACATATTATTTTTTGATGTTTTGAGTTTAATTCAATTAGAATATTTATTTTATTCATTGGTTGATGTCAGTTTATCACGTGTTCTTTTAATCTGGCCAATTAAATTGAATATTTGTTGGTTAATCTAAAACCGGATGGCGATAGATTAATATTTGCTTCACACATCAATCAACACATAGTTAAATTGACTAGAAATAGTATTCGATTTCAGTGTGCGACTTTAGGTTGAAAAACTGGAATTTCACAGCGATCTTATGCGATTGAATCTAATTAAATTCAGTTAGGAATAATTGGACTGTTAGATTTAATTAGGTTTATTAATTCGAGGAATCGTTTAATAAATAATTTTGGGAATTCCGTCGTGAATTAAATAATTAATTTAATGAATATGAATTTGACACGTAGATTATAAGTTGTCTCGGTACCGTTGTGTGCCTTAGTCGTTTTTAAATAATTTGAATTTTCTTCTAAATTAATAGTTTGGATTAGTTTTGCTTTAGTTAATTTATTTAAATTGTTTAATTTAGTTTTGATTAATCTATCTCCCATAATTTGAACTTTATTAGCCTAAATTAGGAAAAATAATTCATATTCTAGTAATTAAACATCGATCTCTGTGGGTACGATACCTGGACTCATCTCCAAATACTATTACTTGACCTAGTCCGCTTGCTAGATTTATTCCCAACCGAAATCGTCGGTCAAGTTTTTGGCGCCATTGCCGGGGATTGAATTGTTTAATATTAGGATTTATTATTTTCTTGATATTTGGTTTTTATTTAATTTTGTTGATTTTACGCATATTCGTACGTTTAAAGTTTGCTTATTTATTTTCTGGGATTATCTTACTGTGCATGAGCCATGCTAAAGGAAGGACAGAATTGGAAGCCATTTGATCCAGAGATTGAGAATACTTTTCGACGGAGACGTAGAGCACAAAGGGAGAAATCCTCAGACTTTGACGTGGAAGAACAATTAAAACAAGAGGAGAAAGTTGAAACAGCGGAGATTGAAGCAATGGAGAACGAGGAGGATGATCGCACTGTCTATGATCTCACTATACAAACCACTGGAGGTTATGGTTCTAGCATTACTCGTCCTACTGTGGAAGCAAATAATTTTGAGTTGAAACCATCCATCATTCAAATGATACAATATCAAGTGAGATTTGGAGGATCGCAGACCGAGGATCCTAATGCACATCTGGAGGGATTTCTATCTATCTGCGACACAATCAAATTCAATGAAGTGAGCACGGATGCCATAAGATTGAGACTATTCCCTCTCTTTGCTTGGTGAAGCAGCAGAATGGCTTAGAGATCTACCAGCTGGCTCTATTACTACATGGAATGGTTTGGTGGAAATGTTCATGAATCAATATTTTCCACCCACCAAGCTAGCACAACAGCGTATGGATATTTCATCTTTTCGCCAGAAGGATGGGGAGACATTACATACAGCTTGGGGAAGATTTAGAAAGATGTTGAGGAGGTGTCCTCAACATGGTTTCTCTTTATCTGAACAAGTTCAGATTTTCTATAACGGAGTAGATCCTTCTGTGCGTTCCATGCTAGATGCGGCAGCCAATGGTAGCTTATACAGGAAGACTCCACGAGTTGCACTTGAAATAATTTCAAATATGGATGAAAATAGTGCAGGTTGGACAGATATTAAATGAGAAAAGAGGGCTAGAGTTCTTGAAATAGGATGTGTTGAATGCACTTACTGCTAAGATTGATGGGTTGGCCCATCAATTCTCTCAGCTGAAATCAAATCAAGCAAATTAGGTCCAATGAATATTCATCGAGGAACAACCCATCTTTGATGAAGAAGCAGTGAATTTTGTGGGGAATCAATGGAGACATCAATCCAATCCATACAGTTCCACATACAATCCAGGATGGAAGAATCACCCTAATTTGTCTTGGAAGAATACAGAGAATTCCCTTAATCCAACACATATTCCTCCACTGCCCATTCCTCGACAAGTGAGACAACAAGGATTATTGGTACCTACAGCACCTCCAGGATTCAAGCAAGAAGATCAAAGACCAATTTATGAGGATTTTATGATGAAACATGTTGTGGGAATGGAGACGAGACTGCAGAATCATGACGCTATCTTGCGAAGGTTGGATGCTCAAATGGGTCAAATAGCCAATCAATTAGCAAATCGGCCCCTTGGAACACTACCAAGTGATACCGAGAAAAATCCGAAAGGAGTGAATGCAGTGAGTACAGTGATCAAGGCCGAGGAAGAGGAACCAAAGAGGCAGAATTCTACAGATATGGAGGCAAAGAATGATGGAGGAATGAAACCAAAAATAGAAGAAGCTAAGGAACAGAACCCTCAGACTACACGGAAGACAGATAAGAAAGGTAAGGAATTTGATTCTAATGATAATATTGATATTAATACACTTCCTTTTCCTCAAAGAGCAAGGCAACTACAATTGGATCAACAATTTTCGAAATTTCTTGATGTTTTTAAGAAATTGCACATAAATATTCCTTTTGTAGAGGCTTTGGCTAAAATTCCTTCTTATGCTAAATTCTTGAAAGATATTTTGACTAAAAAGAGGAAACTTAGTTGATTTTGAAACTGTTAAGCTTTCTGATGAATGTTCAGCTATTTTGCAAATAAATTACCTCCAAAGCTTAAGGATCCAGGTAGTTTCTCCATTCCTTGCACTATAGGTAATTCTAATTTTAACAAAGCATTGTGTGATCTTGGTGCTAGCATAAATCTTATGCCTTATTCCTGCTTTGAGAAATTGGGGATTGGAGAAGTTAAACCAACCACTATTTCCCTTCAACTTGCTGATAGGTCTATTAAATATCCTAGAGGGGTTATAGGGGATGTCTTGGTTAAGGTTGATAAATTTATATTTTCAGTTGACTTTGTTGTGCTAGACATGGAGGAGGATCGTGAGATCCCCCTAATTTTAGGTCGTCCTTTCTAAGCTACTGGAAGAGCTCTTATAGATGTGCAAAAAGGTGAGTTAGTTTTGAGGTTGAATGATGAGAAGGTAACTTTTAATGTCTTTCGTAGTATGAAATATCCTAGATCTTCTGATTGTTATAGAATAGATGCTATTGATGATATTGTTGAGTGTAGTGTGCAGGATACTTTGATTGAAGACCCACTGGAAAAGCTTTTGGTGAACCCAAAGTCCACGGAATCAGACAGAGAAGAGGTGGAGGAATGTATGAACTATTTGGAGGGATCAAAGCCTTTGCCAAGATCGTTGAATTCGAAGATTGGGGAGCTGGGGCATATTCCAAAATCACTTAAACCTTCCATAGAAGAAGCCCCATTCCTCGAGCTCAAACCACTTCCTCCTCATTTAAAATATTTATTTTTGAAGGAAGAAGATAAACTGCCAGTAATTTTTTCTTCTTCCTTGACAGGTGATGAGGAAGATAAGCTCTTGAGAGTGCTGAAGGATCACATATATGCCATTGGATGGAGCATAGCTGACATCAAGGGAATAAATCCATCCATGTGCATGCACAAAATTTTAATGGAGAAGGAGCACTCTCCCACCACTCAACCACATATGAGATTGAATCCAGCTATGCAAGAGGTCGTCAAAAAGGAGGTAATCAAACTCCTTGATGCATGTATGATCTTTCCTATATCCGATAGCAAGTGGGTAAGTCCTGTACATGTTGTTCCTAAGAAAGGGGGAATCACTGTTGTTGAAAATGAAAATAACGAATTAATCCCCACTAGAACTGTGACTGGGTGGCGTGTTTGTATTGATTATCGCAAATTGAATGATGCCACAAGAAAAGATCACTTCCCCTTACCTTTTGTTGATCAACTGTTAGAGCGTTTGGCAGGTCATGCTTTCTATTGTTTTTTAGATGGTTATTCTAGATATATGCAAATCCCAATAGACCCCGAAGATCAACATAAGACAACTTTTACTTGTCCATACGGTACATTTGCTTATAAAAGAATGCCATTTGGTTTGTATAATGCTCCTGCTACTTTTCAACGTTGTATGATGTCGATTTTTCATGATATGGTTGAAAAGTATATTGAGGTCTTCATGGATGACTTTTCTGTTTTTGGTTCTTCTTTCGACTCCATGTTTGGTGAATTTGTCAAAAGTGCTAAAGAGATGTGAAGTAACAAATCTTGTACTTAACTGGGAGAAATGTCACTTCATGGTAAGGGAAGGAATTGTCCTTGGTCACAAAATTTCTGAAAAAGGTATTGAAGTGGATAGAGCTAAGGTAGAGATAATAGAAAGCTTTCTCCTCCTATTAATGTCAAAGGAATTCGTAGCTTTATGGGGCATGCTGGTTTTTATAGGCGATTTATCAAGGATTTCTCGAGTATTACTAAGCCTTTAACTAATTTGCTAATGAAAGATGTTCCTTTTGTTTTTTCTCAGGATTGTTTACAAACTTTTCAGGTATTAAAGCAAAGCTGACCACCACGCCGATCATTGTCGCATTAGATTGGAATCTACCTTTTGAACTCATGTGTGACGCAAGTGATATTGCTTTAAGGGCTGTTTTGGGGCAAAAGAGAGACAAATGCTTGCATGTAATCTACTATGCAAGCATGACACTTTCAGAAGCTCAATTAAACTATGCTACTAGAGAAAAAGAGTTGCTGGCTGTTGTTTTTTCTTTGGACAAGTTTCGGCCATACCTTGTAGGGAGTAAAGTGATAGTCCACAAGGATCATTCAGCTTTGAAGTATCTCTTAAACAAGAAGGATGCCAAGCCAAGATTGTTAAGATGGATCCTTCTACTACAACAATTTGACATAGAGATCGTGGATCGGAAGGAGACTGAAAACCAAGTTGCTGATCATCTATCGAGATTGGAGAAGCCCAAGGAAGGTAAGTATGTAATTAGAGATGAATTCCCTGACGAGAAACTTTATGTCATCTCTAATTTACCTATGGTATGCTGATTTTGTCAACTATTTATCATGCAAATTTATTCCTTCTCATCTTACATATCAGCAGAAAAAGAAGTTCTTTTCAGATTTAATTTGGGAAGATCCTCTTTTGTTTAGAATTTGTACAGATGGCATTATTCGTAGGTGTATTCCAGCGGAAGAGGTAAGTTCTATACTTGCTCATATTCATAGTGGTCCAACTGGAGGACATTTTGGGGCAAGTAAAACGGCCACAAAAATCCTTCAAGCTGGATTCTACTGGCCCACACTGTTCAAGGATGCACACACTTATGTTTTGAATTGCAATGAATGCCAACGTGTTGGTAATATTTCAAGGAGACCCGAAATGCCATTGAATAATATTTTAGTCTGTGAATTGTTTGATGTGTGGGGAATTGATTTCATGGGGCCATTTCCAGATTCCTTAGGAAATAAATATATTTTGGTGGCTGTGGATTACGTATCCAAGTGGGTTGAAGCAAGTGCTTGTAGAACCAATGACTCTAAGGTTGTAAACCAATTTTTAAAGAAAAATATTTTTGCAAGATTTGGCACACCTATAGCGATGGGGGAACACATTTTTGTAGTCGCAATTTTGAATCTCTTTTGGCTAAATATGGGGTCACGCACAAGGTGGCAACACCTTATCATCCTCAAACTAGTGGTCTAGTAGAAGTGTCAAATAGGGAGATTAAGAAAATTCTTGAGAAGACCGTTGGATCTTCGAGGAAGGAATGGGCTAGTAAATTGGATGATGCGTTGTGGGCATATAGAACAGCATTCAAAACCCCTATAGGAACTTTCCCCTTTTCGTTTGGTCTATGGAAAAGCTTGTCACCTTCCTGTTGAACTAGAGCATAGGGCATTATGGGCTACCAAATTTTTGAACTTTGATGTGCAAGCTACAGGTTATCATCGTCTTCTACAACTCAATGAGCTGGAGGAATTTCGTCTTGATGCATATGAGAATGCAAAAATCTGCAAGGAAAAGACAAAGAAGTGGCATGATGCAAGATTGTGCACAGGGAATTTGAGTCTGGACAAAAAGTTCTTCTTTATAACTCTCGTTTGAAACTCATGCCATGTAAACTTCGCTCCAAATGGTCCGAGCCTTTTACTGTTACTGGAATTTTTCCCTTTGGTGTTGTAGAAATCCGTGGAGATTCTGGAAATCCCTTTAAGGTGAATGGACATCGACTGAAAATTTTTCATGAAGGAATTGTGGAGCAAGAGGAGCCGAGTACTCCTTTGCATGATCCAACCTAATCTATAAAGGGAGTTGTCTAGCTATAGACAAGAAATTTAGCGCTTGCTGGGAGGCAACCCAGTGATTTATTTTATTTCGTTCATTTTATTTTTTTATTTTATTTTTTTACTTTTTCATTCTATTAGGTTAATTCTCTGTGATTTTGGTGTGTGTATGGAATATTGGAATAAAGGAATATGATTTAGATTCTGGAAAAGCTAAACTGTTGAAATAAAAGATTTCCAGCACTGAGGAATTCTACCATCCCCATGTAACAGTCCATGGAATTTAAAGCAACACTGTCAGGGAAGTGTTCTCTTGCTATTCTGCATCCAACTTTTATATTCTTTTTGAATGGCATGACACTGAGGGCAGTGCAAATCTAAAGTGTGAGGGGGGATTTGATTTGTGTTTGTTTCACGTCACCACACTTAGCATGTGCTTCAATGTTTAATCCTCGAGCATGAAATTTTTTCTGGTTATTCTTTGAGAAACTGCACTTGTGATTACATGACACACTAATTGACTTTCTAGATTTTTGAACACTCAAGAAATTACATCACACGTAGAATTGATATAGATGAGCTATAGTTGTAGCTGAAGGATTTGAGCACAAACTAGTTTTGTATCATGTTTTGAGACATCATCTATGCACTTTGAGTCATACTTATATGAATTAATTGTAAATTAGCAAGAGGTGAGCTCATGAAAAAAAAAAAGAGAAATAAAAGAAATAATCTAGAACTTGTCTGATTATCTTTCGAGGCAAAAATACGGAGGAGAATGACTTAGGGATGATTTAGGCGATCCTTGGACCGTTTGAGCCTTTCGAGCCTACCCAATGCATCATTTATATCCCTAGTATCCCCTTTTGAGCCTAATAAATCGAATGGAGTGTGTCAAAGACATACAGTTAGCCCCCATTCGTATTCCTTCAAAATCCCACATCAACTACCCAATTTTAGCTCATACACTATTCCTCTGCCTTAATTTGAGAGAAATAAACTCTTTAGCGCTTTAAAATTTTCAATAACTCTCGTGTGCTGATTGATAAGAAAAATTGGAGGAGTTTGAAAAAAAAAAATTTCATGAAGAATGAGAAAGGAGTTGATGAAAAGATATATATAATTATAAAAAAAGGAGGATTGAACGTTGTATGATGTGGTGATTGAAAAAAACCTAAAAGGGAATGTTGTTGAAGATCGAAAAAAATATGGGGCAATATGAATGAAAGTACAAGGAAGATGAAAAAGTTAGGTGGATGAATGATGAAATTCCATAAGGGAAGGAAGATAAGAGATGAAGGAGTGCGCTATATGATTTAATTGTTTATTTTCTCTCATTTTGAATATCCCTACCTTTATTGTAGCCATGAGCCGTGGCCTAACGTTATAAGCTTAAAAAGACCTATTGACCGGGTCATATTCTTCCAACATTTAGTGGAGAAAGATATGAAAGATAAGCTTATGGAGGGTTTCTTTATATGAAAGAAAAAAAAAATCAGAAAATATGAGCACTCCTTGAACTAAAACACCTTTGAGGAATATGAGTTTTGACTTCCACACTACACACGTCTCATTATCTTGATCTTTTCTAGTGAATGCTTGAGTTTTAAAGTTGCAACGAAAGTGAATTTTACGATTTTCGAAGTGTGATCTTTTGATTGAGTGTGACGGAATTTGGTATGTTGAAAAGTGTTGATTGTGTCATTTTGTGTGGTGAATCATTGAATATTCCTTCATAATATTTTTATTCTTTTGATTTGCTCGACGACTAACAAAGGCTAAGTGTGGGGGGATTGATAAGGCCAAATATTGAAAAGATTTTAGGGATTTGATTTAATAATATTTGCCCTTATCTAATATTTTTTATCCCTAATTATGTGCTTAATTGAATAATAATTGTAGATTTGAATAAAAGAAAAAAATGATTAAATTTGGAATAAAAGATGAATTTACAAGACTTTAAAGAAAAAAAATATCAAAAGAAAGGAAATAAAATATTTTTTATTCCTTGATGATATTGAAATCTTGAAAAATCTATGTAAATATTGATAAATATCTTATCTACACTTCTTTTTATTTGAGATGGGCCTTTAAAAAGATTTGGAGAAAGAGGCCCATGGAGGAGGAAAAAAGAAGCGTACAAGGGGCTGCGCCGTAAAGTACAGAGTGAAAAAAGGAGAGCAGAAGCACTGAAGACGGAAGGAAGGAGAGGAAGATCAAAACAAAAAGCTACTGTGAAGTAGCATCAGCGCGGAAGAAGGAAAAGAAGCAAGAGGAATTCCACGCACACACTACGAATCACTGAGAATTCTTTCTTTTTTTTCTTAACTATGTTCTCTTCATTGACTTTAAACACTGATTTTGACTTTTATTTTAAGTTTATGGAGTAGATTTTTATAGACTAAGGCCATGATAGGGCCGAGACATATTATTTTTTGATGTTTTGAGTTTAATTCAATTAGAATATTTATTTTATTCATTGGTTGATGTCGTTTATCACGTGTTCTTTTAATCTGGCCAATTAAATTGAATATTTGTTGGTTAATCTAAAACCGGAAGGCGATAGATTAATATTTGCTTCACACATCAATCAACACATTGTTAAATTGACTAGAAATAGTATTCGATTTCAGTGTGCGACTTTAGGTTGAAAAACTGGAATTTCACAGCGATCTAATGCGGTTGAATCTAATTAAATTCAGTTAGGAATAATTGGACTGTTAGATTTAATTAGGTTTATTAATTCGTGGAATCGTTTAATAAATAATTTTGGGAATTCCATCGTGAATTAAATAATTTATTTAATGAATATGAATTTGACACGTAGATTATAAGTTGTCTCGGTACCATTGTGCGCCTTAGTCGTTTTTAAATAATTTGAATTTTCTTCTAAATTAATAGTTTGGATTAGTTTTGCTTTAGTTAATTTATTTAAATTGTTTAATTTATTTTTGATTAATCTATCTCCCATAATTTGAACTTTATTACCATAAATTAGGAAAAATAATTCATATTCTAGTAATTAAACATCGATCTCTGTGGGTACGATACCTGGACTCATCTCCAAATACTATTACTTGACCTAGTCCGCTTGCTAGATTTATTCCCAACCGAAATCGTCGGTCAATCATGTATTCTAAATAAATTCTCATAATTAATCTTACATTTCCATAGGTACTTAAAATCCTCAAATTGTATATTTATAATCCTAAAGATTGTCGTAGTCTTTGAATCGCTATTGCTTATATGAAATCCTCAAAAATTACTCGACTAGCAACCAAGAACCATTAAGAATTTCTTAGAAATTCTACAAGTCTCAAAAGCATTCATAATTTTCAAGATTAACTTATAACCCATAAGGAGGACATCAACACTACTGACCTAAAAATTAATATAGTCAAATCATTTTCAATCTCTCCTAAAGCCCAATATTCGAATTCTTAGACATGTCCAATTCCAAACGTACCCAACATGCATAATTTCATAATTTATTTATTTTTAATTTAAATAAACACTGAACAATTAAAATCTGAACGTAAAAACATTTCATGAAAACATGCTGTTAAAATAATTAATGCTTTAAATAAAATGCGTAAATGTAAAACTTACAGACCGAAGACGTAACTTCATAAGCTTCTCGAGAGCAGTAGTAGTACAACCCTTTACAAGATCATAGGCTCTGATACCAACTGTAATGGCCCGTATTTCGTATTCATATTTTTGCGGAATTATTAAAAATTTTCTAAATAAATAATTATCTTGCCTCATTTATAAAATAAACATGTAAATAATTTTAACTTTAAAATAACAACGGAAGCAAATATTATTTTTTCTTTAAAATAACAACGGAAGCAAATATTGTGTTCAAACAACAACTTAAAATATATCCAACTTATTAAAACTGAGTTTAAATAATAAAAGGTGCATAAGCTAAAACATGAGGTCCTCGGGTTTACTACTGTTGTCCCAAGATCGCTCACTGGCCTCCGCCCGCAGTCTCGACCTCATCAATACCTACAACAATCAAGTCTAGTGAGTCTAAAGACTCAACATGTATATATCGTGAATATCAAGTAAATATATATCATAAAATCGCATGCAACGTAAAAATAAAGTATCGTAAAACGTACGGTGAAAATCGTATCGTGAATAATTATATCTACGTGCATATCTAAAAATCATACGTAAAAGCTTTGCTCAATAGAGCTCTGTCATAACATATCATAATTTTCTGGTAGAGATAATGTTTCTAAGCAAGTGGCCCATAACGTAACGTGAGCGCCTGATCAGACTAAACCACAGTATACTGGACGGTAGAGATCAATCATAGCCCTTGGACTGGATGTCCGTACTCATACATAATCATAACCGATCGTAAGTCACCGGATGGAGAGGTCCTCGGTTGCGCCTACCGACTTCCAAACCCATAAGCATAAGGTGGCCACAATATATATAGCATATATCTCAAAAATAAACATTTTATATTTTTATGCACGTAATATAATTATAACCTTATTTTTTTTTCCGGATGAGTTGGATCGTTCCCAAGATTGCTGCGACTTACTACTAATATGTGACACATGCAAATAATATTGTCTTGACATAAACTCGACAATCTAACCAAAAACTTAACCATAGAACCAACAATGAGACTATTGGGACCAACCACTTGATTTAAAATTATGGTATTGTACCAACTTGAACCAACATTAAACTGACGTTTAACCATGATTAAAAATACCCCAAACACACTGAAAAATATGCATAATAACTGTAAAACACGAAAATAGGTGAAAGGAATCCAAAAAACATAGAACACTCTTTCAAGAGACATTTTGGCACCTTTCACCGTAAATTCTCGTACGACCTCTAAACTCGATCAAATCACAAACGGCCCAAAACATGACTTTCCTAACTCATTGATGTACTGTCCAGTCCAAGGCCATGGGATAAAAACCAACCATGAACTCAAACCACCTCCAAAACCGAAGCTCAAGTTGCTGTCAAAAACCAGAAATAGCAGCAGCGGCAGCTTGCTTGTTTGTGGAACAAACTCTGAAAATAATGGCCATGGGCTTGAAACACCGCCCAAGGACTCTTACCAACATCCTAGGTCATGGCCTGGCCCATGGCTAAGGGCTAGAAGCCAAACACAATCCAAGGAAACACCTAGGACAATTACAGCATACCAACCTAGAGCACCACTTGCTGCATAGTGTGTTGTATTGAACCATTTTACTGTCTTGTCTCTTTCCAAGGGCCATTTTATTGACCATGGCTCGATCTAGACATGATGGAGTATTGTATGAACCATGGCTACAGGCTAGGAGCCAACCATAATCCAAGCAACACACCCCAAAACCGAAACCCACTCACACAGAAAATGAAAAAAACCGAATTGCACTTGTGTTGTTGTTGTGAAATTCTGATGTATCCGTGAACCACGCTTGGAAAGGACACCTTGGTCACGTCCTAGACATGTTAAGGGAGGGTTCTAACCGTGGCTACAGTCCCTAGGACAGCCAAGTGAAAGGGATCAATTTTAGGTGCTCAAATGCGCAACGGAAGCAACAAAATGTTTTCAAAACAAGAAAACCGAAATTTGAAGAGAACTTTTCGCACCTCTCATGTACTAGGATGTAGCATATACAAAAAACACAACTATGACATTCATTGGGTGTAAAGAAATCATACCTATCAACCTCTTGAGGTTGATGATGGCTCCAACTAAGGTGTAAACACCTTAGCTCTTGTATGGCAAGAACTTCTACAAGCTTCCAAAGAGCACTCCTTGCTCTAAAATAAAGCCCACCACCAACTAGGTAGATCCCCTCATATCTTGCACTAAAAAAAATATGAGGATTTTTCTTTGAGAAGTATTTTCTTTCTTCAACAATTGAAGAACAAAATGGAGAGAAAAATGAGGGAGAAGAGCTTCCAAAATTTCGGCCATGTGAGAATGAGGAGGGAAGGGAGAGCAACTTTCTTGGTTGTGTAAAAGTAAAGTCCAACTTTTGCATGACATGCCTTGGTTAAACAAAAAGTTGTCTCCCAACTCTTCACCTCCCATGCATGCATTTTTATTTGATTTTAACAATTAAAAATCCATGGACTTAATTTAATTATCTCAAACAAATTTGAGACTAATTAAACATTACTTGAATTTACTCAAGTCACTAGTTGAGTAATTATTTTACTATTGGGCTCTACAAGACCCAATATGATTTAATTAATTCAACACTTGAATTAATTTAATTATTTGGACTCTACTAGGCCCACTAGTGTTTAATTAATTCAACACTTGAATTAATTTAATTTAGTCCATAATAATGTTTATGAAAATCACAATTTTCAAATACATTATTTATTTGGCCAACTTTTAATTTAGGAACACTTCCATAAATTAAAAATTACATTTCTCTCATAGAAGTCATACTTCTATTTTTCTTACGCTTATAAACTCATTTATAAGCCGTTCAACACATTGAACTATTTTATTTCTCAACGGGATCTTGAAAGCTAGTACTTGTGTGGCCCTCAATGGTTCATTGATACAACTAGCCGTGGGTTCACATCTCTATGTGATTCGGACTAAACATGTCCTTATACGAGCATACCTCAATTGCTCTATTCTTACTTATCAACTCCTTGATAACAAGAACGTCAAAACTCAAGTCTGATATTACCCAACCGATCATGTTAAACGCCTAGCAGCATCGCTTACATGATTCCCTAGGTATCAAATGATAGTGCCTGCAAGAACCATTCAATTATGGTTAGCGTACAGTACGGTCCCTTCAACTCATATATCCCGACCTATTCAACAACCATTGGTATATCGACAATTGTCAATGAATCGATACTATATGTCATGTTGTAGTTGCATCGATGGTGTAATCTATGAAACCCCTTTCATAATTACCATCATACTCTGATCAGAGATTTCATACTACATACACATAGGATATCCATACCCGAAGGTAAGCGGTGAATCCCCGACTACAATGCATCGACTCATATATGTTTCGACAAAACACCCAACCTTGCCACCTGATGACCCCTAAAGAGTCGGTAAACAAGTCAAAGTGTAATTCTAGCACATAGAGTCTCAATGTTGTCCCGGGTCATAAGGACTAATGGTGTACAACCATAAACTAGGACGTTTCCACTCGATAAATGAGAACCACTTGGAAAGTCCTTTATGGAGGGTTGTTCAGTGCACTCTACCAGGAGCACCTATCTGCATGCTCGGACATCACAATGTCCCCTACCAATGAAACATGGTACTCACATCGCAGATACTAGTCTCGAACTCGAGCGGCCTATATCCTTCTTAGTCGCGGCTGAATCGACTAGAAACTGTTTAGAATATACAGTATTCCAAATATGAGTTTCATGATACTCATCATATTAGTATCTAATATTCTTTCTACTATTTGTATATTCAAGGGCTTTATCTATGCAACTAGCATGGGTATTCAGATAAAGATGTGCCAATAATAATTTCAAATATTATTAAAATAAAATTGTTTATACATAGAGTTTCATTGTGAACACTCGGCCAACAGTTAGCTCGACGGGCACCTACTCTAACAATTTCCCACTTGCACTAGAGCCAACTACCCATATGCTTCAAACCCATTGATTCACGATGCATCTCGAATAATGGTCTAGGTAAATGCTTAGCTAGTGGATCAACAACATAATTTGCGGAGCCGACTTTGTCAATCGACACTTCTCCTCTTTCCACAATCTCTCAGAGGATGTGGTACTTTCTCAATACGTGTTTGGATTTCTGATGAGACCATGGCTCCTTTGCTTGAGCTATGGCTCCCGTGTTGTCATACAACACCAAAACAGGAGCAACTCTATTAAGAATGACGCCCAACTCTTGGATGAAATTCCTTATCCAAACAGCCTCCTTTTTCTGCATCTGATGCAGCAATGTATTCGGCCTCAGTGGTGGAATCTGCAGTACTGTCTTGCTTAGAACTCTTCCAAGAGACAGCAGCACCATTGAGCATGAATACAAACCTAGAGGTTGACTTCGAGTCATCGATATCGCTTTGGAAGCTAGAGTCGGTATAACCTTCCAATTTCAGTTCTCCACCCCATAGACCAAGAACAACTTATTGGTCCTTCTCAAATACTTGAGGATGTCTTTCACAGCTATCCGTGTGGAAGACCAGGGTTGGATTGATATCTACTCACTACACTTAGTGCAAAAGCCACGTCAGGACGTGTAGATATCATCCCATACATGATGCTACCAATCGCAAATGCATAAGGAATGCTTGTCATCGCCGCTATCTCTGCATCAGTCTTGGGAGACATAGACTTGGATAGGGACACGCCATGACACATTGGTAGATGTCCTCTCTTAGACTCATCCATCGAGAACCTCTTCACGATGGTATCAATGTAAGTGGACTGGGTGATACCAAGCAATCTTCTTGATCTATCTTTATAGATCTGTATTCCCAATACAAAAGATGCTTCACCCAAGTCCTGCATCGAGAACTTACTCGCTAACCATATCTTAGTTGATTGCAACATCCCTACATCATTTCCAATGAGTAGAATGTCATCAACATAAAGCACAAGGAATGTCACAGCACTCCCACTGACCTTCTTATACACACAGGGTTCCTCAGGATTCTTAATAAAACCAAACTCTTTGATTGTACTATCGAATCTGAGGTTCCAACTCCTAGATGCCTGCTTTAGACCATAAATAGATCTTTGAAGTTTGCATACCATATGCTCACTTCCGATAGATGTAAACCCTTCAGGTTGAGACATGTAAATCTCTTCCTTAATATACCCATTAAGAAAGGCTGTCTTGACATCCATCTGCCATATCTCATAGTCATACCATGCAGCTATGGCTAGCAAAATCCTTATGGACTTGAACATTGCAACTAGAAAAAAGGTTTCCTCAAAGTCAACTCCTTGTCTTTGAGTATATCCTTTTGCCACCAATCGCGCCTTGAAGGTCAATACCTTCCCATCTGCCCCAAGTTTTCTCTTGTAAATCCATTTACACCCTATGGGAACAATTCCCTCAGGTGGATCCACGAGATTCCACACTTGGTTCGAATGCATGGAATTCATCTAAGATTCCATTGCTTCAAGCCACTTGGATGAATCGGCATCAGATAACGCTTCCTTGAAGTTCCTTGGATTACATCCATGGTTAGGCTCATCATGGCCCTCTTCAAGAAGCAGACCATACCTCATAGGTGGTCTCGAGACTCTCTCGGATCTTCTAGGATCTTGTATCTCCTCTCTTGGCTCTTTGGGTGTGGGTTCTATAATGGTGGGTGTCTCTCGAACCTCTTCGAGTTCTATCATCTCCCCTTTTCTATCCCATAGAAATTTCTTTTCCAAAAAGGTTGCATTCCTAGAAACAAACACCTTTGTTTCTTGGGGATGATAGAAATAATATCCAACTGAATTCCTTGGATATCCCACAAAGTAGCATAAAATGGATCGACTATCCAATTTATCTCCCACTGCCTGCTTCATATAAGCAGGGCACCCCCATATTCTAAGATAAGAATACTTGGGAGGCTTACCCATCCATATCTCAGATGGTGTCTTGTCAACTGCCTTTGAATGGACATTGTTCAACAACAATGCCGCTGTCTCAAGCGCATATCCCCAAAAGGATGGCGGGAACTCCGTGAACCCCATCATAGACCGAACCATGTCCATCAAAGTCCTGTTACGATGCTCTGAAACACCATTAAAATGCGGTGTAGCGGACGGAGTCCACTGCGAGAGAATCCTATTCTCCCTAAGATACTCTTGGAACTCGTCACTCAAGTACTCACCACCTTGATCCGATCGAAGTGTCTTGATACTTCGTCCCAACTGTTTCTCTACTTCACTTCTGAATTCTTTGAACCTTTCAAAGGCTTCAAACTTGTATTTCATCAAATACACATACCCATACCTCGAAAAGTCATCGGTAAAGGTGATGAAGTAGGCATGTCCATGCTTAGTGGTGATGCTAAGCGGACCGCACACATCGATATGGATCAAATCCAATAACCCTTTGGCTCGCTCCACATGGCCCTTAAAGGGAATCTTGGTCATCTTTCCTTTTAGATAGGATTCACAAGTCGTGAGAGCATTAATATCAGACATATCAAACATGCTTACTCCCACTAACTTGTTCATCCTTCTTAGGGAAATATGTCCTAATCGAGCATGCCACAATTGTGCCGAATTTAGAGTATCTTGTTTTCGCTTGTTTGTTGTTGTTATTGCTTGGACATTGTTTAGTGGAATATCTTTCAATTTTAAGTTATAGAGATCGTTTTCAAGTTCTCCAATACCAATTAAACATTCATTCTTGTAAATGTTGCAAACACCTTTGCTAAATAAACAAGAATATCCATTTTTATCAAGCATAGAAATGGAAATAATGTTTTTCACCAAATCAGGTACAAACAAAACATCTCTTAAAATCAACTTAAAATCATTGTTCAACAATAAGTAAACATTTCTTTGGCCTTAGCAGCAGCTCTTGCTCCATTCCCATCCTCAAGAAGATCTCACCTTCCCTTAGCCTTCTACTTCTTCCCATCAGCTGTAACTTATTACAGAGATGTGAGCCACAGCCGGTATCAAATACCCAAGAAGTAGAGTTAATTGAAATGTTTACTTCAATATAGAACATACCATTTCCAGAACCTTTTTGGGCAAGATATTCTCTGCAATTACGCCTCCAATATCCAGCCTTCTTGCAGTGATGACAAATATCAACAGTCCTTTCAGCCTTGACTGGTATGGCTGCCACAACGGGACTCGGAGATTGCCTCTTCAAGGGCACGTTCTTCTTGGGACACTGGAAAGAACGTTTCTTTCCCTTCCCAGGTGGACCAGTCTTCGTACCAGATGAAGAGCCCACATAAAGAACCGACTTCTCATCTTTCATAGAAGCCTGCATATAACACTTGGCTTTCAAGTCATGGTCACACCATTCCTTGTTAGTCTGCAATTCCTCAGGAGTGCAGTAAGTCGGAGCCTCAACAGGGGACGACTTAGTAAGTGTATACGCTATCCTTTCCGAATTCAAGACGATTTTCAGATTTCTTAGCCAATTGAGGTAATTAGGTCTGGTTTATACGTGTTTGTCGAGTATTACATATAGCGAATTGCAAATCGAAGACATTGTCAAAAAGTATTGAAAAGTAAAACAGATAAATGTTAATGACTATTTTAAAATATTTAGTAAGATATAAAGTATGGACTTTTACTTTATAAATGTTTACTCCCACTGTTTTGACATCTTTCACTACCCTCTAGTGAAAACGGGAAACTCCTTTCCTCAGTAGGTACGCAAGGTCCAATTAGCGAATTGTGATTCTGAATAATATCAGCCAATCACAATTCCTAAAAGGTAGTTTCCAATTGCATCTCTATGCAACCCTCTACGTTAACTTTTGTCTCACGTTTGATTAGGACCCAATAATATGACGTCGTTCATCTTCACGTGTCAAGCCTTACCCATCGATGTTGAACCTTAATGGACGGTCGTCATGAGTTCCCCCAATAATATGAGCCGAAATCATGGGAGTTCCACGTAGTTCACATCACCATGTCAATGGATGTCAAAACTTTCTGGCACCCAGGGCCCCCCCAATAATATGAGCCGAGCCCCGAGTACGGGTAGCGTTCATCATGCACCCATTGTCGATGGAAGACATGGAAATTATAAACAAATTTATAATTCCCCTTTTCGGGCTTGATATTAATTTTGAATCTTATTCAAAATGAGGGTTTTTAATTTTTAAAGGTCTCATCATTAATTTGATTTAAAAGCTCGCCATGTTTGATCGTATGTTTGCCGGATTCATGCAACTTTGTTATTATCATAATAATAACGCGCATACTCATTATTTATAACATATCATGCATATATTATAAACAGTAAACAAAATAAGGATGATAAATCTCCCCAAAACTAACGGCCCGTGTGAGCTAAGCACGGGCCTAGGTCCAATCCTAGGGAAATGCATGGAATGCAAATGCAACTATTACATATGCTTCCAATATTTCCATGTCTTCGATCTTCATAATCATCAAGGCCACCATCTTCCAATCTTGATCTTCCACTATACTAATATTTACAAATTAATATCCATGGCAAATAGGGATACATCTCATGGGGGTGGGAACGGGCCATAAACCAAGCCCACTTGAAATTTGATAATTATTACAATCATTCAACACAAAATATCCTAGCATACACCTAGCAAATTGGGCTTGGACTTTTGATCATCCTTCATGCATAATATCACATATCATACACCATCAATTAATTATCACAATAATTAATTGATCCAATATTATATATCTTGATCCAATCACTAACCGCCACGATTATAAACTAAATTAACAAAGTATACAAACACCTTTGTCTACTTTCCAATTATATTATTTATAACCGAATTTCTTGTAAATTACCATTTACTATAAATAATTAAAGTCCAACTTCAATTATTTATTTCATGAGAAAATATTTGCAACTTTTGTAAATTTAAACTTAAGGGCCAAAAAATCATTTTTCACCAAAAACATTTTGGCCCATTTAATTTCACAAATATGTTGTCATCTAATGGCCCAACAACATCAAGGCCCATGACACTTTGATATTTCAAAACATCTTTTGAAAACCCTAGTCGTCATCGCCGTCTCCGAAGCTCCGTCGCCGGATTCCGGCCATTTTACAAATTTTTTTTTTATTTTTTAAGGGGGGGGATTCGGGCAGCCCCTCGGGCTGCCCTTGCTGCCCTAAATGGGCAGCCCCTGTTTTGGCCTTGATTTTGTTGCAAAAATTTCATCTAATGCGGTTAGAAATCAACCTCAATATAATATTATGTATATGCTACAAAAACTAGTACCCTTAGCTCTGATACCACTTGAAAGGGATCGATTTTAGGTGCTCAAATGCGCAACGGAAGCAACAAAATGTTTTCAAAACAAGAAAACCGAAATTCGAAGAGAAATTTTCGCACCTCTCATGTACTAGGATGCAGCATATATAAAAAACACAACTATGACATTCATAGGGTGTAAAGAAATCATACCTATCAACCTCTTGAGGTTGATGATGGCTCCAACTAAGGTGTAATCACCTTAGCTCTTGTATGGCAAGAACTTCTACAAGCTTCCAAATAGCACTCCTTGCTCTAAAATAAAGTCCACCACCAACTACGTAGATCCCCTCATATCTTGCACTAAAAAAATATGAGTATTTTTCTTTGAGAAGTATTTTCTTTCTTCAACAATTGAAGAACAAAATGGAGAGAAAAATGAGGGAGAAGAGCCTCCAAAATTTCGGCCATGTGAGAATGAGGAGGGAAGGGAGAGCAACTTTCTTGGTTGTGTAAAAATGAAGTCCAACTTTTGCATGCCATGCCTTGGTTAAACAAAAAGTTGTCTCCCAACTCTTCACCTCCCATGCATGCATTTTTATTTGATTTTTAACAATTAAAAATCCATGGACTTAATTTAATTATCTCAAACAAATTTGAGACTAATTAAACATTACTTGAATTTACTCAAGTCACTAGTTGAGTAATTATTTTACTATTGGGCTCTACAAGACCCAATATGATTTAATTAATTCAACACTTGAATTAATTTAATTATTTGGACTCTACTAGGCCCACTAGTGTTTAATTAATTCAACACTTGAATTAATTTAATTTAGTCCATAATAATGTTTATGAAAATCACAATTTTCAAATACATTATTTATTTGGCCAACTTTTAATTTAGGAACACTTCCATAAATTAAAAATTACATTTCTCTCATAGAAGTCATACTTCTATTTTTCTTACGCTTATAAACTCATTTATAAGCCGTTCAACACATTGAACTATTTTACTTCTCAACGGGATCTAGAAAGCTAGTACTTGTGTGGCCCTCAATGGTTCACTGATACAACTAGCCGTGGGTTCACATCTCCATGTGATTCGGACTAAACATGTTCTTATACGAGCATACTCCAATTGCTCCATTCTTACTTATCAACTCCTTGATAAAGAGAACGTCAGAACTCAAGTCTGATAGTACCCAACCAATCATGTTAAACGCCTAGCAACATCGCTTACATGATTCCCTAGGTATCAAATGATAGTTCCTGCAAGAACCATTCAATTATGGTTAGCGTACAGTACGGTCCCTTCAACTCATATATCCCGACCGATTCGACAACCATTGGTATATCGTGAGTTGTCAATGAATAGATACTATGTGTCATGTTGTAGTTGCATCGATGGTGTAATCTATGAAACCCCTTTCATAATTACCACCATACTCTGATCAGAGATTTCATACTACATACACATAGGATATCCATACCCGAAGGTAAGCGGTGAATCCCCGACTACAATGCATCGACTCCTATATGTTTCGACAAAACACCCAACCTTGCCACCTGATGACCCCTAAAGAGTCGGTAAACAAGTCAAAGTGTAATTCTAGCACATAGAGTCTCAATGTTGTCCCGAGTCATAAGGACTAATGGTGTATAACTATAAACTAGGACGTTTCCACTCGATAAGTAAGAACCACTTGGAAACTTCTTTATGGAGGGTTGTTCAGTGCACTCTACCAGGAGCACCTATATGCATGCTCGGACATTACAATGTCCCCTACCAATGAAACATGGTACTCACATCGCAAATACTAGTCTCGAACTCGAGCGGCCTATATCCTTCTTAGTGGCGGCTGAATCGACTAGGAACTGTTTAGAATATACAGTATTCCAAATATGAGTTTCATGATAATCATCATATGAGCATCTCATATTCTTTCTACTATTTGTATATTCAAGGGATTTATCTATGCAACTAGCATGGGTATTCAGATAAAGATGTGCCAATAATAATTTCAAATATTATTAAAATAAAGATTGTTTACATAGAGTTTCATTGTGAACACTCGGCCAACACTTGGCTCGACGGGCGCCTACTCTAACACCAAGATTCGAATACTCCCCTTAACCACCCGAGAACCAAAAACTAAGCTCAAATCTGTAGTTTTGAAAAAGTTGTTGTCTTTCCTTTATTTGTGAGTGTGTGGATGCAAACCAATGGACCAATAACACCCTAACACATTCTAATTCATGCCTAATAGCAGCCGTGTGAGCCTGGAACCGAGCAACCACCTGGATTTAGTAAAAACAACCCAACCGTAATGTTGAACACAAAAGGGCCGAGAAGGCTGTGCAAAATTTCAGAATGTTGCTGTCAAAATTTCGAGTTGTTGCGTGATTCATGAACATATAATGCTTTAGAAATATCTATAGGACTTGATTGAAGAGCATAGAAAAAACATATACATGCCTGGAATTTGTTTTGACCCAAAAACAAATCAATACGACGAAGACGAGCGGCGGAGTCGGAGTTGGTTTTCCCTTCTTTGTTTCTGCTGTTATTGCTCGATTTAAGCTGCTGTTTCTTCTGATAATTTTGGTCACAGGGATGGAGAAGTGTTATGTAATGGAGGTGATGGTTACAAGAGGTCTTAAAGGTGCCATTATATGCATTAAGGTGGGAGTTACAAGTCAAGAAGTTGAAGAATTTTTTGAAATGATTCTCATTCCCTTGCTAGCCGATGCCTTTCACGATTTTGTCAGTTGTTTCCTTCTGATTTTTCGATCATATTAGTGTAGGATATGTAAGTATGAAGATGAATGTTATAAGTGGTGTTAAATGGGTCATAACATACATTAAAATGGGAGTTACAAGTGAGAATTTGAATGGGTTTGCATTGTTTCTCCTTCCTCTTGCTAGCCGATTCTTGTTCCTAATTTTTTCTGCCTATTCACGTTACTTGCTAGTAGAATAACTTGAGGAAGGAATAAGGTATATTCTTGTATTTGATTATAATTAGTGCATTAAAATGAACAGATAATTACACCATAAAATAAAATTAGAGAAGGCTTGAATAAGGTGTTATTAACCATTTGAATTATTTTAAATGTTGGTCATTAGTACTAATTTGCATTGTATATTTTTATTTAAACCTTGCATTTTAATTGTTTAGGCTTTTAAACCTTCATTATATATATTTAAATGCATAATTAATTTAATTTAGTTTAGAATCTTGCTTAGAATATTGCATGACATATATGACTTCAAATTTAAATGTTTAAAGGTTATGTTTAATTTTTTGAATATATTTGACCTATATTAATTCATCTCCCTTTGTTTACATATTTTTATTTAAGATTTGATTATACATTAACCTAAAGAATTTATTTACTAATTTAGCTACAATTAATTTAATAAATCCTAAACACCTTCTTCTTCATTAAAATAAATTATTCCTTAGCTAAAATTAAATTTAGGAATATTTTTCTTATTATTAATCTTTTTTCTAATCTCCAAACTTCGGTCCGGCCTCGCGTATTTATCCTGGAAAGATAAATCTAAACACTTTTAAAATAAATAATCATGATTTAAAATTATTAAAATAAATCAAAAACTTCATATATTTATAAAAATTCATTTTTTTATTTAAATAGTAGCAATTATGCATGTCTTATACGTAATCTGATTTTTCGGGTTCTACATATCATACGCACTGATACCACCTAATGTGGGGCCCCGGGTCCGATATCTAATACTAATAATTTTAAATGTATCAAACCAAAAGATTTAATAAAATATATAATTTCTTGTTCACAAACTGACATAGACATCGCCAGAATAATTTAAATGTTGCAAATGTTTGAAATATAATTTTCAACATGTCAAAATAACTAGTGAACAAAAGTAATCCAAACATCATCAAATAGCTCCTAAGACCCGAGAATCCCACTCTAACTCGTATCTCCTCGCCTGGAACTGGACTCTGGCATCCCAAGCCTCGCCTCACCTACCGTCAAGCACATGAAAACAAGAGGTAGCCGACGTGCCGGTGAGTATAAACCCAATATGATACAATCAATAACATATGAGAATTTAATTTTCAAAATAGTTCATATAAATCCATAAAGCTGCAATATAATGCATTGCATGATCAGAAGCTGTGGGCTATCAATAAATTTCAAGATCAAGTGAATCATCTGGTCATAGGGTACCCAAGGAAAGAGAATCCCCCAGCAACATCCACCGACTCATTCGCTCGAGGTGGGGAGCTGTGTTCTACAATCCCAGGACTATGGTGCGCCTATAGAGAGTGTTCAGGCCATAGCAGCGACCTCCGCATACACTATGCCAACTCAACTATAGCCCCATACTTCCAACAAATCAATAATTCAAGGCGACCTCCGCCATATCAAATCTGAATCGACAAGTGGCTCAATATGCAATGCAATGATGCATTTCAATCTCATCAAGTCAATATCATAATAAGCTCATCTCAATACAACAATCATCATCAAATCACAAATAATTCATCGAGTCATAGAATTTTCAATTTAAAATAAAAAGGATACTTTTACCTCGTATGTTACCGACCGTAACATACCTTTCAAATATTAACAAAAAGAGATCGAAATGTGTAGTTGAGAAGTCTTCAACATCTGAATTCTACTATAACTCAAGAACTCGGATCATTTATCAAAACAGAGTAGTTTCTGTACAAAATTAATAATTAATTCAATACTACTTCAAATCAAGATCCGCAAATTAGATATTCAAGAAAACTCAAATCCCAACAATTGTGTAAAGAAGGAATCCATATCATTTCTTAACCGTAATAAGACATAAAAACATTCATTGAATCATTTTGTCAAACACGTGACATGCGTGCTAAAGAGTTAGCTCCTCTACAATTCCTTTTCTTTTCCAAAATATTATATTAACAACTTTACCTCAACACTCAAACCAAACAACCCATTGTTTTCCCTTCAATCACTAACCCAAGGAAATAAGCTTTCTTATCTTGCTTCTAAACTCTTGAGGAGAAGAACTTCTAATCTCCAAGCAAAGATTAAGGCTTCAATCAAAGATTAATGTCTTGGAAGAAATTGGATTGAAGAAGAAATGAGGATCCCTAGCTGTAAACCGATGGAGAGAAATGAGGATGAGAAGAAATGATACAAAATTCATTTCCCAATCTAATATATACCATCCAAACCTCAAAACACGTTTTTTGTACAAGTGCTGGGCGCCATGGCGCGTGTTTTGGCGCAGGGGCGCGCACCATACTGCCCAAACACCAAAATTTCAGCAATGGGCGCGCCATCGCGCGGGATCTGGAACACGGGCGCGTCGTATTCTGTCCAAAACGCATTTTTAATTTCGTAATTTGCGAAAGTGCTAAACTAGAAAGTTGTAGCCCTATGTCTTGTCTTGCATCTCCAATTGACTTCATATCATTTGGAGGTCTGAGTAAAAAGTTATGCTCAATCTCCCAACATGTGTCATTGTAGGAGCGACGATACGCACGACACACTTCGGGGCGCTTTTGGCTCTTCTTCCCTAATGATTTGACCGAAATTCAAAGTAATAAATTTATAGCCTTATGTCTTATCTTTCTAATGAAAGTAGCCTCACATCAATTGGATCAATATACAAAACATTATGCTAAAAACCACAACTACTGCCACATTTTTTATACCGTTTCTGCACTTCCATTACCTATTTAGCTCAAATTCAACCTTTGATTCTACCCATCCATTATCTATTCAATTATATAACATTCATTACCATTCATACCATATCATAAAGCCATAAACCATCACAACTACTGCCACAATTTTATTTTTTTTCAAAATTCGGGCATTACAGATGCACTACAATAAAATATATTTTACGCACATGTATTTTCTATATATATGTAGCATAGATGCATGACATGACGTTGCATTACATATTGAGCCTTGATTCCAGTATTTATTTCTTTCGATATCGTGTTTGGATTCGAGGGGATTATCAGGATGATACGGAATTGCGACTAGCCCGAGAGATGTAATAGGCCGATAAGGCGCAATATGTCCGTAGTCCCTGGCGAGCTGACCGGCGCACGGTAGTAGACTGGCGGAGGAGTGGTCCCTAAGACAGTGTAGCCGAGCCTTGCCTATTGCTCGAGCTGTTATGCGCTGCATTTACTGATTGTGCAGCTTCCGATGTACTAATTTCCTATGCATGTGTATATAACCTGATCATGCATTACATCCATATATCATTCATTACACTGCATTTTGTTTTTATTTCGGTATTATCATACTGGGCTATTGCTTACCCCTCGGGGCGGTTTATCTTCTGTGTGTGGGTTGATAATCAGGGAAAGATGGCGTACATAGTTCTATTGGGAGATGACTGGTCTCAGGAGAGCACATATAGAGTTATGCTCGTAGAGGGATTGTTGACACTGGTAGAGGAAGTATTTTATGATTGTTTGGGTTTGTTAGTAGAGGTGGGGACAGAGCCTGTGATAACGTCCATTGCAGTCAGAGTCACCTGGACTGCATATGTCCCCATTTGCCCTATATGAGTAGAGTTATAAGTTGGGCTAATTATAATATCGTCTAAGTATTTTGTTATGGATGAGCCTAAGTATTTTGTTACGGATGAGCTCGGAAGTATTTTGAAGTAGTTTCCTTTGTAAAATTATTTCGAGCACTATTGATATGTATCTAAACTAACGTATGATGATGACTGGAATTTGCAATATATATATGTATGAAGTTAGTAACCAATATGTAATTTGTGGTGTCTCGACTGATAATTATATGTATTATACTTTATATTAGATGATACCGAATATCTTTTGAAATAAAATATTTTTTTTTCTTTTTGGGCTCGCTTTATCATTGAATTTTAAAATCACATTAGCCGCTGCAGAATTAAAAGGTAATTAAATTAAATAATGCATAATAATTACCGGCGAGAGTCGAGGGCCCCACAAATGTTTTATGTTATGTCATATAGAGGAAAAAGAAAAGTTAAAGTTTATGTTTCCATGTCATGAAATGCTATTTTTACGTAAAAGCATTTTCACTGTTGCATGTGGTTTTATACGTATTATTTGTTATAAAGATTATGGTGTGTTGAGTCTTTAGACTCACTAGGTGTGATGGATGCAGGTGAGGTTGAGGGTGGGCTTGACGGATGATTTGACTTGACTGAAGGTGCACACAACCCGAGGACCAGCGCTTCTACTTTTTCCGCATTTACGATTTATGAATCATGATTTATGTTAAAGATTTTAAGACTGTTTATTTATGCTTTTGAGAGATTTTTGAGTGGTTTAGTATGGGCTATACTTTTCAAACTTATTGCTTTTTTAGGCTTGGTAAACAGTTGACGATTTCATTTTATGATTATTACACTTGTTTTTTTTTAAAATGTTAGATGGATGATGTTTTATATTAAAAGGTAAAATTATAAAAATATTTTCATGTGGTAAATGTACATGGCCGAAAATTGAGTGTTTAAAAAAAAAAATTTTTCTAGTACTTTTAAAGCAATAAAAAAGGCAGACGTTTCAGTTGGTATCAGAGCAAAGGTCCTGTAAAGGTTTGTGCCACCATCAGCACCGGAAAGATCAGTCTTCAAGCCTCAAAGTTGTAAGTTTTTACATGCTTTATATGATTCAGTATGATGTTAACTGCATGACTTCATGAATATTATGCTTATTGTACATGTTTATGAGCTTTTTAAGTATTTATGCTTTGCGTGCTTAAATTGCTAAAATGAGTTAGGATATGTCACATGATTAGAGAACTTAGATTTAAATGCATGTTGGTTACGTTAGAATTTGGAAAACATTCAGATAAAATGCATCCTAGACGTGCTCCTGTTATTGAGAATCAAGAAGAGAATAGCGTAAATCACCAAGGGAACAATCAAGGAAATGCACCTCCACCACCATCACCAGGGGATGCTGCTACTCGTGCTTTGGAGGGGATGGCTCGTCTCTTCGAGCAACAGTTACAGCAGCAACAGTTGCAGCAGCAGTTACAGCAGATGCAACAGCAGCAATTGCAATAGGCACCTAGGCCACAGCACGACATTTATGATCAGTTTCGGAGGCTAGGGCCGAAGAAATTTTCTGGCACCACCGACCCCTTTGCTTCTGAGAGTTGGATCCGTTAACTTGAGGTACATTTTGTTACCTGGATATGGGGGATGCGGATCGTGTGAGGTGTACTACTTATCTATTGAGAGATGAGGCTTCTTTATGGTGGGAGGGATCCGAGCACAGCGTTAATCTTGCTACTATCACTTGGACTCGTTTCAAGAAATATTCTATGAAAAATACTTTACTGCCGATGTTAGAGGACGACTGATGAGGGAGTTTATGACCCTCCACCAGGGGGACGCAACTGTTGCTGAGTTTGTGAAGAAATTTGATAGGGGTTGTCATTTTTTACCCCTAATTTCCAGAGATCCTGCAATGAAGCTTAAGCATTTCATGGATGGCCTACGACCTACCCTTCGCAACAATGTTATGATGATGCGACCTTTGGATTGTGCTACTGCCATCGCTTACGCTTTCCAGTCCGAACAGTCTTTGAGGGACATCGATTTTGATAATCAGCGCAAGAGGCAGCAACATCAAAATAATAATAATCAGTCTAACAAAAAGCCGTACACGGGTCCTCCTAGACCTCAAGGGCCTCAAAAGCCCCAAGGTCAAGTCAAGAAACAAGCACCACAAAATCCACAGAATCTTGGAGCACCAAAGCCTGTTGAAATGCAACCATGCAAGGAGTGCAACCGTCTTCATCTTGGAAAATATGAATGGGGATCATTTAAATGTTTCTACTGCAAAGAGGCTGGAAACAAAGCTATTGATTGCCCAAAGAGGAAAGCAGCTACTACGGCACTAGCTTATGTTATGAATGCCGAGGAAGCTGAGGAAGAGGCAGACACTACACTCATCACAGGTAACATAGTCATTTAACATTTTGTATATTGCTTATTATTGCATGAAATGTTAAATTGATTATTATAATTGATTTGGGAGCAAGGTTTAACCTAGTGGAATTTAGGTTGCATGTTCTACCCTAGTTGGATCTAAGTTATGATTTTAGAAGCCATAGGAAATGATGTTAATTTTGTGCCTTATTTTATGTAAAAGATGACTTGATACCAAATAAAAAGTTTTGGTGCCAAAATTAAAAGAAAATCATAATAAAAAAGATTTGGGACTTAAATTGTAATTTTTGAGAGTTAAGGGACCAAAATGCAATTACCGAATTCTTAAAGGACCATGAATGTGATTTTCGAAATCTTCAAGGGCTAAAATGTAATTTTTCCAGAAATGCTTAAGTTCAACTCGTAAATTTCAGTAACTTAATGATAGTAAATCCTTAAGTCTCAACTCGAAAAGATTTAAAAGGCATTTTCGCCGCAGGGAGGATCATCATTCTAGGTGTAGCTACCTATGCACTGCAAGATTCGGGAGCTACATATTCATTTATATCTTAAACCTTCATCAAAAGACTGAATATTACTCCTCAAGATATGGGTTTGGGCTTCAAAGTTTCTATTCCATCCAGTGATCAAATGCTCGTGTCTAAGATTGTCAAGAATCTGGAGCTTCGTTTAGTCAAGGATGTTGTGCGGGCAGATCTTATTGTGCTTCCAATGCCCGAATTTTATATTATACTCGGCATGAATTGGTTATCAGCGAATGGAGCTTCGATTGATTTTCGTCAGCGAACAATGTCTATTTGACCGCCTAGTGGTAAATCTTTTGTTTTTGAGGCGGCGAGAAACAAACAAATGCCGCACATTATATAATGTCTATGTGTGAGGAAGCTTATTAAGCGTGGATGCCAAGCTTATCTAGCATGTGTCACTAATGCACATGAATCCATCAGTCAGAAGTTAGAAGATGTTGATATTGTGAGAGATTTTCGTAGCGTCTTTCTCGAGGACATTTCTGGCATTCCGCCCGATCGTGAAGTGGAATTCTCTATTGATCTGATGCCGGGCACTGTTCCTTTATCTAAAGCACCTTATCGTCTAGCACCTACTGAAATGAAAGAACTAAAAGATCAAATCCAAGAATTGCTAGACAAGGGTTTTATTCGCCCTAGTTATTCTCCATGGGGCGCACCGGTATTATTTGTGAAGAAGAAAGATGGTAGTATGCGTCTTTGCATTGATTATCGAGAGTTTAATAGGGTTACTATAAAAAATAAGTATCCACTGCCAAGAATTGAAGATTTAGTTGATCAGTTGCAAGGAGCATCGGTATTTTCTAAGATTGATCTGTGATCTGGATACCTCAATTGAAAGTAAAAGAGTCAGATATTCATAAGACAGCATTTCGCACGAACCAATGCGCCAGCGATCTTCATGGATCTCATGAATCGCATATTTCAGCCTTTTCTGGATCAATTTATTATAGTCTTCATCGATGACATCTTAATCTATTCCAAGAGCAGAGAGGAGCATAGCCGTCATTTAAGGACAGCACTGCAAGTACTGCAAGACAGAAAGCTTTTTGCAAAGTTCAGCAAGTGCGAGTTTTGGCTTGATAAAGTGGCATTCCTAGGCCACATCATTTCTAGTAGTGGAGTGGAAGTTGATCTGAGTAAGGTTGAGGCAGTGAAAGAGTGGCCAGTACCGAAGAGTGTTACTGAGATTCGCAGTTTCTTGGGTTTATCTATAACGGTACCTATCACCGCCTTGACAAAGAAGAATGCAAAGTTTGTTTGGGGACCCGAGTGTCAAGACAGTTTTGACAAGTTGAAGCAAGCCTTGATATCAGCGCCAGTGTTATCTATGCCATCAGGGCAAGGGGAGTATGTTCTTTATATTGACGCTTCTAAACTTGGTTTGGGCGCAGTTCTGACGCAAAACGACTGTGTTATCTCCTATGCATCGAGGCAGCTGAAAATTCACCAAAAGAACTACCCTACTCATGATCTTGATATTGCAGCAGTAGTCTTTGCACTAAAAATTTGGAGACACTACCTTTATGGGGAGAAGTACAAGATATTCACCGATCATAAAAGATTGAAATACTTCTTCACCCAAAAGGAGTTGAATATGAGACAGCACAGATGGCTTGAGTTAGTGAAGGACTATGATTGTGACATTAGCTACCATCCGGGAAAAGCTAATGTAGTGGCAGACGCATTGAATAAAAAAGCAGCAGTTATCACTCAATTATCACTCCAAAGACCGTTGGAGTCCGAGATACAGTGGTTTGAGCTTACAGTGTATGCTAGGGGCGAGGCCCCAAATCTTGCCACATTATCAGTCTAGTCGACTTTGAGAGATAGAATTCGAGATGGACAGTCCACTGATGAGCAGTTGAAAAACTAGAGAGCTAGAGATGAAGCCAAGGGCCGGAATTTATATTCAGTGGTGGATGGTTTAGTTCGTCATCGAGATCGTCTATGGGTTCCTAGTGACGATTCTTTGAGAGATCTTATTATGAAGGAAGCCCATGACACACCTTACTCCATCCATCCGGGAAGTACGAAGATGTACAAAGATTTGCAGTTGTTGTATTGGTGGCCAGGCATGAAGAGGGACATTCTGAGATTTGTATCCGAGTGTTTGACTTTTCAGCAAGTTAAAGCAGAGCATCAAAGACCAGCAGGAAAATTGAAGCCACTCCTATTCCCGAGTGGAAATGGGAAAATATCACCATGGACTTTGTTGTGGGATTGCCAAAGACTGTTAAGGGATTGAATGCCATTTGGGTGATAGTGGATCGTCTTACGAAATCAATGCATTTTTTACCTATTAAGACGACATTCACCATGATTCAGTATGCAGAATTATATATTCTGGAGATAGTTCGTCTGCATGGGATTCCATTGTCTATTGTTTCTGACAGAGATCTGAGATTTACGTCATCTTTTTGAAAAAGTCTGCATGCAGTGATGGGGACAAAGTTATTGTTCAGTACAGCGTTCCATTCTCAAACCGATGGTCAGTCAGAAAGAGTTATACAGATTTTGGAATATGTACTGCGAGCATGTGTTATTGATTTCCAAGGCAGTTGGGAACCAAAGTTACCTCTAGTGGAGTTCACCTACAATAATAGTTTCCAATCATCAATCGGTATGGCTCCTTTTAAGGCACACTATGGAAGGAAATGTAGATCTCCTATTCATTGGGACGAGGTTGGGGAAAGAAGAGATATTGGTCTGGATGTGATTGAAGAGACTGTCGAGCTTGTAGTCAAAATTCGTGAGAGAATGAAGACTGCACAAAGCCGACAAAAGAGTTATGCGGACAAAAGACGTAGAGAGTTAGAGTTTGTAGTGGGCGAACATGTATTTGTGAAAATAGCACCTATGAAGGGTGTTATGCGCTTTGGCGAGAAAGGCAAGCTTAGTCCAAGATTTATAGGTCCATTTGAGATTTTGGAGAGGATTGGGACTACTAGCTTATAGAGTGGCATTGCCATCAACACTTTCTGGAGTTCATAACCTGTTCCACATTTCGATGCTGTGGAAGTACATGTCGAATCCGTCACATGTACTAAATTATGTACCTCTTCAATTAACTCCAAATATGACATATGAAGAAAAAACTTTCCAGATCTTAGCAAGGCAATAAAGAAGATTGCAAAACAAAGTCATTTCAATGGTCAAGGTCAAGTGGCTGAATCTTTCGGAAGAGGAAACTACTTGGGAAACCGAGAGGAACTTGAAGGGTCTCTATCCAGAATTATTCGATAAGTTCTAATTTCGAGGACGAAATTTTATTTAAGGGAGGACGATGTAGTACCCGAAAAACCATATGCGTAGATATGTGCATAATTTCTATTATTTAATTTTAAATGATTATTATTTTAAGAATTTGGTGATTTAATTGCATTTAAATCATTTACATTATTTTTAAGGATTTTAAATCGCGTATTTCAAATTTTAACTTTTTAGATATACGCGAGATCGGACCGGAGATAGGAAATCGAAGATGAATTTTATGATCCAAAAATATTCTTAAATTTATTCCGAGCTAAGAAATAATTTAATTTAATGAAATCAAGTGGAATTAAGTCTATTTAATTAATTAATCATCAATTTTATTGTAGGCTTCTCAATTCATCAAGATTATGCTTAATTAACCTTTTAATCAAGCTTATCTAACATAAGATTCAATTTAGCAAACTTAAACAAAATCCTACACTAATTTGAAAGCTAGCTCTCGGTCATTTCCACTCCACACAATCCCAAACCATTTAACTCCCCCAACAATACAAATTACAACCATTCAACATGCATGTCCCCCCCAACTTGACATCATTTACTCACCCACTGCACCACCTTATTAACAACCAACCTTCATCATCTTCTCCACTCCCCCTAGCACGAAAATTCAGAGTTTTAGCAGCTCCCATTCTCGGCCAAGACAGCAACAATAACGAGGTTTCTTCATTTCCGTTGCTGTGTCTTCCGGTCCGACATATCGTGTTGTTTATTGTAAAAAAAATCTTAAGGCATGTGTATTTTCTCCCTTTTTCTCATCAATCAAGTGTATTACATATTTTTAGTATGATATATGTGCATGGTTTTGGTTTTATAGCAAGAAACCACAAGAAAATATTTTTAAGAATCATAGGCCATTCTCGGCCATCCTGTGCATGTCACGTTCCTTGCTTGTTTTGTTGATTTTCAGGTTGGCTTGGTTCCTAGGCTCCCGATTCTGCTTATGGTCATGTCCTAGGGTGTGTTATGGTCAAGTTTGATCAAGGGTTCAAGCCACAAAACCGTAATTTAAGTGCTCAAAACAGTAGGTAAGAAACAAGTGTCACATTTGGGGTTCATTTACTGTCAATGGGTTGTGTAGGATAGTGTTCGAGCCATGGCTGGCCTAGGGTCGGTATCCATGGCTAGGACCCTTCCCTAGCAAGCCTAGGACATGGTCAAGTCGGCCCTAAGTGGCTTGACCCATGTCCCAAATCGTTTGGACAGAAACAACTCAGGTTGGTCACGTATGACAGTAAGCTCTCGGGTGGTTCTTGTTTTGTTCTAAGGTGGTTGGTTGGTTCTTGGTTGTCCTATGGCCCTTAGCTATGGACTAACCAATGCCTCAATAAGTCAAGAAGGTATCGTGACCATTGGTTTGAGCCATGGTCAGTTTTTAATAGCCATTTTTACAGCAAGTGACAAGCTGCTCCAGTGTGTGTTCTCGACAGGAGAGAGCTTCGGCTCTTGAGTCTTGTTCTTGGTTCTTGGTTGGACTATGGCCATTAGCCCTGGACTAAGACATGCCCAAATGTGTTACGGAGGTCGTGTTTTTAGCCGTTCGTGATTTGGTTAAGTTGAGAAGTCGTACGAGAAATTTCCGGTACGTAGTGCCAAAGTGACTCTCGTAAGAGCGCCTCACGATTTTGGTTCCTATGCACCTTAATTCATATTTCCAGTAAAATTTTGTGTAATTATAGTAAGTTTAAGCATATTTTGATCATGGCTAGATGTTGGTTCGATGTTGGTTCGGGTTGGTTCGGAGACATGGTTGAAATTAGAGTTCATGTTCTAGTTTGGCTCTGTTTTGATGCATGCATGGCCGTATCTCATCAATTTCATTGATTGTGGTTCGGACATGATATTTTATTGTTATGCATAACATTCGATAACTTATTAAGTTGCTTCTGTACGGTTCGAGTATCAAGTCGTTCGGAAGTCCCTAAGTCACCGTACTTCATTCGGGTGCATTTTAGGTCAAATTAGGGTTCCATGAGTCCCACGATAATTTCATCACAGCGAGCCTGGGAAACGATCCAACTAAGACAAGCATAAGGGTTGTAAGTATATTTACGTGCAAAATATGAAATTCTTTATTTTTGAGATATGCGATCTATCTTGTGGCCATTTATGTCAGGGGTCTGGAAACCGACGCATGCAGTTGGGGACCTCTCCAAGAAGTATGGGTTTGGAAGCCGGGATGCGTGACCGGGGACCTCTCCACCCGGTGACTTACGACCGGTTTAGGATTATGTACGGGTACGGATATCCAGTCCAAAAGATGTGGGGATCTCTACCGCCCAATAACTGTGGTTTAGTCTGATCAGGCGATTATGTTATGGGCCACATGCTTTGACACATTATTTCTACAGAAAATTACGATATGATATGATATGGCTCGTAGTGAGCAAAGCTTTTACGTACGATTTTTATGATGTGCACGTATCTATATATACTCATGCTTATATTACAACGTTACGATTCAGTTTACGATATTTTTACGTTGCATGCGATCTTATTACGTATTTATTTTGTATTCATGATATATGCATGCTTGGTCTTTAGACTCACTAGACTTGATTGATGTAGGTACTGACGATGTAGAGGCTGAGGGCGGGGACCAGTGAGTTAGCTCGGATCGGCGGTAGTACGAACCCGAGGACCTCACGTTTAGTTATTCAGTTTTATGTTCAAACTCTTGTTATAACTTTTATTCATTTTTAAGTTATTGTTTAAAATATTATTCAGTTTCCGCTGCTATGTTTATGTTAAACCGTTGGGTTATTTGACGAAATTTTTTATAAGTTGCAAGTTTATTTATTTAAAGAGAAAACTTTTAATAATTTCGCAAAATTATGAATACGAAATACGGGCCCTCACAGTTGGTATCAGAGCGATGTTTCTTGTAAAGGGATTGTACTTACTACTAATCTCGAAAAGCTCATGAAGTCACGTCTTCAGTCTGTAAGTTATACTTTCACGTATTACATTTTTATTAGCATGAAATAGTTTACCAGCATGTTCTCACGAGATATTTTATCTGTATGTTCTCATGAAAAAAAAAAATATTAATAGTAAAAAAAATAATTTTATGTCAAGATTATGTTTTAGCAAATATATATTTAAATTTCAAGAAAAATAGTAGAATAATTCATGTTGGTTACGTAAGGATTTTACATGGTACAGTATGCCTCCTAGACGAGTTATTGACCGCCCGAGGGGTGCTGAGAGCGAGGCTGATGAGACTCAGAGCCGTTATGAGGATAGAGATCCACCGCCACCTCCACCACCACCTGATATGCATACCCAGATGATGGCGGGTATGACTCAGTTCTTCGCACAGTTCGCGGGGAACAATGCTGCAGCGGTAGCTAGGCCGCCTAGACCCGAGGCTATATGTGTGCGGTTCATGAGGATGAACCCGAAGGAGTTCACTGGGACGTCTGATCCCATGGTTGCTGAGGGATGGATTAAGTCCCTAGAAGTTACTTTCAGATTATGGAGCTGGAGGATGTTGACAGGGTCCGCTGTGCGACCTATCTTTTTGGAGGAGACGCCCGTCTATGGTGGGAGGGCGCATCTGTAGCTCTGGATCTAGCTACTCTCAGTTGGACGCGCTTTAGAGAGATATTCTTCTCTAAGTATTTTACTGATGACGTGCGTTCGAGGTTGATCAGGGAGTTTATGACCCTGAGACAGGGTGACATGACTGTTACGGATTTTATCCGTAAGTTCAAGAGAGGTTGTCACTTGTACCCCTGATCGGGAACGACGAGGGTGCCAGGCTTAGGCATTTCATGGATGGATTGTGGTCGATCTTGCGCCGTGATGTTAGGGTTGCTGGCCCTACGACATATGAGGTTGCTGTCTCTAGAGGTCTTACTGCAGAGCAGGATCGGAGAGATATCGAGAATGACCGCCAGGGTAAGCGGCCATTTCAGGCGTCCCACCGCCCTCCTCAGCAGCAGCAGCATAAGAGGCCTTTCCATGGCTCATCGAGGAGCAGAGGGCAGCAGCAGCAGTAGGGACGTGTGGTCCCGAGGATGCAGGAGTACCCGATTTGTGCCAGGTGCACACGCCGCCATACCAGAGTTTGCATGTATGGCTCTGGTAAGTGTTTCAAGTTTGGCGGTACTGGCCATTTGCTGAAGGATTGTCCTCAAGGGACATTGCCTACTCAGGGCAGAGTGTTTGCGCTCCATGCAGCGGAGGCAAACCCAAGGACTATGCTCTTGACAGGTATCTTAAAGCTTTAAGTTTTTATTTGGGCAAATTTTAGCATATTTAATTCAACGATTTTGTTTTAATTGCTTTGAATTATTGGGTTATAAGATTTGAACTTAGAAATTGTGATAAGATTGCATGTTCTATTCGGGTTGTTTTGGGAATCTAAGTTAAAAGAACTTTGACCTTTGCATGCCTATAGAATTAATTCTGGTAAATTATTGTGCTTAGATTGATGTTCCAACCTTTTAGGAAGAATATTTATAGGCGGAGCTTCTACGAGCGCCTTGATTGATTCGGGGGCCATTCATTCATTCATATCTGAGACTTTTGCGAATTCCATCGAGGTCAAGACGATTCGATTGGATGTGGCGTATTCTGTGGTTATTCCATCTGGCGAGGAGATGGCAGCGACTAGCGTAGTCCGAGACATAGACCTCGAGCTTCCGGGAAATCTTGTCTATGCGGATTTGATCGTGTTGTCGATGCCAGAGTTAGATATTATCCTTTGGATGGATTGGCTGCACAAGAACAGAGTACTTATTGATTTTCAGCGGAGATCTGTTCTAGTTCGACCACTTTGAAGGAATCGGTTTCTATTTGAGCCTGACAGGTACTTTAATGTGCCTATCATGATATCTTGTATTCAGGCTAGGAAGCTCATGCATAGGGATTGTCGAGCATTAATTGCGACTATTATATCTATTCCCGAGGTCCCCAGTCAGTCAGTAGCAGATGTCTCGGTTGTCAGGGACTTTTCAGACGTTTTTCCCGATGATGTCTCTGGTAGACAACCGGTACAAGAGGTGGAGTTTTCGATCGATCTTATGCCAGGTACCGCGCCTATCTCTAAGATGCCTTACAGGTTAGCACCGTCAGAGATGGTTGAGCTCAAGAAGCAGATTCAGGAGCTTCTTGACAAGGAGTTTATTCGCCCGAGTTTCTCTCCATGGGGCGCGCCTGTCTTATTCATGAAGAAGAAAAACGGATCTATGAGGCTTTGCATTGACTACCGGGAGTTGAACAGGGTTACAGTGAAGAATAAATACCCACTTCCGAGGATCGAGGATTTGTTTGATCAGTTGCAGGGAGCCTCAGTGTTCTCCAAGATAGATCTGTGTTCCGGGTATTAGCAGTTGAGGGTGAAATACGCCGATACTTTTAAGACTGCTTTTAGGACTCGTTATGGGCACTTGGAGTTCCTAGTGATGTCGTTCGGTCTGACGAATGCGCCAGCGATCTTCATGGATCTCATGAATTGTGTATTTCAGCCGTATCTTGATTAGTTCGTGATCGTATTCATAGACGACATTCTAGTCTACTCAAAGAGTCAAGAGGATCACAGCAGGCATCTGACCGCAGTAATGCAGACGTTGCAGAGGCACAAGCTGTTCGCTAAGTTCAACAAGTGCGAGTTCTGGTTGGAGAATGTGGCATTCCTAGGCCACATCATATCTAGCAGTGGTATTGAGGTAGACCCAGCGAAGGTTGCGGCAGTCAGAGATTGGGTTGTGCCGCAGAGTGCATCAGAGATCCGTAGTTTCCTTGGTCTAGCAGGATACTATCGGAAGTTTATTCAGGGTTTCTCCTCTATTGCAGTTCCACTCACATCATTGAATAAGAAGAATGCTAAGTACGTGTGGAGCGATGAGTGCCGAGAAGAGCTTCGATTCTTTGTAGCAAGCTCTTATTTCAGCGCCGATCTTGGCCATGCCTTCAGGGCCCGGAGATTTTGTATTGTATACCGATGCTTCGAAGCTCGGTATAGGCGCATTGTTGATGCAGCATGGGAAAGTAATAGCGTATGCTTCTCGTCAATTGAAGATACACGAGAAGAACTACCCTACTCATGATCTTGAGTTAGCTGCTGTAGTATTTGCCTTGAAGATTTGGAGACATTATCTATACGGAGAGAAGTGTCAGATCTTTACAAATCACAAGAGCCTCAAGTACTTCTTTACGCAGAAAGAGTTGAATATGCGTCAGAGGCGTTGGTTGGAGTTAGTCAAGGATTATGACTGTGAGATTAGCTACCATCCTGGTAAAGCTAATGTAGTAGCGGATGCTTTGAGCCGGAAAGTCGCAGTGATGGCTCATTTGACAATTCAGAGGCCTCTTCAGAGTGAGATTCAGAGGTTTGATCTAGAGACTTATAATCAAGGTAGAGTTCCCCATCTATCTACCTTGATGATTCAGTCTTCCTTATTAGACCAGTATTCGCAGCGGTCAGTCATCTGATGAGCAGTTGGCGAAGTGGAGGCAGAGAGATGAGACGAAGGGCAGTGTTTTGTACATAGTGAGTGATGGCATTGTTCGTTATCGAGACAAGATGTGGGTTCCTAGCAGCGATTCTATTCGAGCAGACATATTAGCTGAGGCCGACATGTCCCCGTACTCTATTCATCTTGGGAGTACGAAGATGTACAAGGATCTGTAGATGTTATATTGGTGGCCCGGTATGAAGAGAGAGATCCGGAGATTTGTATCCGAGTGTTTGACTTCTCAGCTTGTGAAAGCTGAACATCAGAGACCAGCCGGCTTACTCAAGCCACATTTCATTCCCGAGTGGAAGTGGGAGAACATTAACATGGATTTCATGGTTGGTTTACCGAAATCGGCTAGAGGCTCGAATGCTATATGGGTGATTGTTGATCGTCTTACCAAGTCAGAGCATTTCTTGCCTATTAAGACGAATTTCTCCATGATTCAGTATGCCAAGTTATATATCCGTGAGATAGTCCGATTGCACGGTATCCAGTATCTATTGTTTCTGACAGAGATCCGAGATTCACTTCCTCATTTTGGAAGATTCATGCATTCAGCGATAGGTACGAAGTTATTGTTTAGCACAGCTTTTCACCCTCAGACAGATGGTCAGACAGAGAGAGTTATTCAGATCTTGGAGCTGGGAATCGAAGTTGCCATTAGTGGAGTTTACCTATAACAACAGCTTTCAGTTGTCTATAGGTATGGCTCCTTATGAAGCACTGTACGGAAGGAAGTGTAGATCGCTTATTCATTGGGATGAAGTAGGCGAGAGATCAGAGTTAGGTCCGGAGATCATTCAGCAGACTGCTGATCTAGTAGTCATAATCCGTGACAAGATGAGGACTGCTCAGAGTCGACAGAAGAGTTATGCCGATCGGAGGAGGAGAGATCTAGAGTTTGCCGTTGGCGACCATGTTTTCGTGAAGATAGGCACCGATGAAGGGTGTCATGAGATTCGGAAAGAAGGGGAAGCTTAGTCCGAGGTTCATCAAACCATTTGAGATCCTCGACAGAGTTGAGACATTAGCATATCGTGTTGCTCTTCCGTCGAATCTGGCCGGGGTACACAATGTGTTCCATGTGTCGATGTTGAGGAAGTATTTAGCGAACCCTTCTCATGTGTTGAACTTTGAGCCGTTGCAGCTTTCTTCGAACTTTTCTTATGAAGAGAAATCAGTGCAGATCTTAGACTGTAAGGAGAAGAAGCTTCGGAACAAGGTGATCTAATCAGTGAATGTCAAGTGGCTTAATCATTCCGATGAGGAAGCTACTTGGGAGTCAGAGTCAGATATGCGGAGTCGCTTTCAAGATTTATTCAGTTAGTTCTAATTTCGAGGACAAAATTTTATTTAAGGGGGCACATATTTAATTAAAGAAAAACTTTGTTAATATTTTAATTATGTCCTAATTAGACTAATGGGCCTAATAGATGGCTTAATAGGCCTAATAAGCCTTGAAGGTGATTAACTAGTATTTAAAGTATTAAAATACATTAAACCCTACACTTTGCACCAAGGAAACAATCGGCCACACACTATTTTAATTCTGAAAAACTCTCCCCACCCCACCCTACACACACACGGCACACACACTATCAAGCTAGAAGAAGTTTTCGAAGGTTGAAGCCAAAGAACAAGCCAAAGTCGTCTTCCGTTCTTCGTCGTCAACGGATTTTCGAGCGTATAAAACGCAAAGACACGCCTTAATCTTCCTCTTCTCATCCATCATATCATAATATTGTTTAAATTATGTGTGCATGAAAAGCTTGAAGTTCATATGTTATTTTCGCAATATTGCATAACCATGGGTAAAAGTCATGATTTAAAGTTTCAAAAGCATGTTTTTATGATACTAAGGGGATGCCATGATGTCTAGGTATGGTTAAGTAAGGTTTATACATGTCTTAAGGTCATACACACGCACCACACATGCTGTTAAATAAAGGAAACAAGCTGGTGCAAGTTTCATGCTGTCACGTTGTGACAGCAGCCTCGTATGGGAGAGGAGCTCGGTCTGAGGGGCTTCGGGCTAGGATAGGGTGTCTCACTAGGGTCCTTGGTAGGGTGCACAACAGGCTGGTTCTATGGCTGGGTCGGTGGCTAGGGACCTGGGCACAAAATCGTAGAGTCCATGCTTGTTGGGAGTCCTCGGCCAAGCCTGTTGCTGGTGTTGGGCTTCGGTTTCAGGCTAGGGGGCTGGTTCATAAGGTCATGTCGAGTTAGAAGGAGTCTCTAGTGTCCTAAGCAAGTGCACATGGGTTGGGTTCAAGGGTGGGGCGTTGGCTGGAGCCACAAGCGCCATAACGTAGAGTCCTTCTTAGGTGAATTTCTCGGCCAAGCTTAAGGCATTATAGGGGCTTGCACGCTTTTGTAGTTTAGGTAGGTTTCTGAGTGGTCTAAGGGTCCAGGGGGTTAGTTTAGGATGTTGGGCAGGTTTTGGCTCGACTTAGTTCGGGGGTAACTCGTGAAAATCAAAAGTTGGCTCGGGGTCGAAGTTTAGGTGTCAAATAGGGTTTTTAAATAAGAAAAAATGGAAAACGGCTCACGGGGGTCGAGTCATGGTCCATAAGGGCTGAAATAATATAAAAAGACTAAATTTAGACTTTAGGAATTTTATATTAAAGTTTGGGATTTTTCGGGATTAAAACACCGTCAAAACAATTAATTAAAGACAAATGAAAACGTCTAAGTTTTAAGCCGAATAAAATTATGGGAAAATTCATGTAGGCTTAAATATTATTTGGGACATGTTAGAGTGAATGGAATTAAGAAAATGTCAAAAACGGGGAATTTTACGTCTCGGGGTAAAACGGTCTTTTTACACCTAGAAATTAGTAAACATCATGGCAGTGCCCTAAACGCGGTTTTTTATGGAATTATGATTATTTTTAAATGTTTATGAAATGTTCATGATTAAATTATGATTTTTAAATTTTAAGAGATTTTATGATTTAAGGATGACATTTAAAAGACATGTTGCATGCTTGGTTTCAAAAACAAAATGTAAGGTTATTCATGATTTTTATAAAGTGATGAGAATGTAAATGTTGAAGGAAGTGAAGTGATTGTGACTAATTCGTTAATGTTGGCGACGTCGTGAGGGTTATGGTCCTAGTGGGAGCCCGACGATCGTGTTTCCATCATTACGGTTATGTGGTAACGGTTATGTGGTAACGGTTTTGTGGTAACGAAAGAATGGAAATATCGTGAGGGAAAAAGGCCCCAGAGGGAGCCCCGACGATCGTATTTCTATTCGAGTAATGATTGGCCAAGGCCCAGTTGACCGGTGAGAGTGTTGCTGGTGTCCCCCGCCGCCCAGTACTGTGGTTATATGTAGATGGATCCATCGACCTTCATGTCATGATCAGAAAAGTCACAATTAACGATCTGAATTCAACAAAGGAAAAAGAAAAGGAAAAGGAAAAATGTTTATGATCATGAATATGTTTTATGTCATGTCATGTTGAGGAAAAAGGAAAAAGGTTAAGGTTTATGAAATGCATCATGAAAATATTTATGAAAATTTTTATGTTGAAGTTTATGCATCTTCATGAAAACGATATTTTAAGTACAAGTATTTTTCACTGTTATATGTTGACTGTATTACGTATTACTTGTTATCAAGATTATGGTGTGTTGAGTCTTTAGACTTCACTAGGTGTGATGGATGCAGGTAAGTTAGATGGAGGTCTTGATGGTTGACCTGACTAGGGCAGAAGGTGCACATAATCGAGGACCAGCGCTACATTTTCCGCATTACGTTTTATGATTACTGATTTAAGTTAAAGATTTTTAAGATTATTTATTTATGCATTTGAGAGATTTTTTAGAGGTTTAGTATGGGCTTTACCTTTCAAATTATTGCTTTTTAGGTTTGGTAAACAGAAGACGATTTCAGTTTTATGATTATTTCACTTGATTTTTAAAATGCTAGTTGTTAGTGTTTAATTTTAAAGGGTAAAATATTTTATAAAAATATTTTAATATGAGAAAGGTACATGGCCGAAAAATTGAGTGTTTATAAAAAAAAATTCTAGTACTTTTAAAGCAATAAAAAGGGCAGGACGTTTCAGTTGGTATCAGAGCAATGGTTCTGTTAAGGGTTGTGCCACCATCAGCACCGGAAAAGATCAGTCGTCAAGCCTCAGTCTGTAAGTTTACATGCTTTATATGATTCTATGATGCTACCTGCATAAGTACATGAATATTATGTTTACGCCACATGTTTAATAGCTTTATGATAATATATGATTTTTATGCTCTAGAATTTTTATACTGTGATATGATATGAAATAAGAAATTATTTGATTTCAACGCATGTTGGCTTCGTGGTGGAATTGGACTATGTTGATTTTTGGGTTTTAGTATTGACGTTCTACTTTTTGGGCTATAAGTTAATCGTGAATATTATGAATGCTTTTGGGACATGTATATTTTCTAAGAAAATATTTATGATTCGTGGTTACTAGTTGAATTAATTTTTGGAATTACTCATAAGTAATAATGATTCGAGGATTTACAACGACTTTGGGAATAAGAAAATGTATAAATTGAGATTTTAAGTTTTGATGAAAGATAATATTGACTATAAGAATCGATTTTGGGTAAATAGGTTTAAAATTATCAAAATTTATGTTATGGGAAACCAATATAAGGAAATTAAGAATGGCAAAAATTTATGGGTTAATCGTAGGATTTTCAAAATTAAGGATCAATTAGGATAATTTTTGAGGAAATTAAGAATTGATTTTGTAATTATTACGGAATTTGGGGACTAGTTTTAGCAATAAGCGAGAATTGAATGGGTTAAATGATAAGAATTTTGAGAATTTAGATTTTTAAGAATATTCAGAACCTTGGGATATATTGGTTTTAGTATTATAAGAAATTTTAATCAAATGTTTTTAAGGATGAATCGATATTAGGCTTGAAAAATCTAAGCAGTTAGCGGATGTGATTGGGATTTTAAGATTGAAATTTGATAAGTCGACAAACATTTTGGGTATAAATTAAGGAAAGTAATATACGATAAGTTTGATTATCCATCTTTTGATATTGGGAATTGTTAGAAAAATTGAAATTCGAGGTATAATAGTAATAGCATTAAGTGATTATGGGTCTTTTTAAGTTGCGATTTGAAAATAAGGATTTAGAAGGAAAATTTAATTGTGATCAAAGAGACGTAAGGATATTCTAGAACTTAAGTTTGATCAGAGTAGCGCAGCGGAAGCGTGGATTTTTGGGATATTAGAACTAAGCCTAAACTTTGAGTTATCTAGGTTAAGCGAATTTCGAGGACGAAATTCAATTTAAGGGGGGAAAATTGTAACGCCCCGAAAATTTAAAGGTCCACGCGAACCACATGCATACAAATTATTAAATTCTCCTGTATTTTAATTAAATGTTTTATTTGCATGAATTAATTATGTTGTGCATAATTGTATGTTAAAAATATATTTTCTACATTGTTGCATTAAAATGTATTTTTAAAGGTTATTCAAGTTGCGATCGAGGAACGGAGACCGAGGGCTGAAAAATAGAAAATGTTTTTATTAAATAATTGTTTTTAATTATTTAAAATATGTTTGATGTTTTCTTTAGTATTTTTGAAAACATAGGGTTTTGAGGTGATTTTATACGCCGGGACGTAAATTTTATCGGTGTTGGTTTTTCAACTAAAATACGAACTTTTTGGCAACCCGGCTAATAAATTCACATATTTAATTAAAGAAAAACTTTGTTAATACTTTAATTATGTCCTAATTAGACTAATGGGCCTAATTAGATGGCTTAATAGGCCTAATAAGCCTTGAAGGTGATTAACTAGTATTTAAAGTATTAAAATACATTAAACCCTACACTTTGCACCAAGGTAACAATCGGCCACACACTATTTTAATTCTGAAAATCTCTCCCCACCCCACCCTACACACAGACGGCACACACACTATCAAGCTAGAAGAAGTTTTCGAAGGTTGAAGCCAAAGAACAAGCCAAAGTCGTCTTCCGTTCTTCGTCGTCAACGGATTTTCGAGCGAATAAAACGCAAAGGCACGCCTTAATCTTGCTTTTCTCATCCATCATATCATAATATTGTTTAAATTATGTGTGCATGAAAAGCTTGAAGTTCATATGTTATTTTCGCAATATTGCATAACCATGGGTAAAAGTCATGATTTAAAGTTTCAAAAGCATGTTTTTATGATACTAAGGGGATGCCAAGATGTCTAGGTATGGTTAAGTAAGGTTTATACATGTCTTAAGGTCATACACACGCACCACACATGCTGTTAAATAAAGGAAACAAGCTGGTGCAAGTTTCATGCTGTCACGTTGTGACAGCAGCCTCGTAAGGGGAGAGGGCTCGGCCTGAGGGGCTTCGGGCTGGGATAGGGTGTCTCACTAGGGTCCTTGGTGGGAGCACAACAGGCTGGTTCTAGAGCTGGGTCGGTGGCTAGGGACCTGGGCACAAAATCGTAGAGTCCATGCTTGTTGTTGGGAGTCCTCGGCCAAGCCTGTTGCTGGTGTTGGGCTTCGGCTTCAGGCTAGGGGGCTGGTTCTTAAGATCATGTCGAGTTAGAAGGAGTCTATAGGGTCCTAAGCAAGTGCACATGGGTTGGGTTCAAGGGTGGGGCGTTGGCTGGAGCCACAAGCGCCATAACGTAGAGTCCTTCCTAGGTGAATTTCTCGGCCAAGCTTAAGGCATTATAGGGGCTGCACGCTTTTGTAGTTTAGGTAGGTTTCTGAGTGGTCTAAGGGTCCAGGGGGTTAGTTTAGGATGTTGGGCAGGTTTTGGCTCGACTTAGTTCGGAGGTAACTCGTGAAAATCAAAAGTTGGCTCGGGGTCCAAGTTTAGGTGTCAAATAGAGTTTTTAAATAAGAAAAAATGGAAAATGGCTCACGGGGGTCGAGTCATGGTCCATAAGGGCTGAAATAATATGAAAAGACTAAATTTAGACTTTAGGAATTTTACATTAAAGTTTGGGATTTTTCTGGATTAAAACACCGTCAAAACAATTAATTAAAGATAAATGAAAACGTCTAACTTTTAATGCCAAATAAAATTATGGAAAAATTCTTATAGGCTTAAATAATTATTTGGGACATGTTAGAGTCAATGGAATTAAAAAAATGTCAAAAACGGGGAATTTTACGTCTAGGGGTAAAACGGTCTTTTTACACCTAGAAATTAGTAAACATCATGGCAGTGTCCTAAACGCGGTTTTTTATGGAATTATGATTATTTTTAAATGTTTATGAAATGTTCATGATTAAATTATGATTTTTAATGTTTAAGGGATTTTGTGATATAAGGAAGACATTTAAAAGACATGCATGCTTGGTTTCAAAAACAAAATGTAAGGCTATTCATGATTTTTATAAAGTGATGAGAATGTAAATGTTGAAGTAAGTGAAGTGATTGTGACTAATTCGTTGATGTTGGCGACGTCGTGAGGGTTATGGTCCAGTGGGAGCCCGACGATCGTGTTTCCATCATTACGAATATGTGGTAACGGTTATGTGGTAACGGTTTTGTGGTAACGGAAGAATGGGAATATCGTGAGGGGAAAAGGCCCCAGATGGAGCCCATTTATGGGAAAAGGCCACAAAGAGAGCCCCGACGATCGTATTTCTATTCGAATAATGATAGGTCAGGGCCCAGTTAACCGGTGAGAGTGTTGCTGGTGTCCCCCGCCGCCCAGTACTGTGGTTATATGTAGATGGATCCATCGACCTTCATGTCATGATCAGGAAAGTCACAATTAACGATCTGAATTCAACAAAGGAAAATGAAAAATGTTTATGATCATGCATATGTTTTATGTCATGTCATGTTGAGGAAAAAGGAAAAAAGTTAAGGTTTATGAAATGCATCATGAAAATATTTTTGAAAATTTTTATGTTTAAGTTTATGCATCTTCATGAAAACGATATTTTAAGTACAAGTATTTTCACTGTTAGATGTTGACTGTATTACGTATTACTTATTATCAAGATTATGGTGTGTTGAGTCTTTAGGTTAAACATTTTTAAGATTATTTATTTATGCATTTGAGAGATTTTTGAGAGGTTTAGTATGGGCTTTACCTTTCAAATTATTGCTTTTTAGGTTTGGTAAACAGAAGACGATTTAAGTTTTATGACTATTTCACTTGATTTTTAAAATGCTAGTTGTTAGTGTTTAATTTTAAAGGGTAAAATATTTTATAAAAATATTTTCATGTGTGAAAGGTACATGGCCGAAAAATTGAGTGTTTATCAAAAAAAAATTTCTAGTATTTTTAAAGCAATAAAAAGGCAGGACGTTTCAGTTGTAATACCCGAGAAACCAATATGCGTAGATATGTGATTTCTATTATTTAATTTTAAATTATTATTATTTTAAGAATTGGTTGATTTAATTGCATTTAAATCAATTACGTTATTTTTAAGGATTTTAAATCTCGTATTTCAAATTTTAACTTTTTAGATATATACGCGAGACCGGACCGGAGATAGGAAATCGGAAATGAATTATATGATCCAAAAATATTCCTAAATTTATTCCGAGCTAAGAAATAATTTAATTTAATGAAATCAAGTGGAATTCAGTCTACTTTAATTAATTAATCACCAATTTTATTGTAGGCTTCTTAATTCATCAAGATTATGTTTAATTAACCTTTTAATCAAGCTTATCTAACATAGGATTCTACTTAGCAAAACTTAAACAAAATCCTACACTAATTGGAAAGCCAAATCTCGGTCATTTCCACTCCACACAATCCCAAACCATTTAACTTCCCCAACAATACAAATGACAACCATTCAACATGCATGTCCCCCAACTTGACATCATTTACTCACCCATGCATCATCTTATTAACCACCAACCTTCACCACCTTCTCCACTCGCCCTAGCACAAAAATTCAGAGTTTTAGCAGCTCCCAATCTCGGCCAAGACAGCAACAATAACAAGGTTTCTTCATTTCCGTTGCCGTGTCTCCCGGTTCGACATATCGTGTTGTTTATTGTAAAAAACAACTTAAGGCATGTGTATTTTCTCCCTTTTTCTCATCAATCAAGTGTATTACATATTTTTAGTATGATATATGTGCATGGTTTCGGTTTTATAGCAAGAAACCACAAGAAAATATTTTTAAGAACCATAGGCCATTCTCGGCCATCCTGTGCATGTTACGTTCCTTGCTTGTTTTGTTGATTTGCAGGTTGGCTCGGTTCCTAGGCTCCCAAGGCTGCTTATGGTCATTTCCTAGGGTGTGTTATGGTCTAGTTTGATCAAGGGTTCAAGCCCCAAAACCGTAATTTAAGTGCTCAAAACAGTATATAAGAAACAAGTGTCGCATTTGGGGTTCATTTGCTGTCAATGGGTTGTGTAGGATAGTGTTCGGGCAATGGCTGGCCTAGGGTTGGTAGCCATGGCTAGGACCCTTACCTAGAAAGCCTAGGACATGGTCAAGTCGGCCCTAACTGGCTTGAGCTATGTCCCAAATCGTTTGGACAGAAACAACTCAGGTTGGTCACGTTTGACAGTAAGCTCTCGGGTGGTTCTTGTTTTGTTCTAAGGTGGTTGATTGGTTCTTGGTTGTCCTATAGCCCTTAGCCATGGACTAACCAATGCCTCAACATGTCAAGAAGGTGTCGTGACCACTGGTTTGGGCCATGGTCAGTTTTTAATACCCATTTTTACAGCAAGTGACAAGCTGCTCCAGTGTGTGTTCTCGACAGCAGTGAGCTTCGGCTCTTGAGTCTTGTTCTTGGTTCTTGGTTGGCCTATGGCCATTAGCCCTGGACTAAGACATGACCAAATGTGTTACAGAGGTCAGTGCTTTTAGCCATTTATGATTTGGTTAAGTTAAGAAGTCGTACGAGAAATTACGGTACGAAGTGCCAAAGTGACTCTCCTAAGAGCGCCTCACGATTTTGGTTCCTTTGCACCTTAATTCATATTTGCAGTAAAATTTTGTGTAATTATAGTAAGTGTAAGAATATTTTGATCATGGCTAGATTTTGGTTCGATGTTGGTTCGGGTTGGTTCGGAGACATGGTTGAAATTAGAGTTCATGGTCTAGTTTGGCTCGTTTATGATGCATGCATGGCCGTATCTCATCAACTTCATTGATTGTGGTTCGGACATGATATTTTATTGTTATGCATTACATTCGATAACTTATTAAGTTTGTTCAGTACGGTTCGAGTATCAAGTCGTACGGAAGTCCCTAAGTCACCGTACTTCATTCGGGTGCATTTTAGGTCAAATTAGGGTTCCATGAGTCCCACGATAATTTACGTCACAACGAGCCTGAGAAACGATCCAACTAAGCCAAGCATAAGGGTTGTAAGTATATTTACGTGAAAAATATGAAAATGCTTTATTTTTGAGATATGCGATCTGTCTTGCGGCCATTTATGTTATGGGTTTGGAAGCCGACGCACGCAGTCGGGGACCTCTCCAAGTAGTATGGGTTTGGAAGCCAGGATTATGTACGGGTACGGATATCTAGTCCAAGAGATGTGGTGATCTCTACCGCCCATTATACTGTGTTTAGTCTGATCAGGCGATTATGTTATGGGCCACATGCTTTGACACATTATTTCTACAGAAAATTGCGATATGATATGATATGGCTCGTAGTGAGCAAATCTTTTACGTACGATTTTTATGATGTGCACGTATCTATATTTACTCATGCTTATGTTATCACGTTACGATTCAGTTTACGATAATTTTACGTCGCATGCGATCTTATTACGTATTTATTTGTTATTCACGATATATGCATGCTGGGTCTTTAGACTCACTAAACTTGATTGATGTAGGTACTGACGATGCAGAGGCTGAGGGCGGGGACCAGTAAGTTAGCTCGGATCGGCGGTAGTACGAACCCGAGGACCTCACGTTTAGTTATTCAGTTTTATGTTCAAACTCTTGTTATAACTTTTATTCATTTATAAGTTATTGTTTAAAACATTATTCAGTTTCCGCTGCTATGTTTATGTTAAACCGTTGGGTTATTTTACGAAAGTTTTTATACGTTGCAAGTTTATTTATTTAAAGAGAAAATTTTTAATAATTTTGCAAAATTATGAATACGAAATACGGGCCCCTCACAGACGAATTGTAAGTTCCAAAATTAAAACGACGTAATCCAACTGCATGCAAATCTAGGAAATATGAAAAAATAAGGAATTAATTGATTTTAATTGCAAATTGATTATGCGACATACTTGTTTATATGTTAAATAGGATTTTATTATCATCATGCATAAAATTGTATTTTTAAGGAATATTCAAGTTGCGATCGAGGAACGGAGACCGAGGGCTGAAAAATATAAAATGTTTTTATTAAATATTTATTTTTAATTATTTAAAATATGGTTGATGGTTTTCATATTTTTAAAAAATAATGGTTTTTTGAGGTGATTTATACGCCGGAACGTAAATTTTATCGGTGTTGGTTTTTCTACTAAAATACGAGCTTTTTGGCAACCCGGCTAATAAATTCAAAATTTATTTAAACAAAAACTTTGTTAAATATTTTATTAAATCCTAATTAAGATTAATGGGCTTAATTTAGTGGCTTAATAGGCCTAAGCCTAGTTAGTAATTTAATTAGCTATATAAAATATTAAACACCTAAAAACCCTACACCTAGCACCTCAAACTCACGGCCACACACTTTAGAATTCAGAAAATTCTCTCCCAAAAGCACAACACACACGGCACAAACTCACTGCAAAGTGGAACGAATTTTCGAAGGGGTTAAAGGAAAAGCTAGCCAAGGTTTCACTTCGTTCTTCGCCATCAACGGTTTTTCGTGCGTATATAACGCGAAGGCACGCCATACATCTCTTTTTCTCATCCATCATATCATATTATTGTTTTAATTAATGTGTGCATGAAGGACATGAGCTACTTTTCTGTATTTTCGAAATATTGCACTTATAAGTGTTAAATTCTGCCATGATGTTAGGATGAAATCAAGAGATGTCTTTTTTACATGATTTTAAAGGTCCTAAACTCACACCAATCGCTGCACCACAAGCTACGCACATAATTCTTTTTTCTGTCATGGGGGTTTTGGGGTTCGGCTTCCATGTTCCAAGGGGAAGGCTGGCCTGGGCTTGGGTTCAGGGCTGGCCTATGGTCTGGCTGTGTCAAGCGGAGAGTCCTAGCTTGGCTAGGACTCGGTTTAGTAGGGATTGGAAGGACTCCTACCCGAGAACATGCACAGATTTGTGCAGGGTTCGCACTAGCTTCCAGCGGGTTGAGGGCTCGTCCCAGGGCTCAGAGGCTGGGCTAGGTCAAGTCCTTAGGGTCATAGGTAGGTGCACTATAGGGTGGTTCAGAGTCTGGAGCGCCGGCTAGGTCCATAGGTTCACAAACTTAGAATCCATGCAGAATAGGACTCTCGGCCAGCATAGGTGGGGTGTTGGGGGGCTTTGTTTTTAATTTAGGAATGGTTTCTAAGTGATCTAAGGGTTCAGTAGGGTACACTAGGATGTTGGTCGGGGTTTGGATCAACTTGGCTCGGTGGTGACTCGTGAAAATCGAAAGTTGCCTCGGGGTCGAAGTTTAGGTGTCATATTAGGGTTTCTAACTAATAAAAATTGAAAAACGGCTCACAGGGGGTCGAGTCGTGGTTCATAAGGGCTAAATTAATATAAAAAGACTAAATTTTTAATTTAGGAATTTTATATTAAAGTTTGAGATTTTTCAGGATTAAAACACCGTCAAAACAATTAATTAAAGATAACTGAAAAAGTTTAATATTTAAGCTAAATAAAATTATGGAAAAATTCATGTAAGTTTAAATAATTATTTGGGACATGTTAGAGTCAATGAAAACAAGAAAAAAGCAAAATCGTAAAATGTCAAGTGCAGGGGTAAAACGGTCATTGTACACCTAGAAGTTAGTAAACGTCATGGCAGTGCTCTAAATGCTATTTTTATGATATTATCGTTATTTTTAAATGTTTATGAAATGTTCATGATCAAATTATGATTTTTAATTGTCCATGGATTTTTATGATTTAAGGTTGATATTTAAAATACATAATACATGCTTGGTTTCAAAACAAAATTATATGTTATGCATGATTTTTAAAGTGATGAGAATGTTAAACGTTGAAGGAACTGAAGTAATTGTGGCTATTGAGGTAACGGTATGAGGTAACGGTATGTGGTAATGGTAAGAATGGATTATCGTGAGGGGAAAAGGCCCCAGAGAGAGCCCATTTATGGGAAAAGGCCCAAGAGAGAATCCCGACGATCGTATTTCTATTCAAAAGAGGATAGGCCAGGGCCCAGTTGACCGGTGATAGATAGATGGATCCATCGACTTTTTGAGGTTTGAGTAAAGTCACAATTAACGATCTGAATTCAACAAAGGAAAAGGAAAAGGAAAAGGAAAAGGAAAAATGTTTATGATCATGAAAAATATTTTATGTTATGTCATGTTGAGGAAAAAGGAAAGTTAAAGTTTATGTTCGCATGTCATGAAATGCTATTTTTACGTAAAAGTATTTTCACTGTTGCATGTGGTTTTGTACGTATTATTTGTTATAAAGATTATGGTGTGTTGAGTCTTTAGACTCATTAGGTGTGATGAATGCAGGTGAGGTTGAGGGTGGGCTTGACAGATGATTTGACTTGACTGAAGGCGCACACAACCCGAGGACCAGCGCTTCTACTTTTTCCGCATTTACGATTTATGAATCATGATTTTTGTTAAAGATTTTAAGACTATTTATTTATGCTTTTGAGAGATTTTTGAGATGTTTAGTATGTGCTATACTTTTCAAACTTATTGCTTTTTAGGCTTGGTAAAACAATTGACGATTTAATTTTATGATTATTACACTTGTTTTTTTTAAATGTTTGATGGATGATGTTTTATATTAAAAGGTTAAAATATTTTATAAAAGTATTTTCATGTGGTAAATGTACATGGCCAAAAATTGAATGTTTTTTTTTAAAAAAAATTTATAGTACTTTTAAAGTAATAAAAAGAGCAGAAGTTTCATAATATATATATTTACAATTTAGTCTTGGGAATCTGACGTTAAAAGACCATGTTTGTCAATTTATAAGAAAATTGGATTGGAAGCATATCCTCGACTCATAGAAGGCATTGAAGCCGTTACTGAACGTAAAATTAGATGAAGATGCGAGCCACAATCACAACTACGTTGTATATATGTTTTTTAATTCTATGTCTTTTTTATTTTCTTTTATTAATAATAATTTCCTCCTCAAATTTCAAGAATATAACTCCCCTAAAAAAAAGAGAGAGAAAAAAATATATTTATATATATATAAAAAGTAAATAAATAACGGGCTGCAAAGTAATTTGTTCATTGTAATTTTTTTATAAATTTGATTGATATACTATAAATGTATTAAAAAAAATTTGTGCTAGATAAGTTTCAAAAGTAATCAGATGTGTCCGTTATATAAATGTTTATATATATATAGACATTTATGGTAGAATGTTTGAATACAAAATTTTATGTTATTGTAAAATTTTACAGTTACGTTATTTAAAAAAAAGAAAAAAAAAGAAAAAAAGAAAGGGGATTTTATACTTTGTAAACTTTTTATTTTGTTTTCAATATTAGTTTATTTAATTGTCTGCTTTAATAATTAGCCTATTTCAATGAGAGTTAATATTCATTACAACTCCATGAGAGAAAACTAGCTATTCATTAAATATTTTGACCTGAAAGAATATAGAGTCGAGGCTTTTACAATAATATTCTTGAAATTATACATGTTATGGTAGGTGGTGTGAATTATCTTTTTGACTATATTATTATAATTAATTTATAAATTTAAAAATTATATATATATATATTGTTACAACAAATAATTCATTTTTATACCTACAATAAAAAGAAGTTAGCTAAACGAAAATAAATAAAGAAAGAATATACAAAATATAAACAATCTTATATTTCATCAAGAATTCATCCTCTTCAACTTAATATAATAGATTTAGATTGCCATGAGCTTACTTTTGATCAACACTAAAATCATCATTCATAGTTGTGATAATGAAAAATATATTGGAACTTAGAATTTTTATATACACACACTATATTTTACAATGTGATAGAATGATTTCCAAGCTTGCTACAATGATATATATCATCAATTATTATTATTATTAGATATATATCAATTGATGATATATATCATTGTAGCAAGCTTGGGAATCAATTATATTTTACAATGTGATAGAATGATTCCCAAGCTTGCTACAATAATATATATAATCATCAATTATTATTATTGTTAGATTATATATATATATATATATAATTATATCATATATTTTATTTAGACGATAGCGTGGTTCTTCCGGTTGTTCTAAATGCAGTATTATGATTTAATACTAACATCTAACAATCTAACAATTACTTTATCGCAACTAACTTTTATTTTTCACATCTAACTTTTACTTTACTGCAACTAACTTTTATTTTTCGCATCTAACTTTTAGTTTACTGCAACTAACTTTTACTTTACCGCAACTAACTTATTAAATCATATATTTCATTTAGGCAATAGCGTGACTCTGCCGGTTGTTCTAAATGAAATATAATGATTTAATTTAACATTTACTTTATGCAATTATATATTTATATAGTTAAATACATAATCATAGGTACCATATATAAAATATCGGTGAATTCGGTATTTTCTATAGTGTGAACTATATTATCTTATGTGTGTGTTTAAATATTTAATTTTCTTGGAACCATTATTTATGATGGTTTCTTTTGTTTTACTTTTAGTTAAACAATATTACATAAACCAAGAATAAATTCTTGAGTCTTAACAAAATTTATAATTTGTAAACTTCATTCTTGCATTTGACAACCTACACTTGGGTGAATTATAATTTAAGTAGTAGGATTGAGCCATCTCAAGCCAAACCCAAGCCAACCAACCTAGGCACCCTCTTGACCAGCCTTGACCCAAAAAACTAGACCCTAACTCGCTCTAACCCTTCTGCCCCTCACCCCGATTGCATGCATGTGTATCCTAGTTGCACTAGGACTCCTAGTTAGCCTAGGACTATTTCACCCGAGCCACCATCGATCCCACCTGACCCTAACCAACCCAAGACCATTCCCACACCAACCAAGGCCAGCACAAGCTACTGAACCCATGCAGCAGGCCACCAGTTGTGCTTCTCACGCCACAGTCAAGCCAGCGGCAAGCCCAGCCGTGCCATCCCTTGGTCCAGCCCTTGACTAACTTCCTTAGACCCTATAGGAACCACCTGGCCTGACCAAGCCCTAGCAGCGATCCCCCATGGCTGTTGCTGCACCAACATACGCACGGGGGAGAGTCTCTCTTCACGTGGACTCTTCCCCAACCCATGACTCGAGCCCTAGCCCTCCTAAGAGTCTTCCTAAGAACTAACCACGATGAGCCCAGCCACCTAGCCGAGCCCTGGCCAGCCATGCAAGCTAGCCGCCACTTCAACAAAGTTCAAACCCATTGCAAACCCTCGGTCCTCTCCTTAGCAACACCTATGGTTTTTCAGCTTATTTTTCCTTTAAAAATTGTCATGTTTTGTTCAAAAATTAACCTTAGTTGGCAGCGTGTCCGTTGGGTTCATAACGTTTTTCATATAAGTGTAAAACTGGTAGGATCGATTAACGTATCAAGAGTGTTTAGAAGGAGGGGGTTGAATAAACACTCATAATTAAAACTGATCTTTTCGAATTTTGAGTTCAGTTTGGTGAAAAACTGATTCTCGGAATCTTGTTGGTCAATGACAATCAGTTAAACTAAAGTAGTTGCGGAAAGTAATTGACTGAAAGATAGAATACAAAAATAAAATACACAAGGATTGTTTCTGGATGTTCGGAGATTTCAATTACTCCTACGTCACCCCTTCTATCTCAAGGATAGGATTTTCACTAAAAGACTTTGATCGAATACAAGATTTGTACTGACCTACTTCAGTTTGGACTTATCACTTCCAAAAGCTGAAACTCTTAGTATTACAAAATGTTCTCAGTGCGTAACTGATCTTAGCACTATCTAATTTAACGATTATTACAAAGTGCTAGTGAGCTAAAATTGTAGCCTTGACTGCTACGAATAAATCAAGTAAGAGTGAGCTAAGATTTTGGCAGAATAACAGCAAGCTTTGAATAGAATGATCTTCTTTTTTTTATTCAGCCTGTTCTTCTGTCATATTTATAAGTTTTCCTTCCAACGGTAACTTGAGATATATTTGAATCTTTGTATCCGTTGATTGCCACTTCATTATTGTTTGCTTCATTTATTGTAATGCGGTGTCTTAACTGCTTTAGCCGAAATGCATTGTTCTAAGCTGTATTGATTGAAGTGCGGCGTTTCATATTCAGTTGTTGTCTTCTATGTCTCTTTGTCGGTTGAATGTTCTTTTCCGAGACATGTTCAGTTGAAGGATGCTTAGCTTAAAAGCATACGGCTAAGTGTATCAACTGATCGGTTTCCAATTGATCAGTTTTCTTTATTAGATCAGCTGATTTCAGTTGTTAAGTCCAGTTGCTGAATATAATCGCGCGTATCCGTTGGTTGATCAGTTTGTCAAACTCCAGAATTTAGAGTCTGGTTTTCAACAATTTCCCCGTTTATGGTGTTTGACAAAACTTAACAAATAATAATAACTGAATACTGAACTTTATGTTGATAAAATAAGATCTGAATTTCTTGAACTGATAGAGGTCTTGATTCAATAATAGCTGAATCTCTTAATCTGATTAACTGCTTTTTAACAAGATGGTTTCTTCTGCTGTTTCTCAAGATGCTCTTTGATTTTTTCCCCCTTTTTGTCAAACAAATCCATCTTCTCGGATAATCTTCGAACGTCAGTGGAAAGAATTTTGACATCTGAGGAGATACTTGAGACAACAGATTGTAAAAGATTCTGCAGTAATTCCATTTTATTAGAAACAGAAGTTTCCAATGAAGAGGAGGTGACTGTTCAGATGTTCTTGGTTCATGTGAGACTTGATCAAAGACCACCATGGTCCTATCAGATAGTATCGTTTCAGAAACAGTCTGTGCTGGAACATCTGTTTCAGTTACTGCTACTTGGACTGGAGGAGATGAGAATTGATGTTGATCAATAATTGGGCTTTCCTGTTGAATAAGATCTTCAGTGAGAGGGTCATGAACTGATACATCTATTTGATAGTCCTCTGATATTCGTGCTGGTTCATTAGTTGGAAGTTTTTCAGAAGAAATCAACGATGCCTCCATAGTTTCAGCAATCTGTTGATTTGGTGATTGAGTAGGCATCATTCTTGGATCATTTGGTTCAGAATTGGCGGCCTTAACTGGCTCTTCAGTTAAGATTGGATTCTCTTTAGCTGCTTGATCAGCGGAGTGATCAACTGATAAAGGTTCATTAATAACAGATTCTGTCACCACTGCTTGAATAATTTCATCAATGTTGACAAAAATCAACTCGGCTTAAGAGTACAGCTGATGTTCCACAGCAGATGATTGTGGCACATCCTGAACTGTTTCTTCAGTTGTAACAATAGTTTGTTCTGAGGATGGCTCTTTCTGCTGAGAGGAGGGTTCTTCTTCTTCTTCATTCAGAGGCTTCTTCAGGAAGAACTAATTCCTGATCCATTTCCCACACTTTTATCTAAGCTTGCAAGCTAGTAAGATCTGTATCTAGCTGAGTGATCACAACTCGATCATTATAAGCAGTTGGATTGGTGGGAATGTAGTTTGCCTTCAATTTCTCAAGCAGTTGAGATAGCTTCTTAGCTCGAATTTGGTAAAAAAAAAATAGGTTTTCCTCTTCAAAGCCTGAACAATTGTGGCAGCTTTGACCATCTTGAGGACAATTGCTTCCAGTTTGATAAACTTGTTTAGCTGGAATTTCTTTTTCAGCTGCTTAGAAAAAATCTGAGTTCTGTAAGCGGTCCAGGCATCATAGAATTGAAGTTTTGATGCTGCAAAATTATTAACCTTTTCCCAAACAAGGTCAATATGAGTTTGAATGGCATTAGATGGTCTTGGCTCTTCAACTAGCGTGCCCTTTCCTTTTTCAGTAGTGAGAATGTGAGGAATATCCAAACCAGAGTTAGTGGTGTCCATTTGTTCTCTTAATATAATGCCTTTAGATCTGGCTGGAGGCAAAATGGTAGGGCGATTTACATGATTCAAGGGAGCTGTTACTTTAGTTGGTGCCTTTTCTTCAGTAACCGAATCATCAGGTGGAACAACCTGCAAAGGGATAGCCTGAATAGGCTGTTGGGCAGGTGATTGAGTCAATCTCTCAGTTGGAATGAATTCCACCGCTGTTATTGGTTTAGTTCTTTGCGTCCTCGATCTCTTGAAAAGCTTAGGAGAAGGAGTTTTCTCCGAATCTGATTCACTGATAATCAGTTTTCGTTTTGCAGTCTTCAGTTGGGCCAAAGTTTTGGCCTTCTTGATTGGTTGTTGGAGCAGGTGGTTGCGTCCCAACCTCCTGTTTGGTTTTCAAAAACTTTTTGGGAGAAATGTCCAGTTTGGTCTTTGGCGGCAAGATGTTCTTGGCAGTAAATACCTTGAACTTTGATGATTTTCCAGCATTGTCAGCTACCAATCCCTTTAGTTTCAGAAGATAACTGATTGGAATAGCAAAGCCTCTTGATTGTTTGGTAGATTGAAGCATATTCTTCAGAATATTGAAAATAATATGCCTCCAGTTAGCTTTCTTCTCTCCCATGATGATGGTCATCACTTGGAATTTTTCAAGAGTAAGGGCAGCATAAGAGCCGGCCTTAGCCAATATTCCCTTCGCCACAATGTCGGCTAAGAACTGAATTTCTGATTTCAGCTCTTTCTTTGGATCGGAAACTTTGATTTTCCGCCTATCAGCAGACAGTAAAGATTGCATTTCCTCAATGTCAGATGTTTTGACTTTAGAGAAGTTGACGTACCCATCAGTTGGCAAAGAGAAAATTTCTCCGAAGGCCTCTTCAGATAGGATCAACAGCTGATCATTGACAGTTACAGAGATACTTCCATCAGTAGTGACAAACCCCATCAGATAGAATTCATTTACTTCCTTGGGGTATATCTCCTGTGAAGATTGTCCCAAAAACATCCTCAGACCAGCAGATTCAATCTTAAGAAAGACGTTCTTAACTTCAACTTCTTGAACAGATATAACTGAGTCAAAATCAATGGCCATAGCGTTCAACACGTGAGCTGGGATTTGATTCGCGATTTCGAAAGATAAAATGTTCTGAAATTCGTAAAAGATAAGCTCTGGAATTAGTATGCTCTTAGAACTGATTGTATTCGTAAGAAAGAAAACTGAATTGAAGCGGGCATAGTACATTTGTACGTGACTGTTCAAATTCGGGACACGTGTCAGTCCATGAAAAAATTTGAATAAAAATATGTGTACGTGTGCTATAAGCGTGTGTGCAAAAAGTGAGCGGTTCAAATGCTTCCACGTTTTTAAAATAAGATTCATCATTAGATAGCAGACAGTCACGTCACTTGATTTGGAATATAATATGGTTAATTAGTTAACTTATATGAGAAGATTAGTGAAATACCCAACTGAACGATCAGTTGTAAGACTGTGTCCTTTCAGTTGAGAGTTTACTAACATTTGTCTTCTCAGTTAACCTCTTGAAACCATTATTCCCCCTTAATCGGTGCATAGAATAATTTAAGTGACGATATAAAATAAATTTAAAGGTCAGAAAGATTATCGTTTGCTGAAACGTTGACGGCCCTTCACCTTCCATGATTTTCGTCTATAAATAGAAGTAACACGGTTAGTTTCAGTCATATTGGTGAAGATATTCAAGACAAAAAGAATGGCAGATACGAGTAGCTCGAGTGCTTCGCCGTTTGCTCTGGAGACCAGGAAGGCTGTTTTCATCTTCTATAAAAGTCTTCACTACTGGGAAAAGTTACAGAAGCTTGAGTTCCTGTATAATACTGGAGATGCTACCACTCCCGAAATGGTGGCAGAGTTGAAAAGAGTGCGGGAGCACTTGAACATAGCTGTGTGGGTGGATATCTTTAAGGATGGTCATATCTATCAGCTAATGCTTCGAAAGGAACTGAAAATCCTTAAGCGAATAGCTGTTTCTCAGAGCTTTGTCAAGACATCTACCGCACCTTTATCCACTTGGTTGAAAATGTGGATAATTGTTGTAGAAGAAAAATATGATGATGTAATCCGTGCAAACATTTATGGTTGAATGAAGTATTTATATAAGCTTAATTTTGTTTTTCTCTTTCCTGCAAATGATAAATTTCATCAGTTGTTATATATGAATTGCGAACTTAAGCAGATGAACTGATGAAAGACTAACTTATATAAGTTGACTATGAACTGAAATCAGTTAAGCATTAAGTAATAAATGACAAACTGATATCAGTTGATAATGAACAAGTGATAAATAAGAAGCCTGGGTAAATGAGAAAAACGCTTCGGTTGACTTGAAACTCTTTGGTTTCTTCAACATTTAATGTCATCTGCCTATAAACAAGACGAGAGAGATAAAATGTGAGACAATAACAGTTCAATATGTCGGATTCAAGTAATTCTGATGCATGCAGCAGTACGCATATTCAAGTTACTGAACAATTAAGTCCTTATTTAGAAGAGTTGAAGAACACGATGGAGGAATATGTCTTGACGAAAGTGATGTCAACATGGTTCAAAATTCATGATTTGCAGAGGATAAGTAGTAGTGGTGCTGCTCTGGAGAGGACTATAAATCCGTGTTTGAAACTTTGCGGAAAAATTTAAAATTTTTTTTTAAATAATTAAAATTGCCTCATTCATAAATGAACTGATAAATAAATTTTGATGTTCAAAATGGCAGCGGAAGAAATTAACATTTTCGAAATAACAGTAAAAAATTATTCAACGACAATCAAAATGTTTGAGCAATCAAATAATAATAAATGCTGAACAGCGGTCCTCGGGTCCTACTACTGCCGACTCGAGCTGGCTCACTGGTCCCCGCCCTCGGTCCCGACATCATCAGTACCTACAACAATCAAGTCTAGTGAGTCTAAAGACTCAACATGCATATATCGTAAATAACAAGTAAATAAATAGTAAAATTTTGCATGGGATAAAAATATCATGTCATGAGGCATAATGTGAAAATAACTTGTCATGAGCAATTATAATACGTGCATAACTGAAATGAAAATCATAGTGAAAATGTTTGCTTCTTAGAGCCCTGTACTGAAATAGCATGTAATAATTTTCTGGTGAGATTATAGTCTACGCAAGTGGTCCCTGAACTGAACTGAACTGAGCTGACCGGTAACTGGAGACCGGACCGGTAACTGGCAACCGGGTTTAATAATGTACGTCTGATCAGACTACTGCCACAGTATACTGGGTGAAACAACTGAACTGACCGATAACTGGCGACCGGACCGGTAACTGGCGACCGGGTTTAATCATGATAGTAAAGTGACCAGAAGCAATATCGCATAAATCTCAAAATGAATATTTTTGCATGTAATATAATTAACCAACATAATTAAATATGAACAATTTCGATTTTCTTGCATTAAAATCATGTACTTGCGATATTTAAAAATACCTATATGGCTTGATTGAAGAGTGAAAGAAGATATAAACATGCCTTGGTTTGTTTTGACAGAAAACAAACGAAATAACGATGCGGCGCGGCGGAGACGGAGTGCTCTTCACTTTCTTACTTTTTCTCTCTTAATTCCTTTAAACCAAGCATGCACCATAATTATTATAATAGCGTAAAAATCGGAAACATGATGCATAATCATTTAAAATCTCATAATTTTTGTGCTCAGAGCGCTGCTAGGACCAAAATCTTACCTTGGGTGCAAAATGATCATTTTGCCCCTAGAAACCCAAAAATTACCGTTTTACTCCTAGACCTCTAAAATTGACCTGAACCTTACCAAACTACTTAAAATGTCCCAAAACATTTTTAAAAGCATTCCTAGATGTAAACTCGAGCCAAAATCACAACTTAACCAATTCGTTTTAAAGCTTTGATCGGGGTCCCGGTTTTCACCCGAATTGACTCGAAACCCAACAAAATTTTCTTAACTTTTTACCATAACTTAAAAACACTATAATGTTCCTGAAACACATCAAACCCAGCCCCTAAACTCACGGCTGAATTCCAGAAAATTACAAAACAATTCGGCCCTTCCTTATTTGCTCCACTACCTTCACTTCCCAAAAAAACTCACGTCCGAGCCTACCCCGATGGCACCCGCCCTGAACCAGCATACCAGGGACCTAGACCAGACTCTAAGGCACCTATCAGAACCATGACACCATCCCCATGCACGCTCCTAATGGCTAGGATCCGAGAAACAACAAGAAGCTCCCTACCGAGACTACCCTTCCCAACATGGCTCATCGTTTGATCCTTCGACTCCAGCGTGGTTCGAGCTGTTCCAGACCCCAACTCAGACCCACCAGGGTCTGGTCCAGGGCTGGAGAAGGCCCTGCACAGCTGGTGTAGCAGGAATAGTGGATCGCACCATCTCACAACTCACACACGATCGGCCCTCGTCCATTCATCAAAAACCCAACCATCTGCGCACACCAGCACTTAAACCTTACCAACCACGACCTGAACAGCCCCTTACCATCAATATACCGCAGCCCCTTGCACCAAAAACCAGAAAACGTGAGTGGTGATGGTTGAAAATGCATAAACAAGCAAACCGATAATTCCTTGTGTGTAGCTGTTGGATCGAAAGTTTTTACATGATATAACACATATTTAACATACATACGGCGTGAATGATACAAAAAGGAGAATACATGCGTGCATGATTAAATATCTGATGTACAAATGCTCGAGGGACACGAGGCGGGGGAGAAAAGCTTGAGCTTGGAGGAAAAATGGAGCACCGAAATCTTGCTGCTGGAATTCACGAAAGAGATGGCCAATTGGAGGAGGTGGGCGGCTGATGGAGGATTTGTTTAGATTAAGAAGTGGTATAGGGTAAATTAGATAATATAAAATTGGTTAACAAACAAACTAAGGGCCCTTAAATTTATTTTAAAGGTTTAAAAAGATATTTAAGCCCAACAAGCTTAAAATTAAGCGCATTAAATCCAAACACACTCCCAAAAAATATTTCGTGTTGAAAGATTTTGAAAATATTAACCGAACCCTCGAAAAGTCTCCCGATTCGATAAAAATTCGCGCACCGTTAAAAATTAAAAATAGTGCGGGTAAAAATACCCAAAAATTCCCATTTTTGAAAGATACACTTAAAAACGCTTTAAATTAATTTATAAAAATAAATCGTGTAATAAAATAATTTTCCTGAAAATTCTCCGGTCTTCGTTACTCGATCGAATGCAATTTAAAAATCTTAATGCACGAACTTTTAAAGTTTCATGAAACAAATCCTTTCTTGCATGAATTATGCCTAAAATGCATAAAAATAATTAAACATAAATTAACGAAATAAACATGCATTATATGCTTTAAAAGAATTTAATAAAATACCAAAGAAATTTAATAATTTGCATGCATGTGGTTCACGTGGACTTTCCGATTTTCGGGACGTTACATGCTCCTTCTCGTGCTCAAGTAGCAGCAGCAAGAAAATACATTGATCGTTTTGAAGTCAGGCATGTTACAGACCTTGTTGATGACAATGTTCTGTTACAAGCAATGCTATGGAAAGAATGGCATGTGATTGAGAAGATTTCTACAACTGAATTATTTTCTAGAATCCGAATTTATGAGTTGAATGATTGGATTACAGAATGGCAAGATTCAGTTGGTTCTAAGTTATCTTCTGTAAGATGGAATCGATTTTATTCTTAATAAAGTATCATTTCCAATTTGTTGTCGTGTTCTTATTTTCTGTAAAGAATTTTATTAGTAAAACAGCATCAATAATAATTTTTAGGACAAGTCAATTAAACCAAGAATATTGCGAAAGTAAGAAAACTTAGTCTCGGGTAATGGTTTGGTGAAGATGTCAGCTGCTTGTTGCTCAGTTGAAATATACTCCAGTCTAATGTTCTTCTTCAAAGCATGATCTCTAATGAAGTGGTGCCTGACATCTATATGCTTGGTCCTTGAGTGAAGAACTGGATTATAGGTGATGGCAATTGTGCTCGTATTGTCACAAAATATGGGCGATTCATACTCCATAATCTCTCAGTTGTTGCTGGATCCAAATCAGTTGTGCACAACAACTACCAGCAGCAAGGTATTCTACTTCAGTTGTTGAGGTAGCTATAGATGTCTGCTTTTTGCTGAACCAGGAGATGAGTCTGTCTCCTAGAAACTGACAAGATCCACTTGTACTTTTACGATCAAGCTTACATCCTGCATAATCTGCATCTGAATATCCAACTAAATTGAAAGTAGAGTCTTTAGAATACCATAACCCAACATTTTGTGTACCTTAAAGATATTTCAAAATTCTTTTAGTAGCTGAGAAATGTGATTGCTTAGGATTTGCTTGAAATCTAGCACACATACAGACAGCAAATACAATACCAGGACGACTGGCAGTTAGGTACAACAATGAACCTATTAAACCTCGATAGAATGTCGCCTCAACTGATATTCCCCCTTGATCAGTGTCCAGTTTTACTGATGAGCTCATGGGAGTATTTTCAACTGAACATGATTCCATGCCAAATTTCTTCAGCAGCTCCTTTGTATATTTAGTTTGACTGATGAATATACCAGTCTCCAGTTGCTTCACTTGCAGTCCAAGAAAGAATGTCAGTTCACCCATCATACTCATTTCAAACTTATCCTGCATTAGCTTAGCAAACTTTTCGCATAATTTGGGATTAGTTTACCCGAATATGATATCATTAACATAAATTTGAACTAATAAAATGTGATTATTCTTGGCAAATTTGAACAAGGTCTTATCAACTGATCCAACAGAAAAATCATGATCAGTTAGAAATTTTGAAAGAGTTTCGTACCAAGCTCTGGGAGCTAGTTTAAGACCATATAAGGCTTTGTTCAAATGATATACATAATCAGGAAAGTTGTGATTGACAAAACTTGGAGGTTGTTCAACATATACTTCCTCTTGCAAGGAATGCACTTTTTACATCCATTTGGTAGACTTTGAATTTTTTGAATGAAGCATAGGCAAGGAATATTCAGATTGCCTCCAGTCTTGCAACTGGTGCATATGTTTCATCGTAATCAATTCCTTCCTTTTGCCTATATCCTTGTGCTACGAGTCTTGCATTATTGCGCACAACTGAACCATCCTCGTTCAGTTTATTTCTGTATACCCATTTTGTACCTATAATAGTTTTTGAAATTGGTCTTGGAACTATGTTCCAGACATTGTTATAAATGAACTGATTTAGCTCTTCTTGCATTGCATTTAACCAGTTAGGATCAGCCAGAGCTTCATCAGTTTTCTTCGGTTCTAGTTGTGAAACAAAAGATGAATAGATAAATAAATTTAGCATTTGATTGCGAGTTCTTACTGGATCAGATGGATTTCCTATTACCAGTTCAGGTGGATGTGATTTTCTCCATCTGTACTCAGTATTTGTTGTATCAGCAATTTCTTCAGTTGGTAACTGAACACAGTTTTCAGTCTCAGTTGGTGCTTCATCAACTGGTATTCGAATGTTATCATTATGCTCTATCAACTGATCATCAGCAACGACTTCCTGCACATCTGATTGGTCCAGTACTTCTGGTTTAGGTGTTTGAAGTATGTTTTGATTGCCATGACTTTCATTTTTGTCATCATCTTTCAAACTGATATCTGTAAATCGATCAATTAGCTCAACTTGATCAGTTGGCTTATCAGTTAGTTCAGTTTCATCGAAATCAACATGAGCAGATTCTTCAACATTTAGGATTTTCTTGTTGAAGACTCTATAAGCTATACTAACTGATGAGTATCCAAGAAATATTCCTTTTGCAGATTTAGCATCAAACGCTTTTAAATAATTTTTACCATTATCAAGAATAAAACATCTGCAGCCGAATATTTTGAAATAAATAATTATACTTTTTCTTTAATGCCAGATCTCATATGGTGTTTTCATATGATTTTTATTAACCATTGATCTGTTCCGAGTGTAACACGCAGTGTTTACTGCCTCTGCCCAAAATCTTTGAGAAATACCAGAATCAGCAAGCATCGTTCTAGCAGCTTCTTTAAGAGTCCGATTTCTTCTCTCAGCTACACCATTTTGCTGAGGAGTTCTGGCTGCTGAGAGAGCTCATGCTTAATTCCAGCATTTTCTGGGATGTTTGAAAGAGTTTGATTGATGAATTCAGTTCTCGATCAGATCTGATTCGATCAATTCCAACTGATTTTTCATTTAAAAGTCTTTTGAATAGCTTTATTAGTTGCGAAGCAGTATGATCTTTAGATTTGAGAAAAATAACCGAAGTAAATCTTGAAAAATCATCTACGACTACCAAGGTGTATTTCATTCCCCCTAAGCTCATGACTGATATAGGACCAAAGAGATCCATGTGCAACAGTTCTAAGCATCGGGATGAAGATTTACAGCCCTTGTTTTTAAAAGAGGATCGTACTTGTTTACCATACTGACATGCTGAGCAAAATTTTTCTTTTGAAAAGTCTATTTTTGGCAAATCAGTTACAAGTTCATGTTTACTAAGATAGGCAATGGATTCAAAGTTTAAATGATTTAGTCTCTTATTCCACAACCAGTTTTTAGATGATTTGGAAGCAATAAAATAAACTGGTGCATAAGTTTGATCATTCCAACTGACTTTATATGTGTTTCCACAACGTTTGCCAGCTAGTATGATTTTATCAGTTGAAGTTTTGACTGAACATGAATTTTTGTCAAATTGTACTGAGAATCCACTGTCGCATAACTGACTGATTCTAATCAAGTTATACTTCAGGTTTTCTACTAATAGAGCATCTTTAAAAGTAAAGTTATCATGGATAAACTTACCCTTACCCACAGTTCTACCTTTGGAATTGTCCCCGAAACTGATGTTTGGACCACTGTATTTGATCAGTTGAGATAACGCACTTGCATCTCGTGTCATATGTCGCGAACATCTACTGTCCAAATACCATATTGAGTTCTTGTTTGTACCTGTTACCTGCAATCACACACATAATATAACTTGGTACCCATATCTATTTGGGTCCTGAACTGATTAGTTGCTTAGGAACCCACACTTGGATTAGTCTAACAGACTTTCCATTAGCTATATTCCAAATGGTTTTTCTCGGCTTTTGTGTGCTTGGTGTGTAGTGTACAGATGATACAATATGTGTTTTAGATTTATTCAACTGATTGTTCAGTCTATCTCTTCTGAACTGGCTTGCAGTTATAGTAATTGAAATAGCTATTCAAATAGTTCTTGTGAAACCACTTTGATGACTGACTTTGTAAATCAGTTGAGAATTTTTAACTATAACCAATCCCATATCTTCTAGCCTTGTTCATATTCTCAGTAGGTTGCTTAATCAGTTTACTAGGCTCAATTTGTTCTTGTACCTCTGCTGTTTTGACAAAGTGAATGTATTTCCCTTTGTCTGTTTTTAGCTTTGGTTGAGTATCATTTGGATACATTTCTCCTTGAGTGTTGAACCCTAAACCAGTTTTATCAGAAACTGATTAATGTGAATTATGCATCTCATTCAGTGCAGTAGATGACTTGTTCCAAGACTGAATGAGCTTAGTCTGTTTTGAGTTTTCAAGAATCAACTTCTGGATTAATGACTGATTTTTGTCGCTTTCTGCTTTTAACTCAGCAATTTCTCTTTTTAGACTCAACCCATCAACTGATTCATCAGTTTTGGTTTTATTGTCTGTGGGATCCGTTTGCTTTGCTTTGATTTTTTCAAATGATGATGCAAGCTTTTGATACTCATTTACCATGTCATGTAGTGTTAGAATGAGTTCTCGTGTGAAATCAGTTGAGCTGAAATCAAATACCTATTGGCTAGATGATTCTTCTTTTGCATCATTAGCCATCAAGCATTTGACTTCCTCATCATCACTAGAGCTGCATGAGCTTTCTGGTTCTGACTCTTCACTTTCAGTTTCTGCCCATTTAGATTTGTTTTCTTCAGCTAAGAGTACCTCATGTGAAATGTCCCGCTCTTTTTATTGCTTTAAAAGTACTAGAAATTTTTTTTTTCCTTTCTCTAAAATTTTCGGCTTTCACTAAAATATTTTTATAAAATATTTTAACCCTTAAAATAAAATACCAACCATCTAGCATTTTAAAAATCAAGTGCAATGGTCATAAAATAAAATCGTCGCATGATTACCAAACCTCAAAAGCAATAAATTTGAAAAGTAAAGCCCATACTAAACCTCTCAAAATCTCTCAAAAGCATAAGTAAATAGTCTTAAAATCTTTAAATAAAATCATAAAGCATAATGCGGAAAATGTAGCGCTGGTTCTCGGGTTGTGTGCGCCTTCAGTCCAGTCAAATCACTCATCAAGTCCTCCCTCAATACCACCTGCATCCATCACACCTAGTGAGTCTAAAGACCCAACACACCATAATCTTTATAACGAGTAATACGTAATACAGTCGACATATAACGGTGAAAAATATTTGTACTTAAAATGTCGTTTTCATGAAGATGCATAAACTTGAACATAAACATTTTCATAAATATTTTCATAATACATTCCATAAACCTTAACCTTTCTCCTTTTTCCTCAACATGACATGACATAAAACATTTTTCATGATCATAAACCTTTTTTTTCCTTTTCCTTTTCCTTTTCCTTTTGTTGAATTCAGATCGTTAATTGTGACTTTCCTGATCATGCTCATTTGGGTCGATAGATCCATCTACATAAAACCACAGTACTGGGCGGCGGCGGACACCAGCAACACTCTCACCGGTCAACGGGACACTGGCCTATCATGATTCGAATGGAAATACGTTCGTCGGGGCTCCCTCTGGGGCCTTTTCCCATAAATGGGCTCCCTCTGGAGCCTGTTCCCCTCACGATATTCCCATTCTTCCGTTACCACAAAACCGTTACCACATATCCGTTACCACATATCCGTTACCACATATTCGCAATGATGGAAACACGATCGTCGGGCTCCCACTGGGACCATATTCCTCACGACGTCGCCAAAATTAACGAATTAGTCACAATCACTTCACATCCTTCAACATTTTTCATTCACATCACTTTAGAAAAAAATCATGAATATCATTACGTTTTTCATTTTTGAAACCAAGCATACAACATGTATTTTAAATGTCTTCTTAAATCATAAAAATCCCTTAGACATTTAACAATCATCATTTAATCATAAACAATTCATAAACATTTAAAAATAGTCATATTTTCATAAAAATAGCATTCAGGGAACTGCCATGACCTTTACTAATTTCCCGGTGTAAAAAGACCGTTTTACCCCTGGACTCGACATTTTACGTTTTCGACTTTTTTCCTGATTTCATGACTCTAACATGTTCCAAATAATTATTTAAGCTTACTTGAATTTTTCCATACTTTTGTTTGGCTTAAATGTTAGACTTTTTCAATTATCATCACTTAATTGTTTTGACGGTGTTTTAATCCCGAAAAATCCCAAACTTTAATATAAAATTCCTAAATTCTAAATTTAGTCTTTTTATATTATTTTAGCCCTTATGGACCATGACTCGACCCCCCGTGAGCCGTTTTCCAATTTCTCTTTAGTTTAAAACACCCTATTTGACACCTAAACTTCGATCCCGAGCCATCTCTTAATTTCATCGAGTTACCCTCAGACCATAACGAACCAGAACCTGCCCAACATGCTGGAGTACCCTACTGGACCTAGGAAACTCACGGAATTCTCACCCAAAGCCAAAAACGAAGCCCCCAACCCCAAACCCATGCTGGCCGAGAACTCTCATAGTGACTAGGACTCTTCTTTTTGTGCTTAGGACCATACGCAGTGACCCAACCCTGGAACCAGACCCATGTAAACTCACCTAGAACCTTAAGGACTTCTCCTAACCCAGCCCGTGACCCCAAGTTGAGCCCCTCAATCCCTTGACCCTTGCGCAAACCCTGCACCAATCTGTGCAGGGTTCTCGGGTGGAGTCCTAGTATGGCTAGGACTCTTCCCCAGCCCCGAACTCGAGTCTTAGCCTGGCTAGGACTCTTCCCCTAGGCTTCCCCACGACTCTATCTTGCCCCTAGACAGAAGCCAGCCCTTTCCCAGCCGTGGGGTACCAAACCCGCACCCCTTTACCTTATGACAGCAAGTTCCGCTTGTTCTTGTTTCATGTTGTTTAGCCAAGAGTTGTGAGTGTTCTAAGACCTTAAATCATGCATAAACACTACTAGTTCATACCTAAAACCATGGCAGCCCCTTTACATGATAAAAACATGAGTTTGCATCAAAAATCTTAGGTTTTTTCTCCATGTGCATGTCATATTCCGAAAATACAAAAAAAAAAATAAATCATGTTCTTTATGCATACAATAATTAAACAATATTGTGGTATGATGGATGAGAAAAGGAGATGTATGGCGTGTCTTTGCGTTTTATACGCACGAAAAACCGTTGACGACGAAGAACGGGACGCGACGATGGCTTGGTTTGATTCTAGAACCTTCGAAAAACCCCTCCAAAAGAAGTGGGCAGCCGTGAGGTGTGTGTGTGGTGTGCTTGAAAGAGTTTCTGAATTTTTGAAAAAGTGTGGCCGTGTGTTGTGTCTAGAGTGTAGGGTTTTGGGATCTCTTTAACACATTAAATACTAATTAAATCCTTAAGTAGGCTTTAGGCCTATTAAGCCATAAAATTTAGCCCATTAGTTAAATAAGGATTTAAATAAAATAATACCAAAGTTTTTCTTTAATTAAATATGTGAATTTATTAGCCCGGTTGGCAAAAAGCTCGTATTTTAGTTGAAAAACCAACACCGATAAAATTTACGCCCCGGCGTATAAAATCACCTCAAAACCCTTAATTTCACAAAAATACTAAAAAGCATCGATCATCTTTTAAATAATTATAAATAATTATTTAATAAAAATATTTTACGTTTTCTTCAGCCCTCGGTCCCCGTTCCTCGATCGTCACTTGAATATTCCTAAAAATACATTTTTTTTATGCATGATGACAAATAAATCTCATTTAGCATATAAACAAGTACGTCACATAATTAGTTAGCAACTAAAATCAATTAATTACTCAATTTTTCATAATTTCCTAGATTCGCATGCAGTTGGATTACGTCGTCTTAATTTTGGACCTTACAATTCCTCCCCCCCTTAAACAAAATTTCATCCTCGAAATTAGAACTTACCGAATAGATCCGGATAGCGACTCTTCAAGTCCCTCTCGGTTTCCCAAGTAGCTTCCTCTTCCGAGTGATTCAGCCACTTGACCTTGACCATTGGAATGACTTTGTTACGCAGTCGTCTTTCTTGTCTAGCCAGAATCTGGACAGGTCTTTCTTCATACGACATATTTGGAGTTAGTTGAAGAGGTTCATAATTAAGCACATGTGATGGGTTAGACATGTACTTCCGCAGCATCGAAATGTGGAACACATTGTGAACTCCAGAAAGTGCGGGTGGCAATGCCACTCTATAAGCTAGTGTCCCAATCCTCTCCAAAATCTCGAATGAGCCAATAAATCTAGGACTAAGCTTGCCCTTTTTGCCAAAACGCATAACACCCTTCATGGGTGCTATCTTAACAAACACGTGGTCGCCTACTGCAAACTCCAAGTCCCTTCGTCTTTTATCCGCATAACTCTTTTGTCGGCTTTGCGCAGTCTTCATTCTATCACGAATTTTGACTACCAGCTCAGCTGTCTCTTCAATCACATCTGGACCAATATCTCTTCTTTCCCCAACCTCGTCCCAATGAATAGGAGATCTGCACTTCCTTCTATAGAGTGCCTCAAAAGGAGCCATTCCTATTGACGATTGATAGCTGTTATTGTAAGTGAACTCCACTAGAGGTAATTTTGGTTCCCAACTGCCTTGGAAATCAATGACGCATGCTCGCAGTAGATCTTCCAAAATCTGAATAACCCTTTCTGACTGACCATCGGTTTGAGGGTGGAACGTTGTACTGAACAATAACTTGGTCCCCATCGTTGCATGCAGACTTTTCCAAAAAGACGACGTGAACCTCGGATCCCTGTCAGAAACGATGGATACAGGAATCCCATGCAGCCGAACTATCTCCCGATTATACAAGTCGGCATACTGAACCATGGTGAATGTCGTCTTAATAGGTATAAAATGCGCTGATTTCGTAAGACGATCCACTATCACCCAAATGGCATTGAATCCTTTAACTGTCTTTGGTAATCCCACAACAAAGTCCATGGTGATATTTTCCCATTTCCACTCGGGAATAGGGAGTGGCTTCAATTTTCCCGCTGGTCTCTGATGCTCTGCTTTGACTTGCTGACAAGTCAAACACTCGGATACATATCTCAAGATGTCTCTCTTCATGCCTGGCCACCAATATAACAACTGCAAATCCCTATACATCTTTGTACTGCCCGGATGAATGGAATATGGTGTGTCGTGGGCTTCTTTAATAATAAGATCTCTCAAAGAATCTTCACTAGGAACCCATAAACGGTCTCGATAACGGACTAAACCATCCACCACTGAATATAAATTCCGGCCCTTGGCTTCATCTCTTGCTCTCCACTTTTGCATCTGCTCATCAGAAGACTGCCCATCACGAATTCTCTCTCTCAAAGTCGACTGTACTGATAATGTGGCAAGATTAGGGGCCTTGCCCCTAGCATACACTGTAAGCTCAAACCGCTGTATCTCGGACTGCAACGGTCTTTGGAGTGATAAATGAGTGATAACTGCTGCTTTTCTACTCAATGCGTCTGCCACTACATTAGCTTTCCCCGGATGGTAGCTAATGTTACAATCATAGTCCTTTACCAATTCAAGCCATCTGCGATGTCTCATATTCAATTCCTTTTGGGTGAAGAAGTATTTCAAGCTTTTATGATCGGTGAATATCTTGCACTTCTCCCCATAAAGGTAGTGTCTCCAAATTTTTAATGCAAAGACTACTGCTGCAAGCTCAAGATCATGAGTAGGGTAGTTCTTTTCATGAGTTTTCAACTGTCTTGACGCATAGATGATAACTCGGTCGTTTTGCATCAGAACTGCACCTAAACCTAGCTTAGAAGGGTCGGTAGAAAGAACATACTCCCCTTGCCCCGATGGCATAGATAACACTGGTGCGGATATCAAGGCTTGCTTCAACTTGTCAAAACTGTCTTGACACTCGGATCCCCAAATAAACTTAGCATTTTTCTTCGTCAAAGATGTCAAAGGCACTGCAATAAATGAGAACCCCTTGATGAATTTGCGATAATAGCCAGCTAGTCCCAAGAAACTGCGAATCTCGGTGACACTCTTCGGTACTGGCCACTCTTTTACTGCCTCAACTTTACTCGGATCAACTTCCACTCCATCACTAGAAATGATGTGGCCTAAGAATGCCCCTCTGTCAAGCCAAAACTCGCACTTGCTGAACTTTGCATATAGCTTTCTGTCTTGTAAAACTAGCAGTGCTGTCCTCAAATGGCGACTATGCTTCTCTCTGCTCTTGGAATAGATCAATATGTCATCAATGAAGACAATAATAAACTGATCCAGATATGGCTGAAATACGCGATTCATGAGATCCATGAAGATCGCTGGCGCATTGGTCAACCCGAATGGCATGACTATAAACTCATAGTGCCCATATCTCGTGCGAAACGCTGTCTTGTGAACGTCAGACTCTTTGACTTTCAACTGGTGGTATCCAGATCGCAGATCAATCTTAGAAAATATCGATGCTCCTTGCAACTGATCAATTAAATCTTCAATTCTTGGCAGTGGATACTTATTTTTGATAGTGACCCGATTAAGCTCCCGATAATCAATACAAAGACGCATGCTACCATCTTTCTTTTTCACAAACAAAACCGGTTCGCCCCACGGAGAGTAACTAGGGCGAATAAAGCCCTTGTCTAGCAATTCTTGAATTTGATCTTTTAGTTCTTTCATTTCAGCAGGTGCTAGACGATAAGGTGCTTTAGATATAGGAACAGTGCCCGGCATAAGGTCAATAGAGAACTCTACCTCACGATCGGGTGGGATGCCAGAAACGTCTTCGGGAAAGACGCTAGGAAAATCCCTCACAATATCAACATCTTCTAACTTCTGGCTGATGGATTCATGTGTAGTAGTGACACATGCTAAGTACGCCTGACATCCATGCTTAATAAGCTTCCTCGCACATAGACAAGAGATAATGTGCGGCATTTGCTGGTTTCTTGCTACCTCGAAAACAAAAGATTTACCACTGGGGTGGCCTAATAGATACTGATCGCTGACGGAAATCAATCGAAAGCTCCATTTGTTGATAGCCAATTCATCCCAAGTATTATATCAAATTCTGGCATATGAAGCACAATAAGATCTGCCCGAACAACATCTCTGAATAAACGAAGCTCCAGATTCTTAACAATCTTAGACGTGAGCATCTGATCATCGGATGGAATCGAAACTTTGAAACCAAAACCCATATCTTGAGGAGTAATATTCAGTCTTTTGAAGAAGGTTTCTGATATGAAAGAGTGTGTAGCTCCTGAATCTAGCAAAGCATAGGTAGCTACGCCTAGAATGATGATCCTCCCTGCGGTGAAAATGTCTTTTAATTCCTTTGGTGTTGACACTTAAGGATTTACTATCATTAGTTCCCAAAGTTGAATGAAGATTTCGTGTTGAACTTAAACATTTCTTGGAGAAGTTTCGCTTTAGTCCCTCAATCTTTTAAGTTTGCATTATTGACCCATAATTTTCGGAATATTTCACTTAAGTCCCTTAATTTTCGAAAATTGCATATTGGCCCCCCAATAATTTCGAAACCCCCTTTTATGGTTTTCTTTAATTTTGGCCCTTAAACTTTTTATTCTGAATCATAACATCCTTCACATAAAATAAGGCACAAAAATTCGAATCATTTTTCTATGGTTTCTAAAATCATCGCTTAAGTCCAACTAAGTAGAACAGGCAACCTAATTTATTCTAGGTTGAAACTTAATCACAATTCAATTCTAATAACCAATTTAACATTTTATGCAGAAATAAGCAATATAAAAATGTTAAATGACTAGGTTACCCGTGATGAGTGTAGTGTCTGCCTCTTCCTCAGCTTCCTCGGCATTCCTACATAAGCTCGGGCCGTAGTAGCTGCTTTCCTCTTTGGGCAATCAATAGCTTTGTGACCGGCCTCCTTGCAGTAGAAACATTTATATGATCCCAACTCGCATTTGCCAAGATGTAGACGGTTGCACTCCTTGCATGGTTGCCTTTCAGCAGGCTTTGGTGCTCCTCGGATTCTGTGGCTTTGGTGGCGCTGGCTTCTTGACTTGACCTTGGGGCTTTTGAGGCCCTTGAGGTCTAGGAGGACCCTTATTTGGCTTCTTGTTGGGTTGATTGTTATTCTGATAGTGCTGCCTCTTGCGCTGAATCTCAAAGTCAATGTCCTTTAAGGACTGCTCATCCTGATATGCATAAGTAACTGCCATAGCATAATTCTCCGAACGCATCATCATAACTTTATGCCGAATGGTAGGTCGTAGGCCATCCTTGAAATGCCTAAGTTTTTCTTCCGCGTCCCCGGCAATAAGGGGTACAAAGTGGCAACCCCTATCAAACTTCTTCACAAAATCAGCAACAGGTATGTCTCCCTGACGGAGAGTCATAAATTCCCTCTTTATCCGGCTTCTGACGTCAGCAGTAAAGTATTTCTCATAGAATTTCGTCTTGAACTGTGCCCAAGTTAGTGTAGCAAGGTCAACACCATGCTCGGCTCCTTCCCACCATAAAGAAGCGTCGTCCCTAAGCAGATAAGTAGTGCACCTCACACGGTCGGTGTCTCCCATGTTCATGATAGCGAAAATGTATCTCGAGTGATCGGATCCAATCTCTCTGCAGCAAATGGATCAATGGTGCCAGAAAATTCCTTCGGCCCTAGCCTCTGGAACTGCTCATAAATATCCTGCGGTGGCCTAGGTGGCTGCTGCTGCATCTGCTGGAACTGCAGCTGTAATTGCTACTGCTGTAACTGCTGCTCGAAGAGACGAGCCATACCCTCTAATGCACGAGTAGCAGGATCTCCTAGAGGAGGGGGTGGTGGTGGTGCATTTCTTTGACTATTCCCTCGGCGATTAACACTGTTCTCTCCCTGATTCTCGATAACGGGTACACGTCTAGGAGGCATTTTATCTGAATGTTTTCCAAATTCTAACGTAACCAACATGCAATTAAATCTAAGTTTTCTAATCATGTGACATGTCCTAATTCATTTTATCAATTTAAGCATGCAAAGCATAAATACTCGAAAAGCTAATAAACATGCATCATAAACATAATATTCATATTATCATGCGGGTAACATCATATTAAATCATATAAAGCATGTAGACTTACAAATTGAGGCTTGACGACTGATCTTCCCGGCGCTGATGGTGGCACAACCCTTTACAGGACCTTTGCTCTGATACCAACTGAAACGTCCTACTCTTTTTATTGCTTTAAAAGTACTAGAATTTTTTTTTCCCTTTCTCTAAAATTTTCGGCTTTCACTAAAATATTTTAACCCTTAAAATAAAATACCAACCATCTAGCATTTTAAAAATCAAGTGCAATGGTCATAAAATAAAATCGTCGCATGATTACCAAACCTAAAAAGCAATAAATTTGAAAAGTAAATCCCATACTAAACCTCTCAAAATCTCTCAAAAGCATAAGTAAATAGTCTTAAAATCTTTAAATAAAATCATAAAGCATAATGCGGAAAATGTAGCGCTGGTCCTCGGGTTGTGTGCGCCTTCAGTCCAGTCAAATCACTCATCAAGTCCTCCCTCAATACCACCTGCATCCATCACACCTAGTGAGTCTAAAGACTCAACACACCATAATCTTTATAACGAGTAATACGTAATACAGTCAACATATAACGGTGAAAAATATTTGTACTTAAAATATCGTTTTCATTAAGATGCATAAACTTGAATATAAACATTTTCATAAATATTTTCATAAATATTTTCATAATACATTCCATAAACCTTAACATTTCTCCTTTTTCCTCAACATGACATGACATAAAACATTTTTCATGATCATAAACCTTTTTTTTCCTTTTCCTTTTCCTTTTCCTTTTGTTGAATTCAGATCGTTAATTGTGACTTTCCTGATCATGCTCATGAGGGTCGATGGATCCATCTACATAAAACCACAGTACTGGGCGGCGGGGGACACCAGCAACACTCTCACCGGTCAACTGGGCCCTGGCCTATCATGATTCGAATGGAAATACGATCCTCGGCGCTCCCTCTGGGGCCTTTTCCCATAAATGGGCTCCCTCTGGGGCCTTTTCCCCTCACGATATTCCCATTCTTCCGTTACCACAAAACCGTTACCATATATATCCGTTACCACATATCCGTTACCACATATTCGCAATGATGGAAACACGATCGTCGGGCTCCCACTGGGACCATAACCCTCACGACGTCGCCAACATTAACGAATTAGTCACAATCACTTCACATCCTTCAACATTTTTCATTCAAATCACTTTAGAAAAAAATCATGAATATCATTACGTTTTTCATTTTTGAAACCAAGCATGCAACATGTATTTTAAATGTCTTCTTAAATCATAAAAATCCCTTAGACATTTAACAATCATCATTTAATCATGAACAATTCATAAACATTTAAAAATAGTCATATTTTCATAAAAAAAAGCATTCAGGGCACTGCCATGACCTTTACTAATTTTCCGGTGTAAAAAGACCGTTTTACCCCTGGACTCGACATTTTATGTTTTCGACTTTTTTCTTGATTTCATGACTCTAACATGTCCCAAATAATTATTTAAGCTTACGTGAATTTTTCCATAATTTTATTTGGCTTAAATGTTAGACTTTTTCAATTATCTTCAATTAACTGTTTTGACGGTGTTTTAATCCCGAAAAATCCCAAACATTAATATAAAATTCCTAAATTCTAAATTTAGTCTTTTTATATTATTTTAGCCCTTATGGACCATGACTCGACCCCCCGTGAGCCGTTTTCCAATTTCTCTTTAGTTTAAAACACCCTATTTGACACCTAAACTTCGATCCCGAGCCATCTCTTAATTTCATCGAGTTACCCTCGGACCATAACGAACCAGAACCTGCCCAACATGCTGGAGTACCCTACTGGACCTAGGAAACTCACGGAATCATCACCCAAAGCCAAAAACGAAGCCCCCAACCCCAAACCCATGCTGGCCGAGAACTCTCATAGTGACTAGGACTCTTCTTTTTGTGCTTAAGACCATACGCAGTGACCCGGCCCTGGAACCAGACCCATGTACACTCACTTAGGACCTTAAGGACTCCTCCTAACCCAGCCCGTGACCCCAAGTTGAGCCCCTCAATCCCTTGACCCTTGCGCAAACCCCGCACCAATCTGTGCAGGGTTCTCGGGTGGAGTCCTAGCATGGCTAGGACTCTTCCCCAGCCCCTAACTCGAGTCTTATCCTTGCTAGGACTCTTCCCCTAGGCTTCCCCACGACTCTAGCTTGCCCCTAGATAGAAGCCAGCCCTTTCCCTGCCGTGGGGTACCAAACCCGCACCCCTTTACCTTATGACAGCAAGTTCCGCTTGTTCTTGTTTCATGTTGTTTAGCCGAGAGTTGTGAGTGTTCTAAGACCTTAAATCATGCATAAACACTACTAGTTCATACCTAAAACCATGGCAGCCCCTTTACATTATAAAAACATGAGTTTGCATCAAAAATCTTAGGTTTTTTCTCCATGTGCATGTCATATTCCGAAAATACAAAAAAATAAATCATGTTCTTTATGCATACAATAATTAAACAATATTATGATATGATGGATGAGAAAAGGAGATGTATGGCGTGCCTTTGCGTTTTATACGCACGAAAAACCGTTGACGACGAAGAACGGAACGCGAAGATGGCTTGGTTTGATGCTAGAACCTTCGAAAAACCCATCCAAAAGAAGTGGGCAGCCGTGAGGTGTGTGTGTGGTGTGCTTGAAAGAGTTTCTGAATTTTTGAAAATGTGTGGCCGTGTGTTGTGTCTAGAGTGTAGGGTTTTGGGATCTCTTTAACACATTAAATACTAATTAAATCCCTAAGTAAGCTTTAGGCCTATTAAGCCATAAAATTTAGCCCATTAGTTAAATTAGGACTTAAATAAAATAATACCAAAGTTTTTCTTTAATTAAATATGTGAATTTATTAGCCGGGTTGCCAAAAAGCTCGTATTTTAGTTGAAAAACCAACACCGATAAAATTTACGCCCCGGCGTATAAAATCACCTCAAAACCCTTACTTTCACAAAAATACTAAAAAGCATCGACCATCTTTTAAATAATTAAAAATAATTATTTAATAAAATATTTTACGTTTTCTTCAGCCCTCGGTCCCCGTTCCTCGATCGTTACCTTGAATATTCCTAAAAATACATTTTTTTTATGCATGATGACAAATAAATCTCATTTAGCATATAAACAAGTACGTCACATAATTAATTAGCAACTAAAATCAATTAATTACTCAATTTTTCATAATTTCCTAGATTCGCATGCAGTTGGATTACGTCGTCTTAATTTTGGACCTTACATCATGTTTCTTTCTGAAGGATTTCTTATCTTCCTTGGGTCTTCTTTTGTGCTCATATGATTTCTTTCTTCTATCTGTTGAGCCTTGACTATCCTTCTTGGGTTTAGGACAATCAGCAATAAAGTGACCTGATTTTCCACAGTTGTAGCAGGCATTTGATTCATTTTTGGAGCTGTTTCTTTGGTATGGCTTCTGGAAGTTTCCTTGATTCTTTATCATGAACCTTCCAAATTTTTTGATGAACAATGACATAGCATCACTGCTCAACTGATCAGCAGATTTCTCGACTGAATTGATTGGTTCTGTTCTGACAGCAGCTAGAGCAGTTGTGGCTGTAGGGGTAGATGGTTCTCCTTCTCTGGTCTGCAGCTCAAATTCATAAGCCTTTAAATCAGCAAATAGATCATGAAGTTCAATCTGGTTCAGATCTTTGGACTCCTTCATTGCCATGGTCTTGACATCCCATTCCTTGGGAAGACCTCTCATTACCTTCAGTGCAATCTCTTTGTTGGTATACACTTTTCCAAGTGCATTTAACTCATTGATGATATTGCTTACTCTTTCATCATACTCATGCATTGATTATCCTGCTTTCATTTTGATGTTATCAAACTTTTGAACAGCAACAGAAAGTTTATTTTCTTTGGTTTGATCATTTCCTTCACACAGGTGGATCAGCTTTTCCCAAATTTCTTTGGCTGTCTTACACATCTTTATTTTGCTGAAGGTTACTTTGTCCAGCGTTTTGTACAGAATGTCTTTAGCCACATTATCAAGATTTGCATTTCTTTTATCTTCAGTTGTCCATTCATCTCTGGGCTTTTCTATTATTTGTGGTGCCCCTTCTGTTATGACAACTGCTGTATTTGTTTTTAGAATCTTTGTGGGTCCATCAGTTATAACATACCACATGTCATCATCTTGTGCAGCTAAATGAGCCTGCATTCTGATTTTCCATTCATCAAATTCTTCTCTGGAGAACATAGGAATTTTGTTGAATGAAGTCATGCTAACAAGTTTATAGATCAAAAGTATTCAAGAACAAGATTCAACTGCTCTGATACCACTTAATAGGATCAATTAACGTATCAAGAGTGTTTAGAAGGGGGGGGGGGGGGGGGGTTGAATAAACACTCACAATTAAAACTGATCTTTTCGAATTTTGAGTTCAGTTTGGTGAAAAACTGATTCTCGGAATCTTGTTGGTCAATGACAATCAGTCAAACTAAAGTAGTTGCGGAAAGTAACTGACTGAAAGATAGAATACAAAAATAAAATACACAAGGATTGTTTCTGGATGTTCGGAAATTTCAATTGCTCCTACGTCACCCCTTCTATCTCAAGGATAGGATTTCCACTAAAAGACTTTGATCGAATACAAGATTTGTACTGACCCACTTCAGTTTGGACTTATCACTGCCAAAAGCTGAAACTCTTAGTATTACAAAATGTTCTCAGTGCTTAACTGATCTTAGCACTATCGAATTTAACGATTATTACAAAGTGCTAGTGAGCTCAAATTGTAGCCTTGACTGCTACGAATAAATCAATTAAGAGTGAGATAAGATTTTGGCAGAATAACAGCAAGCTTTTAATGGAATAATCTTCTCTTCTCTTCAGCTGTTCTTCTGTCATATTTATAAGCTTCCCTTCCAACGGTAACTTGAGATATATTTGAATTTTTGTATCCGTTGATTGCCACTTCTTTATTGTTTGCTTCATTTATTGTAATGCGGCGTCTTAACTGCTTTAGCCGAAATGCGTTGTTCTAAGCTGTATTGATTGAAGCGTTTCATATTCAGTTGCAGTCTTCTATGTCTCTTTTTCGGTTGAATATTCTTTTCCGAGACATGTTCAGTTGAAGGATGCTCAGCTTAAAAGCATACGGCTGAATGTATTAACTGATCGGTTTCCAACTGATCAGTTTTCTTTATTAGATCAGCTGATTTCAGTTGTTAAGTCCAGTTGCTGAATATAATCGCGCGTATCAATTGGTTGATCAGTTTGTCAAACTCAAGAATTTAGAGTCTGGTTTTCAAGAAAAACCATCGTATTTTTGAAAATAAACGTTCTACCGTAAAAATAATCCAACAATCATATTTTTCATGCATAAACAATTCAAACATGCATAATATGATTTTCATGATGTTTTAAAAGAGTTTAGAAACACGTGTCTTTGCGTTTATAATGCTCGAATAAACGATCGTGGGCGATGGTGCGACGTTGGACGACCAGACGATGAAGACTCCTATCTTTTATTTCTGCCGTAAATATCAATTTTTCTAGTGTGTGTTTTGTGTGTTTTCGGCTGATGGAGCTGAGTTTTGTGGTTTTGAAAGCCAAGGAGTCCTATTTATAATTTAATCAACATGTTAATGGGATTTTGTTTTGAGCCTTTACGATTAGGAGCAATTGGTCCTACTTAAAATAATTAAATTGCGCACAATAACTCTTATTTAATTAAATAATAAAAGTTTATAAAATTAGTTTTCAAAAATAATATTTTTGAGCTATTAAAACTTTTTGTTTGCCCAAAACCGGCTTCTCGGAAAAAATCGAGCTCGGCTCGTAAAATAATTCGAACTTCAACATTTCTAAAAGAATTAAATCATTTTTAATCATATTAGGAAGCCTGAAAATATTTAGAGAAAAATAAATATTCTTGTCTTGGTCGTCCCCGGTCTTCTTTCCCCTGCCTATTATTGATTATTCGGGTAAAATCCTTCAATTTCATGAAATCATGTTATATAATCATTTAATCATGCAATCATATCTTTAATCATTTAATAAATATCACGCAAGCATTTAAATTCAATTAAATAAAACAATTAAGCAATTAAAATAATTTTGCATGTATGTGGTTTACATATGTTTGGTTTTTCTCAGACGTTACAATAACCGCATGCTTGAAAATTATTAAATTGATAAAATATTTTAATCAAAATATTTTAGATGTATGAATGATATATTTTGTGTAACGTCCCGAAAATTTGAAGATCTACGTGAACCACATGCATGCAAGTTATCAAATTTCTTATGTATTTTAATTAAATTATTTTAATATATTAAATGCATGATTGCGACATGAATATGTGTTTTTGTGATATGGTTCATTAAGATTGCATGTTATAGGGCTTTTACCGGTATTTCACACTCAAAAGAAGAACGGAGACCATGGGCAATAAAGGAGAAATATTTTCTTAAATGATTATTTTAACTATTTAATATATGATGTAATTGATATGAAAATTTTGAAAAAGGGTCCTTTGCAGTATTTTTGCACGTTGAACCGTATTTTTAACATGTAGACGATTTTTAGCAAAACAGAGGACTTCAAGGGTTCGGTTAATATTTTTGAAAATGAATTTATATGAAATATTTGACGAGTGTGTACTTGTTTTATATCACATTCTACACTCCCAAAACTCTAATCACCTTACTTCAATCTCGACCGCCCCTCCCCACCTCCAGCATCAGATATTCGAAAGTTTCAGCAGCTCCATACTCGAACTTTTCACAAGGTTTTTCAAAAGAACTCTTTCACGTCCCTCTGGTGTCCGTTCTACGTGTTTGTATCAAGGTTTTCGAGCGTAAATACGCAAGGCATGCCAAATTCCCTCCCGTTTGCATTGATGACATCATAATATGTGTTTTAAAATGTATATGCATGATATATTGTGGTTATAGTGTTATGCATCGATTTTACTTGAATTCTACACGAAAATACAAAATTTTCTTGTCATGTTTCTCACGTTTCTTGACTTGTTCTGAAGGGGCTTCCATGACTCAAGGTTTAGGAGTGATATGATAATAGATATGTAGGAACGTATGTGATGTTCTTGAGGTCGATGCAAGTTTCAGGGAGAACCGATCGATTCCTGTGTTTGTGGCTCGGTTTTGGGAGTTGAGTAGTTCACATGTATTCAAGGGCATGGGGTTGAAGGTCATGGCTAGGGTAGTGTAGGAAGATTGGTTGTTTTCTTGAAGAGGTTGGTTTGAGCGTGCTCGCGGCTGGTTGGGCGTGGTATAGAGTTTGGCTTCAAAATTCAATTTAGGGATTTCCCCCGCAGGGTTTGCGTCGTGGCTCTGGCTCTTCAGTATGTTACACCGACATGTCTGTGGTTATAAATGGTTTAATTTGAGTCACACGGGGCTTGGTTAGGATTCTTTGAACTATGGTTAAATTGGATAAAGTCTCGGGTAAATTCGAGTTAAACGGGACTCCAGTCTAAGCCCTGAAACAAAATATAGAAGTTAATGCAGGGGCTCGAGTTACTTTTAAGGAAATGACTAGAAGTATGTTTAAGGAGTTTGATAAGTTTGAGCGGGTCGTATAGCAGTGCTGGCAGTGCCATGATATCTAAAAAGACATATTTAAAATGTATATGTTGATATGGAACATGGATTTTTACGTTAATGTTAGAGACACGTTGCATGTTTGGTTTTAAGTAAATGTATGTATATGCATGAATTTTACAAGTGATGAATACGATGACATATTTTGAAGGAGGTAAGTTGATTGTGACTAATACGAACATGAACCCGAACACGAACATGTAAGGCCAAGGTTCAGTGGATGTGTAAAATTGTCGTTGATGTCCCACCACTGGGTACCGTGACTATATGTAGATTGATCCATCAAATTAAAGATGATACAAAAGCCAAAACTAATGATCTGAATTAAATTAAGGAAAATAATACGTATATGATGATACAATATGACATGATTTGATATGAATATGTTTACGTTTATGTTCATGCTATTGAAGATCATGAAAGTTATTTTGCTTACAGTACTTTTCACTGTTGTATTATATATATATGAACTTGTTTTAACGGTTCAGGTATGTTGAGTGTTTAGACTCACGAGGTGTGATTTATGAAGGTGATCTTATGGTTGAGGAGACTGGAGGTGCTGAAGACTGAGTAGGCTGAGTTAGGGGTGCAAGTGAAAACCCGAGTACCTTGAATTCTTCCACATAATATGATTATGAGACATGGGTTTAAGAATTATTTTTAAATGATTAAGAAACTTGTTTTAAGTTGTTGAGTTGTCATACTTTTGGTATTACGCTTGAGTTTCCCTTTCAAAAGAGAAGACTAGGAGAGTTATTACATATTAAGATTTCGTCTATCTTCAGTTTTTTTTAGTCAGTGATTGGATGAATTTTAAAACGCATGAGTAACTTATTTAAATGTTTATGAGTGTGTATATTTTCGGTTGCAGCATTTTAAAAAAAAAATTCACTAGAATTTTAAGGAGAAGATGTTTCAGTTGGTATCAGAGAAATATTTCTTGTAAAGGGTTGTGCCACCACCAGCTTCAAAAGCTCAATCGTCAAGCCTCAAGTCTGTAAGTATAAATGGTTTTTATACTATCACCTGCACGTTTACATGATATACATTTTACAGTACATGTTTATCTGTCGATATATATTGAGAATAGATTCTTTAGAATTTTTTATGCACGTTACGACATGAAATAAAAAATTACAAGATTTTAATGCATGTTGGCTTTGTGGTGGAATTGGACATGATTAAAAATTTGGATAATTGACATTAAGAAAGGTTGAAAATGATTTGACTATATCAATTTTTGGTTAGTAGTACTGATGTTCTTCTTTTTGGATCGTAAGTTAGTCATGAAGATTAGGAATAATTTTGGGACATGTTGATTTTCTAAGAAAATACTAATGATTCATGGTTACTATTTGAGTTAATTATTGAGAATTACGTATAAAACATAATGATTCGAAGACTACGACGATCTTTAAAAGTATAAAAATGTAAAATTTGAGATTTTAGGTATCGATGAAAATGTAAGATTGGTTATGATAATTGATTTTGGGTGTAATAAGCTTAAGATTATTGAACTTTGTGTTATGAGAAACCTATAAAATGGAATTAAGAACACCAAGAACTTATGAGTAATTGTAGAATTTTCAAAATTAAGGATTAATTGGATAATTTTCGAGTAAATTTTGAGTTAATTTTGCAATTGTTAAGAAATTTGGAGACTGGTTTAGCAATAAATGAGAATTGAATAGTTTAAATCATAAGAATTTTCGATTATTTAGGCTTTAAGGGATATTTCGAACCTTAAAATATATGTGTTATAATAAGGAATGATAATAAAGGGCATTGTAGGGTGAATAAATATTGGGCTTGAAAATTTATGCGATAGTGGAATAATGTTGTGGCAAATGAAGAATTTAGAGCGATGACAATTTAAGGTAAAGTTGATCAATTAGTTAAGTTATAATATTATAAATTAAGTTAACATATATTGGGGAACTTAAGTTTGATGTATTAATAAGTTTTAGTCATGATCTTAAAAGTTAAAATTATACCTTTGTTTAGGTTAATTTTTTTTTTAAAGCTGAGTAGGATTGAGTATTATGTTACTTGACAGAAATATGTAAGAAGTGAGATAGACAACATGTCTTATGGAAATTAAAAATATTTGTTCTTAAAAGTCTAGTAATATTGTGATATTTGGAAGTAAGTATATATGGTACACTCACAAAAATTTTGATGTTATGTGAAACGTCTGCTTATTCGTTTTCTTAAAATGTACTAGAATTTTTTTTTTTAAAAACCTCACGTAGTATTCGGCCGAACCATAAAATATTTTTGACATCATTTTAAAAATAAATCAACCAACTCACATTTAAAAATCCAAAGGAAAATATTTAAAAGCATAAAATCGTCAAACATTTTATCAAACCTAAAAAGTAATAATTTGAAAAGAATAGCCCATACTAAACCTCTCAAAAATCTCTCAAATGCATAAATAAATAAACTTAAAAATCTTTAAACGTAAAGCATGAGTCAAAAGTCATAATGCGGAAAAAGTAGAAGCGCTGGTCCTCGGGTTGTGTGCGCCTTCAGTCCAGTCAAATCACTCATCAAGTCCTCCCTCAATACCACCTGCATCCATCACACCTAGTGAGTCTAAAGACTCAACACCGATAAAAATTACGTCCCAGCGTATAAAATCATCTCAAAACCCCTTATTTTCAAAAATAAGAAAAAGCATCACCCTTAATTTAAATAATTAAAAACAATTAACCAATAAAAATATTTTCTATTTTTCAGCCATCGGTCTCCGTTCCTCGATCGCAACTCGAATAACCTTTTAAAAATATATTTTAATGCAATCATGTAGAAAAGTATATTTTAAACATGCAATTATGCACAACATAATTAATTAATGAAATTAAAACATTTAATTAAAATACAAAAGAATTTAATAATTGCATGCACGTGGTTTGTGTAGACTTTAAAATTTTCGGGGCATTACATTATGCTTTATATGAAATAAAGGCACTTGAGGAATTTTTGAAAGTCCTTAAGAAACTTAGGATTAAGTGGTGATGTGTGTTGGAATTATGATATCTAAGATTATTTGGTTGTGTATGCTTGAATTACAAGTTTATGTGATAGGTGTTTATATGAAAATTTTGGGTGAAATAAAAACAAAAAGAAATTAGTTGTGTTCAACATAGGTTACCAATGAACAAATATTAAGATACTTTTATCGAGTAATAAATCGAAAATCTTGATATTAGAGTTAGTCTAACGCTAACATTAGATAACTTATTAAGTTTTATACGCTAGTATTAATTAAGCATTAAGTATACGTCAGAATGCGACATTCGTTCCGACGAGAAATGTCCAAATGTCTTAGGCCTTAATATGGAAGAAAATAGTTTAATCATTTAATTAATGCTAGAAGGGTTTTATTATATAGGTAAAAGATCGATATTGTATATTTTGGATTTTATGGATTAACATCACTCGAAATTTAAGCTTTACAAAAAATTTATGTTGGGATGTACTTGTAAATAGTTAAGTTACGTTTGTTTGGCGCCGTAAGATAAATTGTTCGATTCAAGGATCTTAGGCTAATATTATTATGGGGTTGAGATAATGTTTAACAACTAAGTGTATTACCCTGGATTGAAGCCAATTAGTAAATTTTGGTGCTAAGATCTCTTAAGTTGAACTGCATAAATGATAATATTTGGATTTAAAGCTTTAGCATACCTTGAGTTCAATAAATTTAAGAAAGCATGCTTTTGAGATATTAATATTTAAATATAATAGGTCGATGAATATTTTGGGATAGTATAAGAAAAGTAAGGTGCGATCAGTTTGGATCTCCATTTTCTAGTATTAGGAATTGGAGAAAAGTCAAAATTTGAGGTTATAGTAAAACAGAACTAAGTCACCATAAGTCGTTCTAAGTTGAGATTTGCAAACGAGGATTTTGAAGGCAAATTTAATTAGGATTGAAGAGACATAAGGACAGCATAAAAATTATTTTATCATAGTGGCGCAGTGAAAGAGTGAATTATTGAGATACTAGAATTAAGAGTCTAAACTTTTTATTATTAAGGATAAGCGAATTTTGGGGACAAAATTCGATTTAGAATAGATTGTAACGTCCCAAAAATTTGAAAGTGAAACGTCCACTACTCGTTTTTTTTAAAAATACTAGAAATTTTTTTCTTTCTATACTAATTCTCTGCTGATACCTATATATATATATATATAAATAAAATATTTTGACATCATTTTAAAATAAAACATACCAACTATATTTAAAAATTTAAAGAAAGAATTCAAAACGAAATACAGGGGTTCGGGATACGTTTAAGGAAATAACTAGAAGTATGTTTAAGGAGTTTGACAAGTTTTAGTGGGACGTGTAGCAGTGCTGGAAATGCCGTGATAACTGAAAAGGATTATTTAAAATGTATATGTAGATATGGAACATCCATTTTTATGTTAATGTTATAAACACGTTGCATGTTTGGTTTTAAGGAAATGTATGTATATACAAGAATTTTACAAGTAATACAAGTGATTAATATGATGACAAGTTTTGAAGGAGGTGAGTTGGTTGTGATTAATACGACCATGAACACAAACAAGAACATGTAAGGCCAAGGCTCAGTAGATCGGTAAAACTGTCGCTCATGTCCCCTCCACCGGGTACTGCGGTTTTGCGTAGATGAATCCATCGAATTAGAGCTAATACAAAAGCGACAACTAATGATCTGAATTCAATTTCAGAAAAGAATACGTATATGCTGATGCGATATGAAATGATTTGATATGAATATGTGAAACGTCTACTACTCAAAATACTACTAGAATTATTATTTTTATTTTTTTTAAACTTGTTTTCGAAAGTATACATCCTTAAACATGAATGCTATAAAATTTGAAGATTTCATATTTTTAAAAACAAAAGTATTCAACTATCAGTAAAAGCACTGCAGATAAAAATATGACGAATATCAAACCTTAGATTGTCGGGCAAAATAATTAAAAAGCGAAGCATGCAAAAGTAGTAACAACCATCAACATATAAGATGAAAGCGTATAAAAATATCCAATTCAATCCAATACCATAAACATGATGTGTGGAAAATACAGTCCTCGAGTTCGCGTGCGCACATCAACTTTGCCTACTCAGTCTTCGGCACCTCCAATCTCTTGATCAATATGCTCACCTGCATCATTCACATCTAGTGAGTCCAATGACTCAACAAATCTGTAACGTTATAGCAACTACATATACATAGCAAACAAAAGTGAAAAGTACCGTAATAAAAGTACATTGCATGAGTTATAAAGAGTAAACATAAACATAATAAATCATATGTGTCAAATCATGTCTCAACATATCCTCATATACATGTTCCTCTCTTTTAATTGAATTCCGTTAATTAGTTGTGACTTTCGTATCAGCTCTATCATATCAGTACTATTCGATAGATCCATCTACGTAAAACCGCGGTACCCAACATCAGGGACATCAACGACAATATTACCCATCTACTGAGTCTTGGCCTTACAGCTCATCATATGCATATACATGATACTCACGGGAAATTTAGGGTCCGATCCACGCAAGCGTCACTAATCCAGACACTGGCTCCAAAATTACCCTGGGCCTGAAATCACAAATAAGACCGTTAGGAGGGGGCCAGGAGGGTATCCTGGTGTAGCCCCTCCGACGCTCAAGTCAGAGACTGAGGATATATGGGGGGAGCAGCTAAGGGCGCTGCTGAAAAAAATATAGTGAATCCAATAACTGAACACTCAAACCTGGTATTTATAAGAGAATACATAGGCCCTTGATAGGCTTTTCTTCCGTTTGGGCTAGGGATGGGCCAAGGGTAATGGGCCCATCCATGGGGTATCACCAGTCTCCCCCTCCCGAGTCGAACTGAATCGTAGGTTCAAAGTTCGATTAGATGTGCTGTCCTCGGGTCACCTGGTACGAGTTGTGTATTTTCTTCCGGTCGTTTGTCAGTCTCCAAAGATTTGGAAACAAATTAAATCATATCGCAATCTTGTTATAGTTTTCTCTTCAATTCGTTCACCAGCTCTCCCCCCCCACGCCCGAGTCCTCGCCTCGCTACCCTCGCCGAAACCCCATTCAAGCTCGCCCAGCCCCACGCATCCAAGCGCCCAGCCCCGTGCGCCGCGCTTCGCCATCCTCCCGCTCGCCCTGCCGAGCTCGCCCAGCCGAGCCCCCTGCCCCTCGTCTCCTGCCGAGCGCCCATCCGAGCCCCCTGCCCCTCGTCTCCTGCCATCCTCCCGCTCGCCCTGCTGGGTTCCCTGCTCACGCTCGCCCAGGCCCACACGCCCGCCTCGGCTGCCTCGGCGTCTCCCTGCCCAGCCGAGCTCGCCCAAGCACACGCGCCAGCCCCTCGCCTCCTCGCCTAAGCTCGCCCAGCCGAGCGCCCACGCTCGCCTAGCCAAGCACTCGCCCTCGCCGAGCGCCACGCTCGCCCAGCCAAGCTCTCGCCCGGCGCCCCCAGCACGCCTGCTCGCCCAGCCAAGCTCTCGCCCGGGGCCCCCAGCACGCCTGCTCACCCAGCCAAGTGCTCGTCCCCTCCGAGCGCCACGCTCGCCCCCGCAGAGCGCCACGCTCGCCCAGCCAAGCGCTCGCTCGGCGCCCCTAGCACGCCTCACGCCGCTCCACCCTCGCCCAAGTGCGTCTGCTCGTCCAGCGCCCCCCATATATTGAATTCAATATATTGTTTTCAGCAGCACCCTTAGCTGCTCCCCCCATATATCCTCAGTCACTGACTTGAGCGTCGGAGGGGCTACGCCAGGACACCCTCCTGGCCCTCTTTAACGGTCTTTTTCGTGATTTCAGGCTCAGGATAATTTCAAAACCCTGCGTCTGTACTAGTGACACTTGCTGGGAGCGGATCCTAAATTTCCCGTGACTATCAATACATATTAGTCACAACCAACTCCTTTCCTTCAAAACGTGTCATCATTTTCACCACTTATAAAAATCATGTGTACACATAATTTTTCCTTAAACTCAAGCATGCAACGTATTTTCGTATCTACGTGATAAATCAAGCATTTAAAACAAGTCAAATCGTGTTTATGGTGCTGACAAGGCTGCTAACTCGATCCAAAGGTGACCATTCTTAAATCATAATTCAAACATTTCTAATTAAACCTCATGTGACCCAATCGAACCCTTACTAAGCTCGGTCATAACGACGTACCAATATCCAAATGAACCAATAGTGCTTAAAGTAAAAGTACCTCAAACGCTGGACTAGCGCCTAGGCGCTGACACTGTCGTGCTGCGGCACTTGGTTAGCGCCTAGGCGCCCAGCCCCAACGTTGCAGCGCTACTTGTTCTAAGACCAGGCGCTACGCCGCGGCCCTTGGCGCTAACCATGAGACAAGAAAGCTTCCCAAACACCTCAATGCCAATTTCTACCTCACTCCCAACCAACCCGAACAAGCCTCAAACCAACACTCACTAGCCCACCTTTGTACCCTCCTGGACCAACCTAACCACAGCTCACAGTCTCCCATGCACGCTGTAAGATGCAAACATTCGCTCGCCCCTAAATACGCCTCAAACGAGACCAACCCTTACACCTCTCGCCCGATCATCCTCGAGACTCCGTGCAGCAGTGTTCGAGCCCTCCTAGGCCACAGATCAAACCCACCAGGGTCTGCTCCAAGGCTAGGCACAGTCCTTGCACAGTCATCGCACCACAAACTCTCGATCTAGTCATAAAACAGATAGTTTTTCTACACAAATCGATCCTCACTAAAGCCGAACAAGCGTCGAATCCAGCACTTACTCCTCATCATTCTCAAAATTATCAGCTCCCTAATGCATGCGTGTTCATGGCAAAACCCTTGTAAAAATGAAATCACATGATGTATCTATGTCATATTCATACAACCACACACGTAACAGCATAAACTAGCGTGAATGATGAGAAAGAATCGTTTTTTGACATGCATTTGTTTTTATACGCTTGAAAACTTTGATACAATCGCGTAGAACGAGCACCGGAGAAACGAGGGAAAATTTCTCTTGAAAATCTTGAGGGAGAACGATATGGCTGCTGAATATTTTTGAGTGGGAGGTTACTGAAAGGGGAGGGCGGCCGAGTGCTTTGAGGGTAGGGTTAGGGTTAAGTTAAGGGGTGTTTAGGTTAAATAAATAATACACTTATAGGCCACAAATAATTAGTAAAGGGGTTTAAAAAGGTTTTCGGCCCATTATGAAATAAAGTAAACCCGACAAGCCCAATAACACTCCTAAAAAATATTTTGTTTTGGTACATTTTTGAAAATATTTCCCGAACTCTCAAAAGTCCTCTGAATCGTTTAAAATTGCGTACCGATAAAACTATAACTCGGCGAGTAAAAATACCCAACCAAGGCCCATTTAAAATTATCATTTTTAGGTGAAGTCCGATCCTCGAAAGTGACAACATTCATTCGATTGATCAATTTATAAACCATAGTACTAGGCCACCGGGTTCAATGTCCACTTCTTCGATGGTTCCACCGATTATCATAAATATAACTTCATCGTTCACTTCTTCAACGGATCCATTATCATTGAGATTTCTGCCCCCGTTTTCAACGGTTCACTCCCTTTTATTGCAAGTTCACCGTTCCTATTTTCAACGGATCCTTACTACTTTTTTGTCACAATCAATTCAAATTCCTCAAAAATATTTTCCTTTAGTTTATCATTTGATAAAACATTCATAACTTTCCATATTCTTTGAAAAATTCCCAAAAAGATATTTTATATCATTCATATACGTCGAGATTACTAAGAATAGAAAATACATGCAAATACGTTGAAATTTCTAAAAATAGCATATATCATGCATGTGCTTTAAAAATTCTAAAAATAACATTTAACATGATATGGAATTTTTTTAGGAAGTTACAAACCACCCTTGACTTTCCTCGAACCGACCACTCACGATTCAACGCTATACGTACCCGGACGACCTTAAACTTTGACTCAAGGAGACGACTCGATTTAAAAACTTTAATAACACCCAAAATTATCCCGTAGCTTGCTGGAAATTCAATCTTAGGACCTACATTTCATAAACGATTCGATTCACTTACTGGATAACTTGTTTACTACCGTTTTCACGTTTTTGGTTAAACAAATGACCAAACTACCCTTCCTAAGACTCAATATAAGTTTCTGGAAGTCCCCAAGCACAGGCCAAAACCGAAAACATGGATTTAAAATTTAACCTAGGCTCAATTCGCCCATTTTTGTCACGTTTAGACAATTTACGACCCCGAATGGACCACGGCTGGAAAGAACCCAAAACCCGGCCCTAGACCCCTTCCTTAGACACTAAACAATACCATGTTCAGGACATTTTTTATACAGACCAGACGCTCAAGGCTCCAAACCCTTCGCAACCGCAGCCCTCCGTATAACTCTTTATATGTAGCCGAGGAACAAACTCTTCAGCGGCTGTGGCTGCCCTTGGATCGACTTGTGGCTCACAAAAGACCCTCACAAGGACCCTAAGGCACGTACCTAGGCCCTGGACCACCCCTTTACACAACCCCTTAGACCATAGAACCATGACACACTAAAACAGCCCCCACGAGTGCAAGTTTTGGAGTTTCGGTTCTAGCCCTAAACCAGCCCATCCAAGCCTTAGCCAAAACCATTCCTAGACCTTTCTAGGAATATTAACCTTCCCTCAAGACCACGTCGAGGACCCCATGCAGCTTCCCATGACCGATGGAGCCCCAAACCGCACGACTTCCCCCTCTCGGCCTCATGCGAATTGTAAGCAGAAACAACAGCCCCTTGCGGCTCCCTATATGACTATTGCCCCTTCCAAAACTTACGTTTATCGACTGGATCCTCACTTGCATCTTATGGTTTGCACCCTCCTTCAACAATTCCGCAAAACGTAAAAAATTCTTTATGTAAACATGAGATACACATGTAGAAAGCATAAAACCATAATCCTTACAAGTTTTTCACACAAAATCATATTCATGCAATAATGTGGATCAAATGGTGCTTGAAAAAGGGTTTGAAAACATGCACTGATCCTTTATTCTTACAATGTATGAGCGACGACGCCACGAGAGACGAACGGAACGTAAATCTTCCTTCGTTCCTCTCCTCTATGGTTCAGCCTCCTAAAGTCCTAGTGTGTGTGTGTGTGTGCTACAAGTTTGTGTGGGGGACATGAATGAGAATGTGGGGTGGGTAGGTTTTATTTAATTAAATCATTAAGTTATTTAGTGGGCTTAAGTTTAAAAAAAAGACCCTCTAATTAATTAATTAATCACCAAAAAACTCGGCCCATTAAGTTTTTAATTAAATACATATTTAATCCTACTAAAAAGTCCTAAAGATATTTAAAAATATTTGGTGCTACTCATTTTTAATATCGTACGTTTGAAACTTGTCATTCCTTAGCAAATGTTTGTTACCGATTAACTTCGTCCCTTACTATTAATAGGTTGTCGCTTTCCTAATTTTGACTTACTAAATATAGAGTTTTTATTTATAACTTTCAAAAAGTAGAAACTTATTAAAATCGTCCTCGGTTCTCTCGTCTTCTGCCATACGTCGCGTATTTAACTACGGAAAGTTCACATTCATAACATTCGGTCAAGTAATAATTAAATCATGCCAATACCTAAACATGCTCCTAGACCAATCATTTAGATAAATTTCAAATAAATTTCCATCCATGCATGTGGTTAATGTGTTCGGGTTTTCGGGCGTTACACATCCTAATAAAAGTTTTTTACCTCACTCAAAAATTCTCTTTTATCTTGGGAATTTCATTGCGGTGATATTTTTCATGTCACAAGAAAATTTACTATGTTATCAAACCAATGTGTAGCAGCAACCGAAAATAATTTCTCATCATGAAAATTATCATTGATTAGTATGATTTCAAAATATGATCATGTTATTAGTCTCGATAATTTATCCGCTACAACATTCTCGGTTCCTTTTTTAACTTTGATATAAATGTCAAATATTTGGAGAAACAAAATCCATTTGATTAATCGTGGATTCGCATCTTGTTTGGTCAATAAATATCTAACAGCAAAATGATCAGTAAAAACAATTTTCATTGATCTAATTAACTAAGAATGAAATTTATCTGATACAATTATTACAGCTAGTAGTCCTTTTCAGTTGTTGAATAATTCGTTTGAGCATTGTTTAAATTTCTACTTGAATAATATATTACATAAGGCTTACCTTTCTTTTTTTTGACTCAATACTGCACCGACTGCAAAATCACTTGCGTCACATATGATTTCAAATGGTAATGACCAATAAGGACGTTTCATGATAGGAACTAATGTTAAAGGTCTAATGATTTTATCAAAGCATTTTGAAATTCTTTAGTCCATTCAAATGTATTGTCTTTTGTTAAGATGTTACAAATGGGTTTAGATATTAAGCTAAATTTTTTATAAACATCTTATAAAATCTAGCATGTCCTAAAAATGAGCTAATTCATTTAATGGTTTTTGGTGAAGATAAATTGGCGATGACATAAATTTTTTCTTTATTAATTTTAATTCCATGAGATGACACAACATGTCCCAAAATAATTATAAAAGTAACCATGTAATGAAATTTTTTCAACTTTAAAATAAGACCTTTTTCCACACATATTTTTAAAACTTTTTCTAAATTTTTAAGGCAATTATGAAATGTATTCTCAAAAAATGTCAAATCATCCTTAAAAATCTCCAAAAAAAAATTCAGCCATGTCATTGAAAATGCTTGGCATACATCTTTGAAATGTTGTTGGGACATTGTATAAACCAAATGAAACCCTTCTAAATGCAAATATATCAAAAGGACACGTGAATGTGGTTTTTTTCTTGATCTTCAAGTGCAATGAGAATTTGATAATAACCTAAATATCCATCAAAAAAACAGTAGTAGGGATGACCTGCTACTTTTTCTAAAATTTGATCCAAAAATGGAAAAAAAATGATATTTTCTAGTGGCATAATTCAATTTTTTATAATCAATACACATATGCCAACTAGAAGAGATTTGACTTATTAAAATTCTCCTTTGTCATTTTTTATCAATGTAATGCCCGATTTTTTATAACTACTTGTGTTGCCAACTTACTATCAGAAATACGATAGATAATTCTAACGTCAAGTATTTTGAGAACTTCAATTTTCACAACATTTTTATATGTGGGTTTAGTCTTCGATGTTTTAGATTTTCTTCTAAATTTTATCTGTGTGTTCAAACTAGTGGATTAATGCCCTTGATATTTAGTGTCCAACCAATAGAATTTTTATGCCTTTTAAGCATATCGATTAATTTACCTTCTTCATCACTTGCAAGTTTAGAAAAATTAACACCAGATATGTCTCATCTTCTCCAAGAATTGTATATTTCAATTCTTTTGGCATGTGCTTTAACTCCAATATGTGTGGTTCATCCATGTTCTCATCTCTTACATCCTCATCTTTCTCAGATCCTAGAAAAGAGTTGTACCTCCTTAAATCATCAAAATCAATTTTATTATTTCGTTTAAGAGTACCAATTGAACAAATATTCAATTGGTTATAAATACTCCATTCTTTAATGTTTTTTCCAAAAGAGTTTCGATATGATTTTCTTATTTACTTTCATATTTTTTGTCATGTGATTGCTTACAAAGATTAAAAATATTTAGCTCCAAAGTTATGTTTCCAAATGATAACTTCATTATTCCGTTCCTGCAATTTATCAAAGCGTTAGAAATTTCTAAAAATGAACGACCAAAAATCACAAAAATTGCTTAGAAGCTTCGACAAGTTATATATCCAAAACTATGAAATCGACAGGGTATACAAATTTATCAACTTGAACCAACACATCTTCTACTATACCTCGTGGTACTTTAATAGATCTATCAGCAAGAAAAAAGTGTTATCGAAGTAGGTTTTAACTCCCCTAGTTTGAGATTTTGATAAATTGAATATGGAAGTAAATTCACGCAAGCTTTAATATCAAGCAAAGATTTTTTAATCTTTCTTTATCAAATAATACACGAAATATTAGGACAACCAGTGTCTTTATATTTCAAAGTATTATTATTTTGAATTATTGCACTTACCTGTTCAGCTGAAAATGTTTTCTTCTTCGCTTTCAACTTACTTTCACAGTGCACAAGTCTTACAAAAATTTGGCATAAGATGATACATTTTTATTGCATCTAATAATAGAATATTGAGTTTTACCTGTTTAAAAATATCATACATATCAGAATTAAAATTTTAATTTTTGTATTTTTCAATGCATAAGAAAATAGTGGTGTCACTTTCTGTTGAACTTCCTCTTCGCAAGGTATAGGTTCCACTTCTCCCTTACCATTTGGATTAGACATATCATCATCATCTTCAAAAATTTCTTAAATGGATTTTTCAACTACTTTATCATTTTAAAGAGTAATAACAGATTTTACCAGATCCATCGATTGAGTTACAGAAGTTCAAGTTTATGAATGATGGTCCTTGGGATTATGTTATTGTTGTGAAGGAAATTTACATTTTTCATGAATATTAAGTGCAAATGCAAATTTTACAAGAGTATCTTTTAAATCTATAATGGTTTGATAAATTTGAATATTGATAGACTCTTGCTTTGCAATGAGAGAATTCGATGTACCTTCCAAATTGTTTATAGATTGAGGAATAAAATATGCATAATTTTGAAACTTTTGTTTATTTTGGAAAGGTGGTTGAGAAAATTGTGTAGCATGATCATTCTTTCAACTAAAATTTGAATGATTTCGTCAACTTGGATTATAACTTTGAGATTATCGTTCAAAATTTTTGCTTTTTGAAAGTGTTCAAAACATTGCCTTGGTCATGGAGAATTCTATGAAAGAGGGAAAAATGGGACATTCTTTTATACAATGATCAATTGTATCACAGATGTGACAAGAAATATTTTGGACATATTTTAACTGAGCACTCTTTCCCATTTTAAGTGCCTCCAATTTTCTTGCACAAGATGAAAATCTAGCTTAGAAATCATGTTCATTCTTGGGGGTTTACATAACTCCACCAGGTGTTGGAGAATAAATCTTGTATGATGGTTCAATTGTGCCAACAATGTCCCAATTTTGAGCATTTTTAACTAATGAATCAAGATACTCAATTTTCTTAGTTAAATCTTTATCTTCAAATGTTCCATTACACATAAATTCAACCATTTTCTTATCTTTAGGTGTCAAACTTTTATAAAATTGAGAAATAACTCTCCAAGTTTCAAAATCATGATGTGGACAAATATTACGCAATTCTTTATATCTATCACAACACTGATAAAAACTTTCCCATTGTTTTTTAGGGAAAGTGATGATTTGTCTTTTGAATGAATTTGTTCTACGAGATAGAAAAAACTTTTTTCAAAAATTGTTGTTGCAATACATATATATATATATATATATATATATATTATATATATATATAACGTCCGTACTTTTTAACTTTAAAATCCTACTAATATTTTTTTATAAATACACACTCTCTAATTTCACCATTTAAAATAGCTTAAAATTTTCATAAATCAAAATAATTTAACATTTAAAATCTCAAGTGCATAAAAATCCATAAATCATCAATTAACAACATTCGACTTCAACCTTTAACATGATCAGAACTGAATTCAAAATAAAGCATAAAAATGTCTAATTAACTCATTAACAAAATCTTTCAAAACTTTGATAATCAAGCTAATTCGGAAATAAATATGCCTCGGGAGTAAGCTTCCGGACTCGATCCACTCAAGCGTCAGCGCCTCCCTCAATATCATCATCATCTGCAGCATTCAAACCTAGTGAGTCTAATGACTCAGCACATTCTAAACAGAAGTAACAAATAATATATATACAAGCACATGCATTAAAATTATACTTTTATTTAAAATAAACTTGTAAGCATAAATAAATCATAAATCTTCAAATCGTAAAGCTTAAAATCGTTTATCATTTTGGGTGAAGTTTGATATTTCAAAGTAACTAGCCTTTATTATTTGGTCGACTGATAAGTCTTAACTCATCATTGCGCATGGGGACGGGCACTAGGCACCGACGTAAAATAGAAATTCGATCGTTGGGCTCCCTCTGGGCCTTCTCCTATATACGAGCTCCCTCTGAGGCCTTCTCCCTCACGATATTCCAAAAAATCATATATCATATTCTCTTGTCACAGTCAATTCACATCCTTCAAAATATTTTTCTTTTCCTTTTTAATCACAAAACATCGTGTCCTTTCCACATTTGAAAAATAGCATAACAATTGCACAACTTTACCATAAATAAAAACTCTTATATTTTCATCATAAATATTTTAAAATATCATTTAAAAAGCGTTATGATCTCTCGGGACACTGCCAACTTTTTTCGTTCTACGTAGGTGTAAAATGGTCGTTTTGCCCTTGTACCCTAAAATTCTCGATTTTGATTTATTTCTCAGTTTTATTGACTCGAGACTATCCGAAATAATTATTTTAGCATAAATCTGACTACTAATATTTTTATTTAACAGAAAATCAAGGATTTCGATTTATTTCCTTAATTACTAATTCGTAAAACGTTTTAATTTCGAATTAATCCCAACCAAACTTTCATATTTTCTTCCCACACTTTAAAAATAAATTTTTTATTCCTAAAATACCCTCGTGAACCATGAACCGATGCCTGTGGACCATGGTTCGAGCCAAATTTTTTCCTAAGCCATAAATCGAACCCCTATACTTCCAACTCGAGCCGCTGCCCAGATTCATCAAGCCATGGTCGAGCCACCTTGAACCATACCCTGACCAGACCCGCTACCCATGTGCGCAAGCCCTAGACCGTGGCCCTCTTCTATTTTTTTTTCTCTTCCTCGAGCCACTGTGAACCAGCAGCCCAGGAACCCAACTAGGACTATGCTAGACCCTACTAACCAACCCTAGCTAGCCCCCAACCGAGCCGTGAGCCCCTTTGCCCGTAGCTCTACCAAGCGCGCATGGGGAAGAGTCCTAGTTCACGTGGACACTTCCCTAGCCGCTGCACTCGAGTCCTAGCATAGCTAGGTGTAGAGCCCAAATTCAGTACACGTAAAACCCATGCATTTATTTAATTGTTAAATTATTTAAACAAATTTAAAATGATTTTTTTGAGATGAATGATTTATGAAATTACATTATTTTAAATTATTTATGTTTTTGTGTTGCACGTTCAAATGTTTCTCGAGTTTCATGTTTCAGGCGAATATTCCATGCGAGATCTAGAAAAAGAGACCTGCGACGATTTTTAAATGAGGCAATTTATTTTAAGTTAAGAATGGAGCATTTCAAATGATTTATTTAGTTTTAGAATTTTAAATCCAAACTTATTTATTAGGTGATTTTTATGATTTTAAACTTTTAAAGATTTAGTATTTGTGCATTTTATTTTAATTAATGGATTTTTTTTAGTAAGTTAGTGTTTGATTAACTTTTAATTAGGGGTTAATTTTTTTATTTAGCAATTTTTATCCCCTAATTATTACCTAAACTCGCACACACACACTCTTTTCACACACCAAAACCGATCGGCAATACACACACACAATCAGATTTCAGAATTTAATTTTTGAGAACATGAAAGCTTAGGGTTCTAAGAAAACTCATCAGCCGCCCCTCCCTTCAAAGATTTCAACAATCTCGCCACTTTTCTTCAAGAAAATCGAGCCACAAATCGTTCCAAATCAACCTCGCATCTTTCCCCACTTCGGTATCGTCGGTTTGGTAAATTTAAATATCAAAAGGCATGTATATTCTCCCGTTTATGCCTCGATCTTGTCATAGTATTTGTTTTTAAGTTAATTATGTGTAAAAGTCCATGTATGTTGTGAAAAGTTTGAGCAAAAATTGGTTGGATAGATTTTGAAACGATTTTAGATCTGAAAACTCGAAATTTGTTGTCATTTTAAATACTGCGACTTTTTGGTCGATTTTCTGTAAAAACTTTCAACATAGAAAATGTAGAACTTTTTGATACCTTCGATTTGACAGTAAATTAGAAATATTTGGATAAGAAATGAGTCAGTTATGATCAGTTTTGTGAGATACCTAGGCGCTTGAACATGGCTTTTTAAATCATTATTTATGTTCATGTCTCCTATGGTTTGGAAAATGTTCACACATCACATTAGTATTTGTTCCGGGGGTCGATGTCATAGTTTAGTACATTGATTAAACGAGGTCAAGTCACGTGTGAGTTTAGATTGTCATATGAAATTGTCATTCGGGTGGTGAGCACAACGATTACGTCTAGGATATGAAATATTAAGCACATGTAATCATGTTAGTAGGTGAGCAGTGGCCCCTAGCGAGATCCAACGAATCCCTCAACGCCAAGTAAGTATGTTCTACGTGCAAGAGAAAATATTTTTAAGTTTTGAGGTATGCTAAATGTCTTGTGACCAACTTATGATTGGGATTGGAAGTCGGTGAACGTGGCCGAGGACCTCTCCACCCCGGTAAAGCACGACCGGGTTTAGATCAGGATTGGAAAGCGGTAAAGCATGACCAGAGATCAATCCAATCGTTAAATTATGAACGAAGATCTCATGTATTTGGTAGTGGACTTTCCCTGTCAGCCAAGTACTGTGGTTTAGTCTAATCATGCGTATTTATGTATGGGTCATTTGCTTTGATACATATCTCTACGCAAAATGATCAAGTTTATGTATGTTCAAGCATGTATGAAGCAAGCATGTTTATGAAAAGTTTTATGATGATGGCACGTCTATTATATGCTATTACGTTCATGTTTCAAGTATGTTTATGCTATTACGTTCAAGTTTCAAGTATGTACGCTCTACTTTAAAGATGTATGTGGTTTAATTACGTATTACTTGTTATATTCAGTTTATACATGTTGTGTCTTTAGACTCACAAGACTTGATCGATGAAGGTGATTATGACTTTGAGGAGACGAGGGGTGGGGACCAATGAGCCGGCTTGGACTGGGCAGGAGGCTAAACCTGATGACCGCCCATGTTTTTAAGAAATTATGCTATGTTTCAAATACTCTGATTTCACGTTATTGTTTACGATATTTAACCAAGTGTTTTTAGCAAACGTTATTTGCGATCTTTTCGTTGCAAATATTTTGAATGATCAGTTTATTGTTATCGCAATTTGAAGGTTTATATTTAATTAAGAAATTTTTTATTTTTTTGCAAATTTTAAAGTTGTTTAAAAGTACGGTACGTTACACTAGGACTCTTCCCAACCCTTGACCACGTCCAGCATGAACACCTGCCCAAGCCTAGGTCGAGCCGCATTCCGTACTTCCCTTAACCGAACCCTTAAATGCCAAAATTCCATGAAAACCCTAGGACACTACCCCTCACAATGCACGACCCCTTCTAGCTCTTGTCCATCCCTCGTCTCACGCCTAAACGTCACTTGTTCCATTCCTTAAACGTCCTAGGTTGGCAGTGTACACATTGGAAATCATAACACGTTCATATACTCATATTGAACCCTACCATTTTTAGAAAAAAATAATCATATTTAGTAATATTGATAAACCTTGAAAATATTTATTGAACAAGATTTGTTTTATCTTGGTCGTCATTGGTCTCCATTGCCCAGCCTATTATCGAATATTCGGGTAAAATGTACAGTTTTCATAAAATCTTGCAATTTGACCCTTAACCATATAATATGTATCATGTAAGTATTATTTTCAATTAAATAAAATAATTAAGATATTTAATCAATTTGCTATATATATATATACTTATATATATAAATATATATAAATTCATCCCACTCGTTTACCAAACAACCCAAATATTGAATAAAATAAATTTGGTTTTGTTGGATAGAGAAAATCCTCTAAAAACATGATGAGCTGCAATAGCTCGTGTTCTAAGAATGTATACACCAATGAATCATATCGAGTTTGATATTAAATCAAGCGGAAAATACTCGACGTAATCCTTCGTTAAGAAACACTGATCTGTTAAAAACTTTTAATCTTGTGTAACTAATTAACTGAAGATAAGGGGGATCAGTTCTCAAACTGAGAACTAAACTGATAGATAAGAACTTAAATGATAGATACTCGAACTGATCAAGTCAGTTTAAAGCAAGGGGTTAACAGTTAAAGTACACAAGACATGTTTATGGATGTTCGGAGACATCAACTGCTCTTACGTCACCCCTTCTACCTCCTCGGGTAGGATACACTAGAAGACTTTGATTAATTACAACAAGTGTAATAACCCACCCAGCTTAGGACTTACCTACTGTCTGACTGAACTCCTAGACTAGACTGAAGGCAGCACCTTCCAGTCAACACTTCTTTAATTTCTATGTGAGAAAGCTTACATGCACATGTTTTACGTCTTTGTGCAAGACGGAATTTGAGTGGTGATGTGTGTGTGTGTGAGAACTGATATCTGAAAACTACTCGAAAGTGTTCTCACACATTGAGGGAAATATGCTTCTAAAATAAGCTGATATAACTTTGGAGTGTTCCCTCAACTAGGCGGTTGTTTCTTTGTAAGCTGATACGCGATATGCATGCCCTCTCTTGTATTTTATCTTTTCACTGGTCAACTCTCATCATCGTCTTCACTGAGATTCGGCTTCTATTTATAGGAGTTTTGCTGAACCTACAGTGAGACTCAGTGAATGAATCCGTTGCAGTTTGAATTTGTTCCCCCAAATAGATATCTGGAACATTTAGCTTTAAACGCTGTTGCAACGTCTCTTATTGTACCTTGATAGTACAATAGCTTTTGTACCTTTTTGCACAGCTGGATAAAGCTTGTCATATCTGCAAATTGGTTCGCTCCTAACTGATGTTATGAACTGGTCAGTTGAACTAGTCATGAATGATGAGGTGAAATCAGTTGACTCGTCAGCGGAACTGATTTCACTGATTCAGTTGAACTGGTCAGTTGGGCTCTTAATCAGTTGAACACTTCATCAGCTTGGTCGGGCTTCTGAAGGTCTTCTACTGAACCACCTGTCAACTGGACAATTAGTTGATCTGCTCTTGATATTTCAGTTGAACTGGTTCAGTTCGATCAATCAGTTGTCACTTTCAGTTTGCGTCTCAATATCTTCAGTTTAAGCTTTGTAAGTGATAAGTTCGAAGCCTGATCAGTTTCAGTTTTTGCACACTTAGGTGAACTCATTAGAAACAAACAAACAAGTTTTGTTAACATCAAAATAAAGATTGCGAACATGAAATGTTCTTACAGGTTAAAAAAATCTAAAAGGTGTGACCAACAAAAACGTTTTTGAAGTAAAACAACAACATAATACTAAAAACACGCCAAACCTCAAAGTACAAAAATCATAAACGTATTGAAATATGTTTTAACCATATCCCTCGTAAAATCATGAAATACGGAAGAAACGCAAGGTCCTCAGGCTTTCAGTGCGCCACCAACCCCGTCCACTCAGTCCTCAGCACCTCCAGTCTCCTCATCAAAAAACTGCTTATCTGAATCAATCACACCTAATGAGTCTAAATACTCAACACATCTGAAGCATTATGACAAAGTACATATACATATCAAGCAACAGTGAAAAGTACTTTAATTAAAATAACTTTCGTGATCTTCAAAAACAAGAACATAAACATAAAAATATTCATATCGGATTATGTCATATCATGCCATCGTATACATATTCATTTTTCCTTTATTGAATTCAGTTCATTAGTTGTGACTTTCGTATCAACTGTTGTTCGATAGATCCATCTACGTATATGGTTCCAGGCGGCAGGGACATTAGCGACACTCTCACCCGTCAACTGAGCCTTGAACTTACATGTTTCGTGTTCGTGTTCGTGTTCAAGTTAGTCACAACCAAAACACCTCCTTCAAATATGTCATCATATTCACTTAATAAAATTCCATACATATACATATCTTTTCTTGAAATCAAGCATGCAACATATTATAAGTTTTTTCATAAATGTTCCGTATTCATATAAAATAAACATTTTAAACATGCATTTTAAGTTGTCAGGGCACTATCAGGACCGCTACATTGACCCAGTTGAAAAATGACCATTTCGCCCCCGAAACCATAATTTGACCCTTTTAACCTTGGACCTTAAAATTTCGACCCGAATCGATTCGAACTATTTAAAACACATTGGATGTAAACTTGAGCCCACGCATTAAACTATATAATTCGTTTTAAAACTTGGACTGGAGTCCCGATTTTATCCCGAATCAAATCGGAATGTAACCAAACTTTCCCATACTTAAACCATGACTTAATGACACCTAACTAATTTTAAAACCACCATGACCAGACCACCTAAGACCTTCGAAAATACCTTTGTATGCTGCTAAAAATATTTCACCAAAATGACCGAACCCTATTCCCATTCTCAAGAAAATAATTCGACTCTACCCTGAACCAGCTTAGACCAGACCTTAACCAGCCCTTCCTACCTCCCCATTGGACTCTCCTAGACTGGCCTAGCCGTGGCCCTCAACCCCATGCATGTGAACGTGAATGAATCACACGAAGCAAGACAAAGACTTGCAAACCTGACCCTAGCTCCTTCGATCTGCCCCTAGGCCGTGACCACCCGTGAACTAGCAATCTTGGACCACGACTTAGACTCAATAGGGTCTTAAGCAAGGCCCAGAACGACCTTTGCCCCGCTGCTCCACTCCTAAATCCGATCGAGACCCAAAGCCCAGCCAACCATTTAGATTCGATCGGCCACCTACAAGATTTCACTCCAAATCTGACCTTTACATCTAGACACCTTCAAACCTGATGAAAAATCACTCTTAACACTTGAGCCATGGCAGCTCCTTCAATACAAGTCGAAAATGTGAGAAGCATGACAAGGAAAAATTTATATTTTCGTGTAAAAACCTGTAACACCGATTCATATCCGTAGATCTATTAACTACCATGAAAAATAATTCAAAACACACATCATGATGTGATTGATGAGAAAAAGAAGGTGTAGCGTGTGCCTTGGTGAAGAAATGTACAAAAAAAAACCAACGGAGCGAGGGACGAACACCGAAGAGACGGGACAAAGATCCTACTGAAATCCTCTTGCAAAAAAAGAACAAAATTTTCTGCTATTCTCATGAGTGGTGCGGCCGAGAGGAATATGGGGAAGGAGGCTAGGGTGAGTGGGTTTTAATATTAAAATGTGTGACTATTGGGCATAGGTTTTTAAATTAATGAGGTGTAGTTGCCCTGGCCAAAAAATCTACTAACACAAACCCATTAGGACAAATAACACGCACATAAAATATTTCGTTTTGGTACGTTTTCCAAATCATTACTCGAACTCCCAAAAGTCATCTGTTTTGCTAAAAATCGACTACTAGTTTAAAATATGGTTCGACATGTAAAAATATCATAAAATTCCATATTTTCAATAATAATCTATTAAATAAATCATATTTGAAATAATTATTAAATAAAAACATTTTCTCTAAACTGTCCCTGATCTCTAATTACTCGTTCAAGCACCAATGATCGAGCAAAACTTGTACTGTAAAATCTTTAATAAAAATTAAAAATATTCAAACTTGAAATAATCGCAAGTGCACGATGTCAAATAATAATATAGTGTACGAGAGTACAAGTATCATTTCTTTAGAGACTATATTTAACAATTGTTATTCTCAGTTATTAAATATTTAGAAACGATAATTGGATAATTGTTTACCACTACGATGATTAAATAAAAGCTCAACGAAATAGATTCACAAATAAAATGATGAAATAAATAAGCTAAAATGATTATTAAAGATTCAGTGAGAAATGAATTTGTTAGGAATATCGGTTCACCTACACCTCGCTAATTTACTTAATTCGTTCGACAATAATATACGCTTTCAACGAGATTTCCTATCCAAATGAACACGCCTTCTTGAGCTATGCCAAACTAATTCAATGCAGTGAAGTAATTAAATCTTTTTAATTATTTATCAAGGTGAATTTGCAGGCCGTTCAATGAAATACCATAGATTTCGACTTACCGGACTATCATTATCGACGTGTATCCTACTTCATATTTCTATATAAATTGTAAATCCACAGATTTATGCTACTTGTTCATGTCTCGGGCTATTCTCTCGAAATCATTCACAATATGAAATCGTTATTAAAGTTAACTACGCTTAAACAACACAATAAAAATAATAACACAATCAAGAACAAATCAAAAGTCGATAGATGAATTAACTAAACTTGGTTTCGTGGTAGGATCCATTACATCCCAACAAATAATTAAAATTAGGTACTAGAATTCTTGATCAAACTAAGCAAAACAATATTTAAACAAGAGAAATTAGACTAAAAATACTAGACGTGACGAAAACGCGAAAAAAGTTGCCCGGAAATGTTGAAATCTTCCACTTCAAGCTTTTCTCCAAGCCTGTCCTTTTTTCCCAACTTTTTGGCTGTTGAAAAGTCCTCCAATTTTCATCCCTAGGGTTCCTTTTGTAGCCATCCACCTTCCAAGTTGTATACAAGCCAATAAGGAAAATTTCCATATTTACTCGTGCTTGGGCGGTAAAGAATTACCGCCCCAGCGTGAGGTCTTCTATAATTTCTTCAGCCTCTCACATTGGGGCGGTCAAGAAATACTGCCCTAGCACGAGGTGTTATGTCCGAAACTCCTATTTTTGCTGTGTTCACGATGGGATAGTCAAGAATTACCGTCCTAGCGCGAGGTCTTCTGCCCAACTCCTTCCTTGGCTTCTGCATGTGCTAAGGCCGATAAGGGCGGTCAAGAATTACCACCCCATCGCCAAGTAGTCTGTCCTCTGCTTCAGTTCCGGTTGAATTTTCTCGTTTTTTGTCGTTTTCCTGCAAATTCATACAACTCAGTGAGAGATGATCATATGAAATAACTTAAGATAAAATGAACAAAATACAGACTTCATGCAACCAAGACGATGCAAACTAAGACTCGCACGATGCACTAAAATACGTAAATATGACCTCTATCAACCCCCATACTAAAATTTTGCTCTCCCTCGAGCAAAATAGGTTGCATGACACAACAACACAAGAAGTAGCATGTCGGTGCATTCATGGTTCTTGTCTGCCTCAACGAATATCAACACATATTTTATCCAATAACGCAAGACACTAGTTACGCATTATGCCACGAAGTTTCAGCACTACAATCTTTCATGCATTTAAAAGTCTGTGTATGTGCAATGTTGGCTCAAGCATCATGCATTTCCACATTAAAATTTTCAACGATGTAAGAGACTTCAATCAATACGTCAGTGTACACGATCCCTCTCTCACATCCCTCTTCACTAGTTACTAATTCCTAGCAAAGATAGTTAGGACTCGTCAGACATAAATCAACATAGGATATGGGTACCTCGACTAGGCTGAAATGGGAAACAAGGGAGGTACAATTTTGTATCATTTGTGCATATTCAGATTTTGCATCTGATTTTCTTCAACTCCATACATCTCCATTCTATTAGCCTAGGAATAGAATTTTATTCCTTTATTTGGCTCCCCCACACCTTACATCTCCTTTTTCTTTTTTTTTTCGTGCAACATACTTTTCTTATTTTTCTGTCCTCCTTCAGATAGGAACAAGAGATATGGGCGTGTGGCTTCAGTCCAATCTCAATGGTTCTTGAATAAGGTTGGACATGGCTAGATATACGGGTACAAGTATTGCAACACAATTATTATCGGTAAGCTTGGTCCAATGGATTGCTCTAGCATAAACGCACTAGACTCATCCTCCTCCTGCTGGGCAGTGTTCGTGTCAAGGAACAAGTACAAGTTCAAGTCACCTAGTGCATCTCAAATTCCCCACAAACAATTTTCCAAGTTCACTGTGTCATGCATTTTTCTGTTGCCAAAATTCGTACCGAAAATTTCCTTATCCAATTTATATTTTCATGCATCAACCACTCGTGTGTTCAAAATTAGCGCCATGACAAAAATGGACATGCATGTGTGACCCATTCAACATCATCATTAGCTATTACATACCAATCTAGAACCAACTATTTTCCACTTCTCATGTGTGACATACATAGAATACCACATACCAATCTAGCACAAAACCAAGAAAACATGTAGACAAACAAACGTAGGAAACTAACATGGATGCTAAACAGAATGCAATCAAACGGAAAACAATAAAACGAATACAAAGAAGGGAAAACACGAAATCTCCCCCGATCACTGCTCATCCTCATCGTCATCGGGTGGCACAACTCTGGGCACCAAATTGTCTGGCTGAGTGTAAGCATAGTGGAATGAGAAAGGAGGCGGGTATGCCGGTGGTGGTAGATAAACTGAGGTTTCGAGGCCCATGTGTAATGCCATACCGCACACCAAAGTACCGCGCACCAAAGACTCCATCGATGTCAAGTTAGCGCTGTTGACGGTGTTGTACTGATCTTGATGAACGGAAAAGAACTAAACTTTTCAACTTTATCAATAATTTCCCGCCTTCGAGGTTGTGTGGGTGGCAGTGTGCGGTTAGCTGTGGCTTCATCCTCGGCCACCTCTGAGAAGTCTAAAGCGCGCTTTCCCAATTTCGTTTTTATCCACGAGTCATCAATGTGCTTCATCGGTTGCAACCTTTCATCATCCACATTGATGATGACCCCGGCTCGCAGACACAGCTTTGTAATGATAGTGTGGGAAAATAGGGCAATGCTGGAGCTGTGAATGGACTGCTGGATTTGAGAAAAGATCAGTCGGCCCACAATAATCGGAACACCCACCATCATTGCGTAGAGCATCATGGCTCGGTCTTTCTGAACATCACTGGCGTGGGACACCAGGATCAACCGCTTGGAAAGAAAATCATACCACATCGCGGGCCTAAACAAAAAATATTTTTCCGAAAAACAACTTGGAGTCTTTCAAATAGCCCCCGGGTAAAAGATTGTTTGCAGAATTGATTCAAAATCTGGGTTGGCTATTAACTCCTCTAAAGTCGATTCAAATAGCTTCTCTAAAGTCGATTCATCAACCACAGGGGTACCCAACAAATCATTCAGGGTGGCAGAGTCAAAATAGAAGAACTTACCCCCAGCCATAGCCCTTCCATCAGTCCGTTCGACGGCGTTGGCATAAAATTCATGCACAATTGAAATCACCGCAGCCTTGGGTTGGGCACAAAACCCATCCTCGTTCCTCAATAGCTTGCAAAAGTTGTAATGATCTAATGGAGAAATCAAACCCTCGCTTCGTAATGGGGTGCCTATGCACTTTGACATGTTCATACTAATTTTGTGCTTCATCATTCACAAATTTACATATATTATCAGACGAAGAGGAGGAAGAGGCATGTGTTACCTTATATTTCTTGGGAGCCATGGTTGAAGGCGGAGGTGGGCTAGACGAACAAACCACGACAGGTGGCTTGCAGATTCTGAAAGGGGGTTGGAGTCATCGGCGTACTTGAATGGCGTGGGAACGTAGGAAATTGAGTACCTTCAAATAGAGAGGGAGAGATAGATGGTTAGGGAATAATTTGTGTAGATAAAATCAAAAGGGAGGGTGTATTTGTGTGCATAGAGTGAGAGAACGAAGAGAAGGGGCGACTTTATAACGCGGCGTGCTAAGGCGGTCAACTATACTGCCCTAGAGCGATACCCTCTGTTGAAAAAAATTCATGTGGCACGCTGGGGCGGTCAAATGATACCGCCCTAGCCCAAATCTCTCTGTCCCGGAAGTGCAATTGAAGCGCAATGCGACGGTCGAAAATTACCTCCCAGTGCGAGTTTCTCTGATTCTGACTTCTGACTTCTGAAATTTTAATTTTTTTTAAATAAAAAACAATAAGAACAACCAACATCTAGTTTAAAAACTCAACTAAATAAACGAAAAAAATAGGAGAAAGAGAAATACATTAGTTCTCAATTTATAGTCGAGAGCTAGACCGTATGTTCCTCTCAGTTCTGATTGTTGTGGATCAAGCGACTCCAATTTGTAGGTTCCCTCCGTGTAATGCGCTTGTAGTGTGCTTGCTTTGTACGCTTCTTGTAGGTCAATGCCGGGTCATAGGCTTGAGCCTTGAATTCTTTCAATTGGTCCAACTACAGCAAACTGTGTTCTCCTGCAAGAGCAAAATCAAGATTCAGTGCTTTTGTTGCCTATTAAGCTCTATGTTCTAATTCAACAGGTAATTGACACTTTTTTCCCAAAAGTAGATGATATAGTGTCGTGCCTATAGTTGTCTTAAAGCTAGTCCTATACGTCCAAAGCGCGTCATCTAACCTCAACGATCAGTCATTTCGATTAATCCCCACAACCTTCTCCAGAATCCTCTTGATCTCGCAATTCGACACCTCCATTCGACCATTTGTTTGGGGGTGACAGGAAGTGTAGATTTTATGAGTGACCCCATATTTGTCCAAAAAAATTTCAAAAATTTTATTGCAAAAATGAGTGCCTACCATCACTAATGATTGCTCGTGGTATTCCAAATCTGTTGAAAATATTTTTCTTTAAAAATTTTAGCACCACTTGAGCATCATTCGTGGCGTATGATTCCACCTCCACCCATTTGGAAACATAGTCAACCGCAACCAAAATGTATTTTTTGTGAAAGAAGTAAACGGTCCCATGAAATCTATCCCCCAAACTTCAAAGACTCCGCACTCGATAATATTATTTAAAGGAATCTCATGGAGTTAGAAATGTTACTTGTTCGCTGGTATCTATCACAAAAGAGAACAAATGAACGTGCATCTTTAAATAGAGTTGGCCAATAAAAGCCACATTCGAGTTCCTTGGATGTCGCTCGTGTGGGTCCAAAATGAAAACTACCTCGCGGTCATGACAGTGGCTAAGAATCGATTCCATCTCTTCCTCCGCTACACATCTCCTTATCATGGCATCTGCACAGATTTTCAAAAGGAATGGTTCCTCCAAAAAAAATATTTCACGTCTAAAAAAAATTTTTTCGTTTGTGAAGTGTTAAATTTAATAAGGGGCGGGGGGGGGGGGGGGGGGGGGGGGGGGGGCGAGGTTAGCCTATAACAAAAAAATTAGCAAAACCCCCAAAACATGAAACGCTATTTCGAGAGTAAATTTGGCACATCGCACCATAAATTCTTGTACGCCCTCAAAAATGATCCAAATCACGAACGGCCAAAACCATGACCTTTCCAACTTGATGTGGCAATGTCGAGTCCAAGGCCATAGGCTAAAAGCCAACCAAGAACTCAAACAAGCAACTGAACCGAAGCAGCAAGTTGCTGTCACAAAAATACAGCAGCTGTGCTTTGGTTTCCTTGCGTCGTTTGCGAGGCTAATGGCCATTGGGGCTTCAACCCCTGACCAGAACCTCTTACAAAAATCCTAAGGAATGATTTGAACCATGGCTAAGGGCCCTATGCCTGCCACCATTCGCATCACACCATAACTCAACCGAAAGTCACACCCGAGAGCACCCTTGCATGCGTGTGGTGTTTTGCTTCGTTAGCTGTCTCGTGTCGTTCCAGTGGCCATTTGATTGACCATGGCACAATCTAGACATCCAGAGGTATGGTATGAACCGTGGCTAAGGGCCATAGGCCAACCAAGAACCACACCATTCCTCAAAACCGAATGTTATACTTGCTGAAAAATGAGGAAGCCGAAAGGGGGAAGGGGCTGTTCTTGTTCTTTGATTTAAAAACCGATGCAACCATGGACCAAGCCTCAAAAGGGCGACTTGATCACGTCTTAGACATCACAAGGGGAGGTTTTAATCATGGCTATAGCTTTTAGGGCATCCAGGACAAGATCCATCCACCTTTGACAGCAACAAAGAAAATCGAATGCAAAAAGGGACACGCTTGGGAGTTGCTGTCATTTCTTGATTTCGGCTAGCATGGGACTCGAACCAATGGACAAATGTGTTCCTAACATGTCCTAGTACATGCCTAGCAGCATACTTGGGAGCCTGGAATCGAACTAGTACCTGAAACCATCAAAACAATGCAACTTGTGAAGCATGAAATGGAGTAGCCGAAATTCTGCACTCATATTTCGAAAATAATATGGAAAGATTTTGGTTTGATTGAAAGATCATGATCATGCAGTGTTAAAATTCATAATACAACTTGATTGAAGAGCAAGGAAGAACATATGCATGCCTGGTTTTGTTTTGAAAAGAAACGAACGAACGCAACGACGCGGCGCAGAGGAGATGGAGCGTTTTGCTACCTTGCTTTCTTTCTCGGTTTTCTCTCCTATTTCTTGCTATGATGCTCACGAATTTTCTACTCTGAAATGCTCTGAATTTTGGTCATGGGTGAGGGGAAGTGATGGTTAGGAGAGTGAGGGGAAAAGGTTGCAATATAAGTGGGATGGCAAGACCAAGTCTCCTCTCTTTTGAATTTTGAACTTGGTTGATATGAAATGATTTGTTGGGGAGGGAAATGGATGAGCAATGACCGATTATACCCATGCTAAACTATTCTAGGATAATGATCTAAAAATAAATAAAGGGCGGTAAATAAATGAAGGGGTTATCATGTTAAGAAATGGCAAGGAATGGGTCAAAGGTTGAGTTGGCAAGGAATTGATTAATCCTTTAAGGGTGGCCGAAATTCAACAATCTAATGGAGGGGAAATATTGTTTGTTTAGTAAATTTTTGAACCTTAAGAGCCTTACCTATCCTTTAAATAATTTAGTGAATTAACACCTCAATTAAGGGACCTAAATGAACTTATTTCCTACTCACCTAAAGTTACTAAAATAATTCCTTAAACCTCCTTTTTAACTTAAATAAACTTACTAGCTAGCTAAAATAAACTGTCAGAATGATTTCTTAAATCTTAAATTTTATCTCAAAACTCCAACTCCAGTCCGGCCTCACTGAATTAACTGAAAAGATAAAAATTAAACGACTGCATAAAATAATTAACTTTAAAGAAAAGCCTTTAAATACTCATGCAATAAAATCATTTTAATTTAAAATACTAGAATTATTCATGACTTATGCGTAGTCTAATTTACGGGTTCTACAACCCTTCCCCCCTTAAAAGAAATTTCGTCCTCGAAATTAAAACTTACCGAATAACTCGGGGTACCGGCTCCTCATCTCTGGCTCAGACTCCCACGTAGCTTCCTCCTTTGAATGGTTAAGCCAGTTGACTTTGACTCGCTTAACCAGCTGGTTCCGAAGCTTTTTCTCCTGTCTGTCTAAGATCTGAACTGGTCTCTCCTCATAAGATAGGTTCGGAGTAAGCTGCAACGGCTCAAAGTTCATGACATGCGAAGGATTTGCCATGTACTTCCTCAGCATAGAGACGTGGAAGACATTGTGTACTCCGGCCAGATTCGGCAGAAGAGCCACACGATAAGCTAGCGTCCCAACTCTGTCGAGGATCTCAAATGGTCCAATGAATCTCGGACTGAGCTTCCCTTTCTTTCCGAATTGCATGACACCCTTCATAGGTGCTACCTTCACAAAGATATGGTCGCCGACGGCAAACTCTAAATCTCTCCTCCTCTGATCTGCATAGCTCTTTTGTCGGCTCTGAGCAGTCCTCATCCTATCACGGATCTTGACTACTATATCGGCAGCCTGCTGAATGATCTCTGGACCCAACTCTGCTCTCTCTCCTGCTTCATCCCAATGCACAGGAGATCTACACTTGCGGCCATACAGTGCTTCATATGGTGCCATACCAATAGATGACTGGAAACTGTTGTTGTAGGTGAACTCTTCTAATGGCAAGTTCGACTCCCAAATCCCAGAGAAATCCATCACACAAGCACGGAGAAGATCCTCTAAAATCTGAATAACTCGCTCTGACTATTCCAAAATGAGGAAGTGAATCTAGGATCTCTGTTAGATAAGATAGAAACTGGAATACCATGAAGTCGGACTATCTACCGGATATGCAACTCTGCATACCGAATCATGGTGAAAGTCTTCTTAATAGGCAAGAAGTGCGCTGATTTGGTAAGACGATCTACAATCACCCAGATAGAATTTGATCCTCTGACTGACTTCGGAAATCCGGTCACAAAGTCCATGGTAACATTCTCTCACTTTCATTCGGGAATAGGAAGAGGCTTGAGCAAACCTGCTGGTCTCTGATGCTCCGCCTTCACTAACTGGCAAGTCAGGCACTCGGATACAAAACGCCTGATGTCCTTCTTCATCCCTGGCCACCAATACAATAGCTGCAGATCTTTGTACATCTTCGTACTCCCAGGGTGAATGGAGTACGGGGACATATGGGCCTCTGATAAGATGTCTGCTCGGATAGAACCACTGCTAGGAACCCATATCCTATCTCGGTATCTCACAATACCGTCGCTAACCGAATACAAGACACTGCCCTTGGCCTCATCTCTCTGCTTCCACTTTGCTAGCTGCTCATCTGCTGACTGACCACTGCAAATACGGTCAAGAAGAGAGGACTGAATAGTCAAGGTAGATAGACGGGGAACTCTATCTTGAGGATATGACTCTAGATCAAACCTCGGCATCTCAAGCTGAAGAGGTCTCTGAATCGTCAAATGAGCCATCACTGCAAATTTTCTGCTCAAAGCATCTGCAACTACATTAGCTTTACCCGGGTGGTAGCTAATGTCACAGTCATAATCCTTCACAAGCTCTAACCAACGCCTCTGACGCATGTTCAGCTCCTTCTGCGTACAAAAATACATGAGGCTCTTGTGGTCGGTAAAGATCTGACACTTCTCCCCATACAAATAATGCCTCCAAATCTTCAAGACAAAAACCACGGCGGCCAACTCAAGATCATGGGTAGGGTAGTTCTTCTCATGGATTTTCAGCTGACGAGAAGCATATGCTATCACCTTCCCATGCTGCATCAATACTGCGCCCAAACCGAGCTTTGAAGCATCGGTATACAGAATAAAATCACCGGGCCCTGATGGCATGGCCAAAACTAGTGCTGAGATAAGAGCTTGCTTCAAAGTATCGAAGCTCTTCTGACATTCATCGCTCCAAACGAATTTAGCATTCTTCTTTGTCCATGATGTGAGAAGAACGGCAATAGAGGAGAATCCCTTAATGAATTTCCGATAATATCCTGCTAGCCCAAGAAAACTGCGGATCTCTGATGCATTCTGCGGCACAACCCAATCTCTGACTGCTGCAACTTTCGCTAGATCTACCTCAATACCACTGCTAGAAACAATGTGGCCTAAGAACGCCACCTTCTCTAACCAGAATTTGCACTTACTGAACTTTGCGAATAACTTGTGCTTCTGCAAGGTCTGCAGCACTGTGGTCAGATGTCTGCTGTGATCCTCCTAATTCTTCGAGTAGACGAGAATGTCGTCTATGAATACTATCACAAACTGGTCAAGATACGGCTGAAATACGCGATTCATGAGATCCATGAAGATCGCTGGCGCATTCGTCATACCGAACGGCATCACAAGGAACTCATAGTGGCCTTAATGAGTCCTGAAGGCAGTCTTGGAAACATCAGCATCGCTCACCCTCAACTGGTGATAATCGGAATGCAGATCTATCTTGTAGAATATCGAAGCTCCATGCAACTGGTCAAACAAATCCTCGATCCTCGGAAGTGGGTACTTGTTCTTCACTATAACCCTGTTCAACTCCCGGTAGTCAATACAAAGCCTCATAGAGCCATCCTTCTTCTTCACAAATAAGACTGGCGCGCCCCATGGTGAAAAACTCGGGCGAATGAACTCCTTGTCAAGAAGTTCCTGAATCTGCTTTTTAAGCTCTGCCATCTCTGTCGGTGCTAGTCGGTACGGTGCTTTTAAAATCGGAACCGTACCTGGCATAAGCTCGATAGAAAACTCCACCTCTCTCTCAGGTGGCATACCAGAGACATCTTCCGGAAAAACGTCTAGAAAATCCCTGACAACTGGGACATCTGAAGCTGATTGACTGGGTGCCTCGGGGACAGATATAAAAGTTGCTAAAAACGCCCGACACCCTCTATGCATGAGCTTCCTAGCCTTGACATAAGGAATAATGCGCGGTAAAGGAAAGTACCTGTCCGGCTCGAATAAGAACTGTGTCATTCCAGGCGGTCAGACTAGAACAGATCTCCGCTGGAAATCAATCAAAACTCTGTTCCGCAATAGCCAATCCATCCCTAGGATGATGTCAAACTCTGGCATCGACAACACGATCAGATCCGCATAAACAAGGTTGCCATGGAGCTCAAGATCTATGTCTTGGATCACATTGGTGGATGCAAACTCCTCTCCCGAAGGCAGTACTACTGAGTAGGCTACATCTAGCCCAACGGTCTTAACTTTGAAGAAATTAGCAAAGACCTCTGAAATAAATGAGTGAGTGGCCCCTGAATCTATCAAGGCCTTCGTAGTGGAACCAGATATAAAAATTTTCCCTGAAAGATCGGAACTCTAAGTTGAACCCAATAATCACAAGAACTAACTTATAGACATGCAAAGGTCAAAGTTCTTCTAACCTAATTCCCGAAAATAATACTGAGTAGAGCATGCAATCCTATCGCAATTCTAAGTTCAAGATCTCAATCCCGATTCCCAAAACATTAAATCCCAAATTTAAACTTAGAGCTTAAATGTACCCGTCATGAGCATCGTATCTGGGTTCGTCTCCGTAGCATGGAGAGCAAAAACTCTGCCTTGGGTAGGCAGATTCCTCTGAGGGCACTGCAGCAACATGTGGTCTGGACTGCCACACTTGTAACACTTCCCTGAGCCAAACGTACATGCTCCAGGATGGCGGCGTGAGCACCTATGGCAAACTGGGTGCTCTAAAGTCCTCGGGGCTGGGAGTCCCCGCTGCTGCTGCTGCTGCTACTGACCCCTGTTTCTTGGCGGCCCGTGAAAAGGTCTCTTGTTCTGCTGCTGATACTGCTGAGGAGGAGGGTGGTGCGGTACCTGGACTGGGCGCTTGCCCTGGCGGTCTCTCTCAATATCACGCTGATCCTGCTCTGCGGCTAGAGCTTTGGAGACAGCGACCTCATAAGTTGTAGGGTCAGACACCCTAACATCACGGCCCAAGATCGACCGTAGACCCACCAAGAAATGCATCAACTTGGCTTTGGCATCATTCGCGATCAGGGGTACAAAATGACAACCCCTCTCAAACTTACGGATGAACTCCGTAACAGTCAGATCTCCCTGCCTCAGGCTCATGAACTCAGTGGTCAACCTGGTGCGCACCTCCTCAGTGAAATATTTGGAGTAGAACACCTCCTAGAAGCGCGCCCAACTCAGTGTAGCCAAGTTCAGGGCTACTGATTCTCCTTCCCACCATAAGCGGGCATCTCCTCCGAATAAATAGGTGGCACATCGACTCTATCTGCATCTCCAAGCTCCATGAACTCGAAGATAACCTCGAGAGACTTGATCCAGCCCTCGGCAATCATGGGGTCCGTCGTCCCTGAAAACTCCTTAGGACGCATCTTCATGAATCTCTCATAGACAGCCTCGGGCCCTGTCGGCCTGGTCGTCACAGCATGGTTCCCCGCAAACTGTGCGAAGAACTGCGTTAACCCAGCTAGCATCTGGGCATTCATGTCTGGTGGAGGGGGTGGTGGAGGTGGTTAGTCTCTCTCCTGCCTTTGCTCCTCCCTGTCCTCTTTGCTAGGCTCTTCATTTCTAGTGCGCTCGAGAATGCGTCTAGGGGGCATACTGTTCCATACATAACCCATGCGTAACCAACATGCAAAATTTCATAATTTATTTAAATTTAAATACTGAACCATAAAATAAATCTGGACGTAAAACAATTCATGAAAACATGCTGTCAAATAATTCATGCTTTAAATAAAATGCGTAAATACAAAACTTACAGACCGAAGACGTGACTTTGTGAGCTTCTTGTGGTCAGTAGTAGTACAACCCTTTACAGAACCATTGCTCTGATACCAGCTATAATGGCCCGAAAATTCGTGTTTGAAAATTTGCGGAAAAATTAAATTTTCTTTTTAAAATAATCAAAATTGCCTCATTCACAAAATCAACTGATAAATCAAGTTTAAATTTTCAAAATAGCAGCGGGAGAAATTATTACTCGCCAAAATAACAAGTTAAAATATCCAACAACTGATAAAATATTTGAGCATAAAAAAAATGGCAAGTGCTGTAAATGAAGTCCTCGGGTTCCACTACTTCCAACCCAAGCTAGCTCACTGGTCCCCGCCCTCGGCCCTGACATCATCAGTACCTACAACAACCAAGTCTAGTGTAAGGCTTGAGATTTATTAGTCTTCATTGATGTGATATTCGGAAGATATGAGTATGCATGACATGTAATGAGAGGCACTGAATGGGATTATGAAGGGTTGCATAAAGTCTAGACCGCACCCGCGCTACGAACAAGACCGCATCCGCGGTTGATGGACAGAGAGTTGGAGATTATTTACAGAAGTGACACCGCACCCGCGGTGAAGAAGTACCGCACCCGCGGTGCATGGCCTGTAGGGTAGGAAATTTTATGCGAAGCAATACCGCACCCGCGGTCCACAAGACACCAAACCCGCGGTCGTCAAATGTTGTAAAATGAAAAGTGGTGCCGAAGCATAAGCGCACCCGCGGTCTAGACGGAGCGCACCCGCGGTGCCCTGTGCGAGAAAGCCACCCTTGATTCTTATGTTGACACATGGCATATATATATATATATCCACTTGGGCTGAGTCATTCTTCTTCATTTTCGGAGGAGAGAACCGAGAGTTATTCCAAAAAGAGGTGAAAGGCTTCTTTCATTTTAGAATTGAGCTTGTGCAAGATTTAGCCATCCAAACATTAATCCAAGTTGAGATTCTTGTTCCTCTTGACAAGGGCTTCAAAAGGGTATACTTTCTATATCTTTTCAGCATGTTTTGAAGTTGACATGTGGAGGAAATTCAGATATGTTTGTGATTATATGTTCTTGAGATCATAGACGTCGTAGAATCGTAAACGGATCGATTATCGTATGTCATATACAATTGTTATGAAATTCCAGCATATATGTGCATGAGATTATGCAGATTTTCAGAGTTTGAAATGGTTATGGTATTGACTATGAGTTGAGGATATATATGTTGAGATTTGAATTGATCGGTATCGAGAAACTATGCCGTTATACCGTCGAATTGTATCAAGATTTGATATTGAACCGTACTAGTATTAGTTTGAGTTGTGATTTGATATTGTGCATCTCAACATTGTCATTTCAGATTTGGATTGACAGGTTCGATATCCCTACTTCGAGACTTGGAATTATTCCAACGACAAGAGAGGTATAATTCATGTGAATTCGGGAGATACGACTCGAATCAGACTTGGTTGGAGTTTCCCTAAATCACATACTAGATTTGTTATTTATATTTGATTATGATTATATCTTGTTTATAGATTTATATTCAAGCATTGAGATAGGAGAGTAATTGGCAGACTTGCTAAACTAGACGTTCGGTGGTATCGACGCTTCGGATCAGATTCAATCCGATTGTAGACATTCGATACAGACGGAGACAAAGTCTAGGAATAAGACGTACAGTTACCCCGATTGGGAGGGTAGTTGACAGACAGTGACGTCTTATTCACACCGGGATCCCTAGAGTTAGAGTTGAGTCGAGTCAAGACATGATTTGATTTGAATTGCATGTTTATATAGATTGGTTTCATAGACTATGGAACCCATTGTTATTGCTTGCATTCATGATTTATGATTATGTATCAGCATGCATACATGTTTTATACTGGGATTTGTTCTCACCGGAGTTTCCAGCGACAGAGATGAGAGATGGACATAGCGTGGTGATCACGGGCGTTGCAGATGAACTAGTAGTTGTACTTTTGACATGTACTGTACTTAAATACTGGTTTGTAGAATATGGACAAAACAAGACATGTATATTATGTTTGTTGTAATGAAATAAATATAGAACTATCTTTTGCTTAAGTTATAAACATGTGAGTTAATGTTAAAAGCAAAATTTTGACCCGTATATTTCAACAATGATCCGATTAATCCCGAAAAGAACTGAGTTAGAGCCCGGGTCCCCACTCAGGTGGTATCAAAGCCGTAGGTTCTGTAGACTGAGATATAATAGAATGAGCGGGGTAGATCGAGTCTTCTTCCTTGCTTTTGATGTGCTAGCATGATTTAATGCTTTCCCTATTATATGTTGTATTGTATCTGAGTTGATTTACAGCATATACTTGTAAAGACTAAATCAGAACCGATTCTGGATCAGAGGTATAAGAATAGAGGAGGGCTGAGATAGATTGTATAGATTGTATCCTAATCTGTTTGATAATCAGATATGCCGCCTAGAAGAATACCACAACCAGCTGCAGGTCAAGTGCCAGAACAGGGTAGTACGTCGGGTACTCAGATGGACGTGACTGCGACACCGATGGAGACTTTGTTGAAGAAATTTCAATCATTCCATCCACCTACCTTGAAGGGCACAGAAAATGCAGTGGATTGTGAGAGCTGGTTAGACTATATAGAGATGTTGTTTGAATCTCTGCTTATACAGACGAACGAAGAGAGAAACTAATCGGGCATCAGTTGCAAGAAGTTGCGAAAAGCTGGTGGTTGACCACAAAAAGAGCCTTAAAACATCGAGGTATCGATATTACTTGGAAAGTATTTAAAGATGAATTTTATCAACGTTTCTTTCAAGTGTCGTATCGAAAAGACAAAGGGGCCGAACTTGCCAACTTGAGACAGGGGCAGTGGAACATAGAAGAGTATGTTGCCAAGTTTTCTTCCTTGCTCCGATTTGCGCCACACGTGGCAGGAAATGACGAAGCGGTCGCGGACCAGTTCATCAATGGTTTGAACCCTGATATTTTTACTTTGGTGAACACGGGATGACCCAGTACCTTTTCTGATGCACTGAACCGAGCAAAGGAAGCAGAGGCTGGCTTGCTCAGGCAGCGAGGAGCTTCTTATAGTGCTCAGAGCCAGAGATCGCCACAGCTTGCCGCCCAATTTCCACCACCTCCTCCTCGATTTGATAGTGGAAGCAGTAGTAGTGGCAAGAAGGATTTTTTGAAAGTTAAGGGTAAGCAGTTCAAGAGATCAAGGAGCAGTTCGTCGAGCTCCAGTGGGTCAAGACATAGAGGTCCTGGCCAGAGTACAGATGTGACAGGTGTGTATTGCACTACTTGTAGAGGCCGACATGCCACAGAGCAGTGTCAGGGAGTGATGGGCAGATGTAACATATGTAAGCAACAAGAACATTTTGCCAGAGTCTGTCCCCAGAGAGGTGCACAGAGATTTCAGAGTGCAGGGTCATCAGCATCAGTGACTCAGCCTGAGAGGCAAGCTTCGTTTGTCCATTCCTTCCAGCCCACGCCTACACAGTCCCAACCTAGATCCAGAGGTGGCCAGACAGTGAGCCAACCTCCCAGACAACAGGCTCATGTGTTTGCATTAACGGAAGAGCAAGCCCAAGATGCACCGGACGATGTGATTGCAGGTAACTGTTTCCTTTGCGGTTATCCTGCATATGTGTTGATAGACACAGGTGCAACCCATACATTCATATCTGAGCGTTTTGTACTATTACATACATTGCCTGTCGAGTCATTGTCTAATGTAGTGTCTATTTTTTCTCCGTTGGGGAGTGGTCTGATATCTGTAACTTCAGTTAGACATTGTATACTACAGTTTGAGGGACATGAGATTGATTTAGACTGTGTTGTACTTGGCTTATCTGATTTTGATTGTATTGTCGGGATTGACACGTTGACCAAGTATAGAGCTACCGTAGATTGTTTTCACAAGATTGTCAGATTCAGACCTGAAATGACAGAAGAGTGGAAATTCTACGGAAAGGGTTCCAGATATCGGATTCCCTTAGTGTCTGCTTTGACTATGAATAGATTGCTGCAAAAAGGAGCAGAGGGGTTCCTTATTTATTCTGTAGATCTCCAGAAATCGAGCCCGGCCTTGGCTGAGTTGCCAGTCGTACGGGAGTTTGCAGATGTATTTCCTGATGAGATTCCAGGATTACCCCCAGTCCGAGAGGTAGATTTTAGCATTGAGCTCATTCCAGGTGCCGTTCCTATTTCGAGAGCTCCGTATAGGATGGCGCCGATAGAATTGAAAGAATTGAAAGCACAGTTAGAAGATCTTCTAGCCAAGGGATATATCAGACCCAGTGTATCTCCTTGGGGCGCTCCAGTACTTTTTGTACGAAAGAAAGACGGTTCAATGAAATTGTGTATCGACTACCGGCAACTGAACAAGGCGACGGTAAAGAACAAATATCCATTGCCTCATATCGATGATTTATTTGATCAGTTGCAGGGATCCTCTGTTTATTCCAAGATCGATCTGAGATCTGGATATCACCAGCTGAGAGTTAGAGATGTTGATATATCGAAGACAGCATTCCGAACCAGGTATGGACATTATGAGTTTGTTGTCATGCCTTTTGGTTTAACGAATGCTCCAGCGGTGTTTATGGGGTTGATGAACCGTGTCTTTCAGAGGTATTTAGATGAGTTTGTGATTGTTTTTATCGATGATATTTTGGTGTATTCCAAGAGTATGACTGAGCATGCCGATCATTTGAGAAGTTTGTTGCAAACGTTGAGAAATGAAAGATTATTTGCTAAACTGTCAAAGTGTGAGTTTTGGCTGAGACATGTTGTCTTCTTGGGTCATATCATATCTGGAGATGGTATTTCGGTAGATCCAAGTAAAGTTGAAGCGGTGATCGGTTGGCCTAGACCGAATTCTGTGCCTGAGATACGCAGTTTCATGGGTCTGGCAGGATATTATCGACGATTCATCAAAGATTTCTCCAGCATTGCGAAGCCGATTACCCAGTTGACATAGAAGAATGCGCCATTTGTGTGGTCTGCGGATTGTGAGTCAAGCTTTCTATAATTGAAGAAGAGACTGACCAATGCACCTGTCTTGATGATTCCTTCAGGTACTGGCGATTTCGTTGTATATTGTGATGCATCCCACAGAGGGCTAGGATGTGTTATTATGCAGCGGGGTCATATAATCGCATATGCCTCTAGACAGCTGAAGCCACATGAGACTCGATACCCAATTCATGATCTTGAATTGGCGGCTATCGTTTTTGCATTGAAGATCTGGCGTCATTATCTCTATGGCGAGAAGTTTGAGATTTACTCTGACCATAAAAGCCTGGAGTATTTGTTTTCTCTATCAGAGTTGAACATGAGGCAGCGTAGATGGCTTGATGTACTGAAAGATTTTGATTGCGAGATCAAGTACTATCCTAAAAAGTCAAATGCAGCAGCGGACGCCTTGAGTCGAAAGGTATGTTCCTTATCATTATCGACGATAGGTGTTTCAAATATGATTGAAGATTGTTGCTTGTCGGGTTTAACATTTGATACAGCTAGTAGACCTCTAAGACTTGCTTCGATTCAAGTTGAACCAGATTTGATTATGCGAATCAAAGAAGCGCAGAGAACTGATCAGAATATTCAGAAGTCGATTCAGCTGGTCAGATCAGGACATCAGTCAGAATATTAGGTACATGATTATGTTCTATACGTGAATAATCGTCTTGTAGTGCCCGATGTTTCAGATTTTAAACAGCAAATTATGTCAGAAGCGCACTGTAGTCGGTTCAGCATTCACCCTGGTGGTAGAAAAATGTACAACGACTTGAAGACACAGTTCTGGTGGAAACAGATGAAATCAGATATTGCTGAATTTGTGTCTATGTGCTTAAATTGCCAACAGGTGAAGGCCGAAAGAAAGAAGCCTGGAGGTTTACTTCAGAGTTTGTCTATTCCTGAATGGAAATGGGATCACATTTTCATGGATTTCGTGACAAAATTACCTCGATCATCCCGGGGTTGTGACGCGATTTGGGTCATTATTGACAGATTAACCAAATCAGCGTGTTTTATTCCATACAGAATGACATATCGACACGATCATATGGCTGAGATATATGTCAGAGAGATAGTCAGATTGCATGGTGTGCCGAAGTCTATCGTATCAGATCGTGATCCACGATTCACTTCACACTTTTGGCACAGTTTGCCGCAGGCTTTAGGTACGACATTGCACCTGAGTACTGCTTATCATCCACAGACAGATGGACAGTCAGAGCGGACTATCCTGACTTTAGAGGACATGTTGAGAGCTGTAGTGCTAGACTTTGGCACTAGTTGGCAAGATTCACTACCGTTGTGTGAATTTTCGTACAAGAACAGCTATCAAACGAGCATAGAGATGGCACCGTTTGAAGCATTATATGGCAAGAAGTGCAGATCTCCTCTATATTGGGATGATATATCTGAGGTATCAGAACTTGGGCCTGATATGATTCGTGAGATGACAGAGAAAGTAAAGATAATTCAGAAGAGGATGAAGACGGCACAGGATAGGCAAGCCAAGTATGCCAATATCAGACGTAGACCACTAGTATTTGAACAGCGAGACAGAGTATTCTTAAAGATTTCTCCTTTCAGAGGCGTTGTCAGATTTGGCAAACACGGTAAGTTGTCTCCTAGATACATCGGTCCATACGAGATTCTTGAGAAGATTGGCGATCGAGCCTATCGACTAGTTCTTCCTCCTTCTCTATCTCGAATACATGACATATTTCATGTATCAACGCTGCGTAGATATATACCTGATGCTTCTCATGTCATTCAGCCTGACGAAGCCGAGCTTGATCAGACTTTGAGGTATCTTGAACAACCGATACAGATTCTTGATCGGAAAGAAAAGCAGCTCAGGACGAAGACTATTCCGCTAGTGAAAGTCCAGTGGAGTCGTCATGGCATCGAGGAAGCCACTTGGGAGACAGAAGCAGATATGAGACAGAAATATCCCAAGTTGTTTACAGGATGTGAGTATTTATTCAGCTTTTGATTATATTGTTTTTTTATTCATGATATGATTGATGGCCTGCGATTTCGAGGACGAAATCATTTCTTAGAGGGGGAGAAATGTAAGGCTTGAGATTTATTAGTCTTCATTGATGTGATATTCGGAAGATATGAGTATGCATGACATGTAATGAGAGGCACTGAATGGGATTATGAAGGGTCGCATAAAGTCTAGACCGCACCCGCGGTTGATGGACAGAGAGTTGGAGATTATTTACAGAAGTGACACCGCACCCGCGGTGCATGGCCAGTAGGGTAGGAAATTTTATGCGAAGCAAGACCGCACCCGCTGTCCACAAGACACCGCACCCGCGGTCGTCAAATGTTGTAAAATGAAAAGTGGTGCCGAAGCTTAAGCGCACCCGCGGTCTAGACGGAGCGCACCCGCGGTGCCCTGTGCGAGAAAGCCACCCTTGATTCTTATGTTGACACATGGCATATATATATATATATCCACTTGGGCTGAGTCATTCTTCTTCATTTCCCGAGGAGAGAACCGAGAGTTATTCCAAAAAGAGGTGAAAGGCTTCTTTCATTTTAGAATTGAGCTTGTGCAAGATTTAGCCATCCAAACTTTAATCCAAGTTGAGATTCTTGTTCCTCTTGACAAGGGCTTCAAAAGGGTATACTTTCTATATCTTTTCAGCATGTTTTGAAGTTGACATGTGGAGAAAATTCAGATATTTTTGTGATTATATGTTCTTGAGATCATAGACGTCGTAGAATCGTAAACGGATCGATTATCGGATGTCATATACAATTGTTATGAAATTCCAGCATATATGTGCATGAGATTATGCAGATTTTCAGAGTTTGAAATGGTTATGGTATTGACTATGAGTTGAGGATATATATGTTGAGATTTGAATTGATCGGTATCGAGAAACTATGTCGTTATACCGTCGAATTGTATCAAGATTTGATATTGAACCGTACTAATATTAGTTTGAGTTGTGATTTGATATTGTGCATCTTTACATTGTCATTTCAGATTTGGATTGACAGGTTCGATATCCCTACTTCGAGACTTCGAATTATTCCAACGACAAGAAAGGTATAATTCATGTGAATTCGGGAGATACGACTGAAATCATACTTGGTTGGAGTTTCCCTAAATCACATACTAGATTTGTTATTTATATTTGATTATGATTATGTCTTGTTTATAGATTTATATTCAAGCATTGAGATAGGAGAGTCATGGGCAGACTTGCTAAACTAGACGTTCGGTGGTATCGACGCTTCGGATCAGATTCAATCCGATTGTAAACATTCGATACAGACGGGGCCGAAGTCTAGGAATAAGACATACAGTTACCCCGATTGAGAGGGTAGGTGACAGACAGTCACGTCTTATTCACACCGGGATCCCTAGAGTTAGAGTTGAGTCGAGTCAAGACATGATTTGATTTGAATTGCATGTTTATATAGATTGGTTTCATAGACTATGGAACCCATTGTTATTGCTTGCATTCATGATTTATGATTATGTATCAGCATGCATACATGTTTTATACTGGGATTTGTTCTCACCGGAGTTTCCGGCTGTTGTTATGTCTGTATGTGTTCATAACAACAGGTGGGGCAAGATCAGGGTCGCGGCAGAGATGAGAGATGGACATAGCGTGGTGATCATGGGCGTAGCAGATGAACTAGTAGTTGTACTTTTGACATGTACTGTACTTAAATACTGGTTCGTAGAATATGGACAAAACAAGACATGTATATTATGTTTGTTGTAATGAAATAAATATAGAACTATCTTTTGCTTAAGTTATAAACATGTGATTTAATGTTAAAAGCAAAAATTTGACCCGTATATTTGAACAATGATCCGATTAATCCCGAAAAAAACTGAGTTAGAGCCCGGGTCCCCACATCTAGTTAGCCTAAAGACTCAGCATAATTGAACTTAAAATCATAGTGAAAATGTTTGCTCCTTGGAGCCCTGTACTGAAATAGCATGTAATAATTTTCTGTTGAGATTATGGTCTACGCAAGTGGCCCCTGCACTGAACTGAACCGGACTATCCGGTAACTGGCGACCGGATAATACAATGCTCCCATGACCGGTAACTGGCGACCGGGTGAAGTAATGAACGACTGATCAGACTAATGCCACAGTATACTGGGTGGTACATAACTGAACTGACCGGTAACTGGCGACCAGATAATATAATGCTCCCATGATAGTGAAATGACCACAAGCAATATCGCATAAATCTCAAAAATGAATATTTTATCTTTTTATGCACGTAATATAATTAAATGGAATAATGAACTATCCTGTATTATTTTAACACATGGATTGGATCATTCCCAGGCTCGCTGCGACCTAAATTTAACATGAAAAAAATAGGCAAATGATTTTCTTGACCAAACTTTGTAATTGAATCCAAAAACTAGACAATTACACCCAACGACCTCATATTTAATCATGACTCCGTGCAAACTCGAACCAACACCAAACCCTCATTTAGTCATGATTAAAATACACTTAAAATGATGAATTAATGCTCCAAAAATGATAAGGGCCGAAATTTTGGTGAATGGAGGCCAAAACATGAAACGCTCTTTCGAGAGTCAATTTGGCACATCGCACCATAATTTCTCGTACGCCCTCAAAAATGATCCGAATCACAAACAGCCAAAAACATGACCTTCCCAACTCGATGAGGCACTGTCCAGTCCAAGTCCATAGGCTAAAAGCCAACCAAGGACTCAAACAAGCCACTGAACCGAAGCAGCAAGTTGCTGTCACAAAAATACAGCAGCTGTGCTTTGGTTTCCTTGCGTCGTTTGGGAGGCTAATGGCCATTGGGGCTTGAACCCCAACCAGAACCTCTTACCGACATCCTAAGGAATGATTTGAACCATGGCTAAGTGCCCTAAGCCAGCCACCATTCGCATCACACCATAACTCAACCGAAAGTCACACCCGAGAGCACCCTTGCATGCGCGTGGTGTATTGCGTCGTTTGCTGTCTCGTGTCATTCCAGTGACCATTTGATTGACCATGGCACGATCTAGACATCCAGAGGTATGGTATGAACCGTGGCTAAGGGCCATAGGCCAACCAAGATCCACACCATTCCTCAAAACCGAATGTTATACTTGCTGAAAAATGAGGAAGCCGAAAGGGGGAAGGGGCTGTTCTTGTTCTTTGATTTAAAAACCGATGCAACCATGGACCAAGCCTCAAAAAGGCGACTTGATCACGTCTTAGACATCACAAGCGGAGGTTCTAATCATGGCTATAGCCCTTAGGGCAGCCAGGACCAGATCCATCCACCTTTGACAGCAACAAAGAAAATCGAATGCAAAATGGGACACGCTTGGGAGTTTCTGTCATTTCTTGATTTCGGCTAGCATGGGACTCGAAGAAATGGACAAATGTGTTCCTAACATGTCCTAGTACATGCGTAGGAGAAGCCTTGGGAGCCAGGAATCGAACCAAAACCTGAAACCATCAAAACAATGCAACCCGTGAAGCATGAAATGGAATAGCCAAAATTCTGCACTCATATTTCGAAAATAATATGGAAAGATTTCGGTTTGATTGAAAGATCATGATCATGAAGTGCTTAAAATTCATAATACAACTTGATTGAAGAGCGAGGAAGAACATATGCATGCCTGGTTTCGTTTTGAAAAGAAACGAACGAACGAAACGACGCGGCGCGGAGGAGATGGAGCATTTTGCTTCCTTGCTTTCTTTCTCGGTTTTCTCTCCTATTTCTTGCTATGATGCTCACGAATTTTCTACTCTGAAATGCTCTGAATTTCGGTCATGGGGGAGGGGAAGTGATGGTTAGGAGAGTGAGGGGAAAAGGTTGCAATATAGGTGGGATGGCAAGACCAAGTCTCCTCTCTTTTGAATTTTGAATTTGGTTGATATGAAATGATTTGTTGGGGAGGGAAATGGATGAGCAATGACCGATTATCCCCTGGAAACCCAAAATGACTGTTTTACCCCTAGACCACTAAATTTTGACCTGATGTTTCAAAAATCCATAAAACACCCAAAAACATATTTATAAAAATTCCTTATGCGTAAAATCGAGCCCGTTTCAATACTTAAATGATTCGTTTTGAAACCTGGACCGGGGTCCCAGTTTTAACCCGAATAAACCCGAAGCTTAACCGAATTTTTCCAAACTTTTACCATACCTAAAACACACTCTAACAGCCCCTAAATCTCACATTCCAGCTCAGTATGACTCATGAAAGCAGGGCCACAAGCTGCTTGAAAAATTTGCATATCCCCACTCGAAAACCCTAGATGCAACAACCCTCTAAATTTCGTCCCTAGCTCAAGACGAAGCGGACCAGCCCCTAAACAAGCAATGGCCGACCTAGCAGCTGAAGAAAATGATGGGGAAGCTATTGAAAATGAAGAGAGATGGCTGCTGATAAGTAGATAGGTATAGGGTTACTCAGGGATATAAATAAATAAAAGGTTTAAGAATAAATGAGCCCTCAATTATAATTAAATGATTTAAAAATTGTTTTGAGCCCATTAATCCTTAAAACAAACCCATCAAGCTCAAAAACATTTCCGAAAAATATTTCGTTTAGGTAAGTTTTTGAAAATATCGCTTGAGCCCTCAAAAAGTTCACCGATTCGATAAAATTTGCGTACCGATTAAAAATATGACCCGACGAGTAAAAATACTCACCAAGGGAAATTTTTCGAAAACACCTCATATTAATTAATTAAAATTAATCATGTAATAAAAATAATTTTTGCTGACAAATCCCCGGTCTTCGTTCTTCGATTGACCGCGGAATACAACTTAAAACTCTAATGCATGAAACTTTAAAATGATCATGAAATATATCCTACTCATGCAATAACCATGCATTAAATTCATAAAAATCATTAAACAAAAAATTTAAATAAAAACCCTAGATTGCATCCATTCAGGTTACGTAATTAAAATTTCCTGGACCTTACAACTCTCCTCCCTTAAATTGAATTTCGTCCTTAAAATTAAATCATACCGAATAACTCCGGTTAGCGACTACTCATCCCGGTCTCTGTCTCCCAAGTTTCCTCCTCCTCGGAATAATTCTGCTACTTGACTTTGACCATATTGATCACCTTGTTTCGGATTTTCCGCTCCTGCCTGTCCGTATTTGAGTGGGTCTCTCCACGAATGACAAGTGCAGTGTCACCTAAAGTGGCTCGTAGTTTAGCACATGCGATGGACTAGACATGTACTTCCGGAGAATAGAGACGTTGAATACATTATGAACTCCCGCAAGATTCAGCGGTAATGCAACTCTATATGTGAGCGTTCCAACTCTCTCTAGGATCTCGAACGGTCCGATGAAACTAAGGCTAAGCTTGCCCTTCCTCCCGAATCTCATCACACCCTTCATCGGTTCGAATTTGACAAAAACATGACCCCTTACTGCGAACTTGAGATCTCCGTGTCTCTGATCTACATAACATTTCTGATGGCTCTGAGCGGTCCTCATCTTGTCTCTAATACTTCCCACTAACTCTGCGGTCTGCCTGACAATATCTGGACCCAATTCTGCCCTCTCTCCTATCTCATCCCAATACACTGATGACCTACAATTCCTCCTGTACAGTGCCTCGTATGGAGCCATACCGATTGATGCTTGATAATTGTTGTTCAATGTGAACTCCACGAGAGGTAACTTTGGTTCCAAGCTGCCCTAGAAGTCGATCATGCAACCTCGGAGTAGGTCCTCCAGAATTTGAATCACCCTCTTTGACTGTCTGTCTGTCTGAATATGGAAGACAGTACTGAATCGCAGCTTAGTACCCAATGCCTGATGTAAACTCTTCTAGAATGCAGACGTGAACCTCATATCCTAGTCTGACACGATGAACACTGGAATCCCCTGCAGTCTGACTATCTCTTTGATGTACAGCTCTGTGTACTGAGTCATGGTGAAATTCTTCGTCGGTAGAAAGTTAGCTTATTTGGTGAGCTGATCAACTATCACCCATGTGGTATTATATACTCAAGTAGTCCTCGGAAGCCCTGTCAAAAAGTTTATGGTCATGTTCTCTCATTTCCACGCGGGAATAGGGAGGGGTTTTAGCTTCCCTGCAGGTCTTTGTTGCTCCACCTTGACCTGCTAACATGTCAAACACTCGGAGACGAATCGCATAATATCTCGCTTCATGCCTGACCACCAATAAATAGTCTGCAGATCCTTATACATCTTCGTACTCCTTGGATGGATGGAGTACGGCGTGTTGTGCGCCTCGCTCAAGATATCTGCTCTAAGGAAATCACTGTCAGGAACCCATAGACGGTCCCTATATCTTACTATATCGTCCATAACTATATATAGACTCTGGCCCTTAGCCTAGTCCCTCTATCTCCACTTCTGCAGCTGCTCGTCAGAAGTCTACCCTACCCGAATTCTATCTCTCAATGTCGGCTGTACTGTCTAAGTATCAAGATTTGGGGCATCCCCCTGGGCATAAACTACAAGCTCAAATCTCTAAATCTCTGCCTGTAGCGGTCTCTGTACCGACAAATGAGCGATCATTGAGTGCTTCCTGCTCAGAGCGTCTACAACCACATTAGCCTTTCCCGGATGGTAGCTAATGTCACAGCCTTAGTCATTCACTAGCTCTAGCCATCTCCTATGTCTCATGCTCAGCTCTTTTTGTGTGAAAAAGTACTTCAGGCTCTTGTGATCAGTGAAAATCCTACACTTCTCCCCATACAGATAGTGTCTCCAAATCTTCAGGGAAAATACCACTGGTTCTAGCTCAACGTCATGAGTCGGATAATTCTTCTCATGAAACTTCAGCTGTCTAAATGCGTAGGCTATAACTCTGTTATGCTGCATTAGAACCACGCCCAAACCAAGCTTCAAAGCATCTGTGTAAACCAATAACTCTACCTGCCCCGATGGCATATCTAGAACTGGTGCAATGGTCAATGCTTTCTTCAATCTGTCAAATCTCTCCTGACACTCAGATCCCCAAATAAACTTGGCATTGTTCTTTTTCGAGGCAGTCAAAGGCACCGCAATGGAAGAGAAGTCCTGGATGAATTTCCTGTAGTATCCAGCCAATCCCAAGAAGCTATGAATCTCTGTCATGCTCTTAGGCACTGACAAATCTCTGACTGCCTCAACCTTATTGGGTTCGACCTCAATACCATCCCGAGATACAATGTGGCCCAGGAATGCCACTCTGTCAAGTCAGAACTCGCACTTACTGAACTTGTCATACAACCGTCTGTCCTGTAGAGTCTGCAATATGGTTCTCAATTGCTGACTGTGCTTCTCTCTGCTCTTCAAATTGATCAGAATATCATCAATGAAAACTATGACGAGCTGATCTAAATAAGGCTGAAACACGCGATTCATGAGATCCATGAAGATCGCTGGCACATTCGTCAAACCGAAGGGAATCACTATAAACTCATAGTTCCCATAACGCGTCCAGAAGTCTGTCTTATGCACGTCAGACTCTCTCACCTTCAGTTGACGGTATCCGTATCGAAGATAAATCTTGGAGAACACTGATGCTCCCTGAAGCTGATCGAATAAATCCTCGATCCTCGGCAACAAATATTTGTTCTTGACTGTAAACCTGTTCAGCTCTCAGTAGTCAATGGAAGGCCTCATGTTGCCATCATTCTTTTTAACGAACAGTACCGTGCGCCCCAAGGAAAAACGCTAGGGCGAATGAATCATTTATCTTGAAAATCATGTATCGGATCTTTAAGTTCTTTCATCTCTGCAGGTGCCAGACAGTAGGGTGCCTTTGAGATCGGCATTGTACCTGCCATGAGCTAAATAGAAAATTCCACCTCTATGTCTGGTGGAATGCTTGAAACGTCGTCAGAGAAAACACTGGAACTATCTGACCACATCGACGTCTTCTAGCCTCTGATCGACTTTCTCTGACACTGATACAATGCTGGCCAAAAACTCCTGGCAGTTTCTCTACATAAGCTTCCTCGCACACATACAGGAAATGACGTGCGGCATCCGCTGGTGTCTGGAGGCCTAAAAAATAAACAGCTTGTCACTGAGCGGTTGGACAAATACCGACCTCTGTCGAAAGTCTATGATAGCTCCGTTCGAAGAAAGCCAGTCCATACCAAGAATAATGTCAAAATACGGAAACGGTAGAACTATCAAATCTTCTTGCACCGTATAGTTCTGTAACCGATGTTCCAATCCCTTCACTATCTGAGAAGTGAACATCTGATCCCCTGATGGAATTGATACTTTGAATCCTGAATCCATAGCCACTTGTATGATTCCTAGTCTCTTGAAGAAACATTCAGATATAAACGAATGTGTAGCTCCTGAATCTAGCAATGCAAGCGTGGCTACACCTGAAATATATATCCTTCATGCGACAAAGCATACCACCAAATCTAATCAAGTTGAAACTTAAGAAATTTCTTACCGATAAATATCCCAAAATTCTCAAAATTTTATTGAATTAACCCTAAAAAATCTCGAAATTAGCGATTTAACCCCTAACGTTTAAAAATCCCACTTTGACCCTTACAAAATTTTTTGAATTTTTCAATATTGCCTCATGAAAATTTCAAAGTTAGCTCCTTGAACATGTAAAATTCTCGAAACTAAGTATTAAATTTTATTAATTCACAAAATTCGAAAATAGCTCCTTAAAAGTTCAAGTTTAGCATTTAGGTCCTCAAATGATCGGTTGTTACACTCGAGTTGTGGGGACCCGGGCGCTAATCATTTTATTAATCGTCATTGAGACTAATTAATCAATTATAATAAACAGTGTCTAAATTTTTTTTTTCTAAAATGCGGAACGTAATGGCATACATCTTAATATACACGTCAGTATTAAAAGTACAAATCTTGCACTATATACAATCAGTCTCAACTAAGGTTTAACAACTATATAACAAGTGTTTAAACCCTAACTCTAGTCCAAGTCCGTAGTCTCCACTCTAACTCGATCTTTCTTCACCTCTGTGACCCTAAACCTGTCCCACCTGTTGCCATGCACACATACAGACAAGACAACAGCCGGATAACTCCGGTGAGATATAAAAATCCCAGTATAAACAATGTATCAATGCAATCATATAAAACATATATAAAAGCATAAACAATCATTAAAACATGTATCTAATCTGACTACATGAATCAATACGAATCTGTATTTAAGTCAATGACTTATTATCTTATCTCAACTTATTTCTAACCTAGGGATCCCGATCTAATTTAGACTTTGGTATGCTATATCGAATGTCTACAATAGACGTCGATCTACATCTAAGCTCATCGATACACCGTAAGTCTAGAGTCTTCGCGGTTCTGACAAAGACTCGGCGGTTCTGCCCTAGCTAGGCTGATCTGCCCTAGACTTAAACTCTGGCTCTGCTATAATTCAATAGACTAAACATATCAATCTGATAATCTGCAAATATCAATGCAATAAAATAAAGTATGTGATTTTGGGAAACTCAAGTCAAACCTAACTCGAGTTGTGCAATCCCGAATCAACATTTATTTATACCTTTCCTTCTGTCGCTCTGATACAATCGAAGTCTCGACTCAAAGTTATCACTGTTCAATCTGGCAATGACAATATCAATATACTGTATCAATATTCTAATCAAATCATGACATCTCTGTTTTATCAAATTCTGACGGTACAACAGTACAATCTTGCGATACTGATAATACTATATCAGTCTATACCAATTCCAATCATTTACAATCAACCACTGTACAAAACTAATATCAATTCTAGTCAATCTCATTCTGAAATTCATAACAATTCCATATTCAGTCCGTTTTTTAATCTGACTTCGATTCTATGATGTCAACTATGTCAAGAACACTATATATGAATCGTATTTGATTCTAGACATAGCATAATTTCAAATCTTAACAAAACGTCACAAAACTTACGTCCTATTGTAGCTGTCGTTGCTAGGAACACGGTACCGTATTCGGATTCCAATTTGGACAGACGGACTGATCGCAAATCAAATTCTGAAATCAACGAGCAATTCCCCCCTCATTTTCGTTTCTTCTTTCTTCTGAGGAAAAGTTGCATGTATATATATAATACGCACATGCAAATGGACGAGTGGCTCAATCTTTGTAGTACACGTCTCGCGCATATGCGCGACCCCAATCGGCGCATATGCGCGAGACACTCGGTCTCCGCGTGTATCCTGCACATCGCCTCGCGCATATGCGCGACTCATCTCCGCGCATATGCGCGAGACTCTCTGGAGTTCCTCGCATAGGCTTCGCGCATGCGCGACATCTTCCGCGCATATGCGCGAAATCTTCTGCCTGTTTGGCGCATGTGCTCGCATCCGGTCGCGCATGTGCGCCGATGCTACTGTCCTCGCACATCATTTTTCACATGCGATCTAATTTCGTGCCTCGGTTAGCCCTTTCATAATTATCTCGATTAAAAATCAATAATCGTAATTTAACACGATATAAAATCTCGGGCATTACACGGGTCCTTTAATTTCTCCAATCATGCAATTAAATCCTTAAATCCAACTAAGTAGAGCATTATTCCTAATTCTTTCTATGTTAACAACCCATAAATTAAATCTTATAATAAACATATACCCCAAGTAATCATGCAATAAATTAAAATCATAAACATAAGGGTTACCAGTAATCAGCGTCGAATCTGGCTCTACTCGGCCTCCGCAATCTCGGCATGCATCTCATATGCTTGGCCAGTACTGGTGCCCTTGTTCCTAGGTCAGTCTACTGCCTTATGGCCCTCTTGTCCGAAAATGAACCATGTAAAGGTTCCCCACATGCACTTGCCGAAATGGAACCTGTTACACTGTCTGCAAGGTTGTCCGTCCTCTAGCTTAGGTGTCCCTGGCGCTTGAGGAGGTCTCTGCTGCTGAGACCTCATAATCTATCCCTGGAGCTTCTGCTGCCCCTGCTGACTAGGTGGCCCTGTAAACTGTTTTTCTACGGCTGGGAACTGGACTGAGTCTATTGTCTCTTCCGCTACATCTCAAAATCAATGTCTCGCTGTCCACCTTTACCAACACGTTCTCTATTACTCATCACGGATATTTGAAAGATCTGTCTGCTAGTTGCAAGGACATCCTTGTTGGCTTAGGCTCTCCTAATCCGAGTTTCCTGAAAACAGATAAAGGCATAAGATTTATACTCTCACAAAGATAACATAAAGTTTTATGAAAAACAACATCATCAATCATGTAAGGAATAGAAAAACTCCTTGGATCTTTTAGTTTCAGTGGGATCTTGTTTTGTACCAATGCAGAGAAATTTTCAGTTAAGCTTACATTCATGTGATATTCTAACTTCTTCTTATTCCCTAAGATGTCTTTCATAAATTTAGCATAGCTAGGAATTTGCATCAAAGCACCAGCAAAGGGAATATTAATATGCAAGTTCTTAAATATTACTAGGAACTTACCAAATTGCGCATCCATTTCTCCCATTTTAATGCTGCAGGGAAAGGTGGAGGGATAAAAATTCGAGATTGTGTAGCGGGTGCGGGTGTAGAGTTAGAAGACTTACATGTTGACGTGTCAGCCACTCCCTCTCTTGGCACCCTTTTTCCTTCCCCTCTTGTTCAAGTACCTTTCCATTCCTCAATGCTATGGCCTTCACTTGCTCTTTCGGATTAGTCTCAGTGTTGCTTCGCAAGGTGCCCAGATCTCTGCTAGCAGTCATCCATAAATATTTGAAGAAAATTTTCAATCATATCATGGAATATAGCAGTCATGCATCGCTGAAAAGTAGCAGGGGCAATACAAAGACCAAATGGCATACGTCGAAAAGCAAAAGTGCCATAAGGACAAGTGAAAGTGGTTTTATCTTGGTCCTCAGGTGCAATAGAGATTTGGTTGTATCCTGAATACCTACCTAGAAAACAATAAAACTCATGTCCTGCAAGCCTCTCTAACATCTAATCAATAAGGGGGAGGGAAAAGAAGTCCTTACGGGTGGCATTATTTAACTTCCTATAATCAATAAACACTCTCCACCCCATAGCAGTCTTAGTGGGAATAATTTTATTATTTTTATTAGTAATCACAGTAATCCCACGTTTCTTAGGCACACACTGAACAAGACTTACCCATGTGCTATAGGAGATAAGATAGATAATATATGCATCGAGAAGCTTGATAGTTTCATCCTTCACTACCTCTTGCATTTTTGAATTGTGTCGTCTCTGAGGTAGCGCGAGGGGTGAATACTTATCTTCCATTAGGATCTCGTGCATGCAAATTGATAGACTTATTCCCTTGATGTCTGCCACTTTCCAGGCAACCGCCTTTTCGTGCTCTTTCAGAACTAGCAGCAGTTTTCCCTCCATAGCATATTTTAAAGCAGCCGAAATATTGACATGTAGATTATTATTCTCAACTAGGTATATGTACTTTAGGTGCGGAAGCAGTGGCTTGTGCTCAAGTGTTAGTGGTTCCTCAATGCTTGACTTCGGCGTGGTCAAGTCTCTTGGCTCTCCCAAATCCTCCAATCTCATCCTCATTGGCTTCCTCCATGGATGGTTGGCATTAAAGTATGCCACTATTTCCGCTTTTTCTTCATCCAAGTCATCCTCCTTTAATTCAATTGTGAGGGTGGCTTCCAGTGGGTCCTTCACAGCATGCAAAAAATTGTTCACAAGTGAATCCAAAGCATAGATTCTAAAAGAGTCATTAGTGCGCAGTGTGTGCTTAAGAATATTAAAGACATCAAAAGTAATTTCTTCCTCCCCCACTCATAATCTCAACTTCCATTTCTTTCACATCAATCAAGGCCTTGCTAGTTGCAAGGCACAATCTCCCCATAATTAAAAGCATCTCCATATCCTCCTCAATGTCTATCACCACAAAATCTACAGGGAATATAAATTTGTCCACCGTTACCAACACGTCCTCTATTACTCCTCGCGGATATTTGACAGATATGTCAGCTAGTTGCAAGGACATCCTTGTTGGCTTAGGCTCTCCTAATCCGAGTTTCCTGAAAACTGATAAAGGCATAAGATTTATAGTCACACCAAGATAACATAAAGCTTTATGAAAAACATCACCAATCATGCAAGGAATAGAAAAACTCCCTAGATCCTCTAGTTTCAGTGGGATCTTGTTTTGTACCAATACAGAGCAATTTTCAGTTAAGCTTACATTCATGTGATCTTATAACTTCTTCTTATTTTCTAAGTTGTCATTCAAGAATTTAGCATAGCTAGGCATTTGCATCAAAGCATCAGCAAAGAGAATATTAATGTGCAATTTCTTAAATACTTCTAGGAACTTACCGAATTGCGCATCCTTTTTCGCACATTTTAATGCTGCAGGGAAAGGTGGAGGGATAACAATTCTAGATTGTGTAGTGGGTGCGGGTGTAGAGTTAGAAAACTTACATGTGGACGTGTCAGCCGCTCTCTCTCTTGGCTCCCCTTTTTCCTTCCCCTCTTGTTCAAGTACCTTTCCGTTCCTCAATGTTATGGCCTTCACTTGCTCTTTTGGATTAGTCTCAGAGTTGCTTCTCAAGGTACCCAGATCTCTGCTAGCAATCATCTTAGCTAACTGTAATATCTTATTTTCTAACCCTTTTATCGATGCATCTTGGTTCTGTAGCCTAGTTTCGATGGATGAGATAATTTAGACATCATTTGCTCCAAACTAGACTTCTCCTCTCTAGGCTCAATTCTGTACGTCGGTTGCTTACCATACTGTTGTCCTCCCTATGGCTGATTCTGGCTGTTTTGACCACCCCATGAGAAGTTGGGATATTTTCTCCAACCAAGATTGTATGTGTCCGAATATGGATCATTCCTAGGACGGTTTTGAATCTCCATTTGATTTACTGGTGCCTTGTCTTGCACATATAAAAAACCACTGTCTTAACAATCCTTAACATAATGTTCTCCTCCGCATTTATCACAGAATATCTCTTGCAGGCGCATCGCTGTCCCGTTTACATTCAAGCTGTCTATTTTCCTTTTAAGTGCTTTAAATTGTGCAATGACAGCAGAAAATTTATTTTACCTTGTGAACTCCTGCACTCCTTCTCTGATTGTTCCTCTCATATTGAGGGTGATAACTGCTAGCAGCCATCTCCTCCAGTAATTCATATCGTTCTTCGGCCGTTTTCCTCAGCAGATTCCCACAGGCCACAAAATATATCACGGTACGGTTAGAAGAAATTAAACAATAGTAAATTTTTTTTGACAACTAACCCAAGAGGCAACTCATGATGTGGGCATCTCCGCAGTAAGTTCTTGTAACTCTCCCAAGCCTCGTGGAGTGACTCCTGTTAGAGTAGGTGCCCGTCGAGCCAAGTGTTGGCCGAGGGTTCATGTTTAAACTCTATGTAAAAACAGTCTTTATTTTAATAATATTTGAATTTATTGTTTTGGCTCTTCTTTATTTGTATACCCATGCTAGTTGCATAGATAAAGTCCTTGAATATGCAAATAGTAGAAAGAATATGAGATGCTCATATGATGAGTATCATGAAACTCATATTTGGAATACTGTATATTCTAAACAGTTCCTAGTAGATTCAGCCGCCGCTAAGAAGGATATAGGCCGCTCGAGTTGGAGACTAGTATCTGCGATGTGAGTACCATGTTTCATTGGTAGGGGACATTGTGATGTCCGAGCATGCAGATAGGTGCTCCTGGTAGAATTCACTGAACAACCCTCCATAAAGGACTTTCCAAGTGGTTCTCACTTATCGAGTGGAAAAGTCCTAGTTTATGGTTGTACACCATTAGTCCTTATGACCCGGGACAACATTGAGACTCTATGTGCTAGAATTACACTTTGACTTGTTTACCGACTCTCATGGGGTCATCAGGTGGCAAGGTTGGGTGTTCTGTCGAAACATATAGGAGTCGATGCATTGTAGTCGGGGATTCACCGCTTACCTTCGGGTATGGATATCCTATGTGTTATCATGTGTATGTAGGTTGAAATCTCTGATCAGAGTATGGTGGTAATTATGAAAGGGGTTTCATAGATTACACCATCGATGCTACTACAACATGACACATAGTATCGATTCATTTACAACTCTCGATAAACTAATGGTTGTCGAATCGGTCGGGATATATGAGTTGAAGGGACCGTACTGTACGCTAACCATAATTGAATGGTTCTTGCAGGCACTATCATTTGATACCTAGGGAATCATGTAAGCGATGCTGCTAGGCGTTTAACATGATTCGTTGGGTACTATCAGACTTGAGTTCTGACGTTCTTATTATCAAGGAGTTTATAATTAAGAATGGAGCAATTGGGGTATGCTCATATAAGGACATGTTTAGTCCGAATCACATGGAGATGTGAACCCACGGCTAGTTGTATCAATGAACCATTGAGGGCCACACAAGTATTAGCTTTCTAGATCCTGTTGAGAAGTTAAAATAGTTCAAAGTGTTGAACGGCTTATAAATGAGTTTATAAGCGTAAGAAAAAAAAAAGTATGACTACTATGAGAGAATATAACTTTTAATTTGAGGAAGTGTTCCTAAATTAAAAGATTGCCAAACTTGTGATTTTCATAAACATTTTTATGGACTAAAATTAAATTAATTCAAGTGTTGAATTAATTAAACACTAGTGGACCTAGTAGAGTCCAAATAATTAATTTAATTCAAGTGTTGGAATAATTAAACTACATTGCGTCTAGTAGAGGCCAATTAGAAATAATTATTAAATTAGTGGGCTTGAGTAAAATCAAGTAATGTTTAATTGGGCTCAAATATGTTTGAGACAATTAAATTAAAGTCCATGGGCCTTGTAATTGTTACAAGCCCAAATAGATTTGCATGCATGAGAGGTGAAAAGTTGGGAGACAACTTTTGCAACATCCAAGGCATGGCATGCCTTTGGAATACACAACACCTTTTCCCACAACCATTTTGCACTACCAAGAAACCTCTCCCCTTTTCTCCATGCATATGGCCGAAATCTTCCATGACAACTCTCTCCAATTTTTCTCTTCATTTTGGTAGAGGAAACAATACACTTCTCAAAGAAAAATGCTCTAATTTTTCTAGTGCAAAATTATAGTGGTTCTAGCTTGTTGGTGGTGGGCTTAATATTTGAGCAAGGTGGGCTCAAAGGGAAGCTTGAAGATTGTCTTGCCATTCAAGAGCTAAAGTATTTACACCTTAGTTAGAGCCATCATCAATCTTTTAAGATTGATAGGTAAATCTTTAAAACACCCTATGTATGTCATAGTTTGTGTTTTTGTATATGCTACACCCTAGTACACAAGGTGGCCGAAAATTTCATGCTAGAAAATATGATTTCCGAATTTTTGTTGCTTCCGTTGCGCTTTCGGTCACCTAAAATTGATCCCTTTCAAGTGGTATCAGAGCTAAGGGTACTAGTTTTTGTAGCATATACATAATATTATATTGAGGTCGATTTCAAACCGCATGAGATGAAATTTTTGCAAAAAAATCAAGGCATTTTGGGGGCAAGTTTCGTGTAGCATGTTGCTGCCCATTTCGGGCAGCAAGGGCAGCACGGCCCCCTTCGAAAAAAAAAATTTTGGGCATGTTGGCCGGAATCCGGCGACGGAGCTCCGGCGACGGCGACGAAGACTAGGGTTTTCAAAAGGTGTTTTGAAATATCTAAGTGTCATGGGCCTTGAGTTGTTGGGCCATTGGATGGGTAACATATTTGTGAATTTTAAATGGGCCAAAATGTTTTTGGTGAAAAATGAGTTTTTGGGCCCTTAAGTTTAAAGTTACAAAAGTTGCAAATATTTTCTCATGAAATAAATAATTGAAGTTGGACTTTAATTATTTATAGTAAATGGTGATTTACAAGAAATTCGGTTATAAATAAATTAATTAGAAAGTAGACAAAGGTGTTTGTATACTTTGTTAATTTAGTTTATAATCGTGGAGGTTAGTGATTGGATCAAGATATATAATATTGGATCAATTAATTATTGTGATAATTAATTGATGGTGTATGATATGTGATATTATGCATGAAGGGTGATCAAAAGCCCAAGCCCAATTAGCTAGGTGTAAGCTAGGATATTTTGTGTTGAATGGTTGTAATAATTATCTAATTTAAAGTGGACTTGGTTTATGGCCCGTTCCCACCCCATGAGATGTATCCCTATTGGCCATGGATATTTATTTGTAAATATTAATATAGTGGATGATCAAGATTGGAAGATGGTGGCCATGATGATTATGAATATCGAAGACATGTAAATATTGGAAGCTAATGTAATAGTTGCATTTGCATCCCTTGCATTTTCCTAGGATTGGACCTAGGCCCGTGCTTAGCTCACACGGGCCATTAGTATTGGAGCGATTGATCATCCTTGTTTTGTTTACTGTTTATAATATATGTATGATATGTTATAAATAATGAGTATGTGCGTTATTATTATGATAATAACAAAGTTGAATGAATCCGGCAAACATACGATCAAACATGGCGAGCTTTTAAATAAAATTAATGATGAGACCTTTCAAAATTAAAAACTCTCATTTTGAATAAGATTCAAAATTAATATCAATCCCGAAAAGGAGAATTATAAATTTGTTAATAATTTTCATGTCTTCCATCGACAATGGGTGCATGATCAACGCTACCTGTACTCGGGGCTCGGCTCATATTATTGGGGGGGCCCTGGGTACCGGAAAGCTGTGACATCCATTGACATGGTGATGTGAACTACGTGGAACTCCCATGATTTCGGCTCATATTATTGGGGGAACTCATGGCGACCGTCCATTAAGGTTCAACATCGATGGGTAAGGCTTGACACGTGAAGATGAACGACGTCATATTATTGGGTCCTAATCAAACGTGAGACAAAAGTTTACGTAGAGGGTTGCATTGTGATGCAATTAGAAACTACCTTTTAGGAATTGTGATTGACTGATATTATTCGGATCATGATTCGTTAATTGGACCTTGCGTACCTACTGAGGAAAGGAGTTTCCCGTTTTCACTAGAGGGTAGTGAAAGACGTCAAAACAGTGGGAGTAAACATTTATAAAGTTAAAGTCCATACTTTATATCTTACTAAATATTTTAAAATAGTCATTAACATTTATCTGTTTACTTTTCAGTACTATTTGACAATGTCTTCAATTCGCAATCCGCTTTCTGCCATACTCGAAAAACACGTATTAACCGGACCTAATTACCTCACTTGGCTAAGAAATCTGAAAATCGTCTTGAACTCGGAAAAGATTGCATATACACTGATTGAGTCGCCCCCTGATAAGGCTCCGACTGACTGCACTCCTGAGGAATTGCAGACCTACAAGGATTGGTGTGACCATGACTTGAAGGCCAAATGTTATATGCAGGCTTCTATGAATGATGAGCTGCAGAGGCGTTTTGAGGGTGCAAATAGTGCTGCTGACATTTATTTGCACCTCAAGGAGCTCTTTGGTGAGCAGACTCGGCCTCTTAGGCATGCTACGGTCAAGGAGATGATCACTTTACGTAGCGAGATGGGGCTTTGGTCCATGAGCATGGCCTAAAGATGATTGGGCTCGTGGAAAAGCTCGTTGGCATGGATTTGATGCTGCCTTCGGAGTTGACCACTGACGTGTTGCTTTTTTCACTGCCTAACTCATTTGATCCTTTTGTGGTGAATTTCAATATGAACAATATGGAGCCGACCCTTGAGGAGTTGGTGAACATGCTTGTGACTTTTGAGTCCACCATCAAGAAAGAGAAGTCGGTTCTTTATGTGGGTTCTTCATCTGGTACGAAGACCGATCCACGTGGGAAGAGAAAGAAGCGTTCTTTCCAACGTCCCAAGAAGAACGTGCCCTTGAAGAGGCAGACTCCGGGTCCCGTTGTGGCAGCCACACCAGTGAAGGCTGACAAGACTGTTGACATCTGTCATCACTGCAAGATGTAAAGGACCTAAAACTCCTTTCTTGAAAATTTGCGGAAAATAAAAAATTTTTCTTTCTTTTTTTTTTTTTAGAACTTAAATGACCTCATTCATAAAATCGACTGATGAATCAAGTTCAATGTTTAAAATAATCGCAGCGGAAGAAAATAAAGTTTTGCCAACAATAACAATTTAAAAATTATCCAACGACTGATAAAAATTGTTTGCGGAATAAAATAACAACTGCTGCACTGAGGTCCTCGGGTGCCACTACTGCCGATCCAAGCTGGCTCACTGGTCCCCGCCCTCGGCCCTGGCCTCATCAGTACCTACAACAATCAAGTCTAGTGACCCTAAAGACTCAACATGCATAAATCGCATCTAACGAGTAAAAATCGGAATTAAAATATGCATGGGATAAAATATCATGTCCTGAGGCATGCTGAAAATAATCTGTACTGAGCAATTATAATACGTGCATAACTGAACTGATAATCACAGTAAAAATGTTTGCTCCTTGGAGCCTGTACTGAAATAACTGGTAAAATTTTCTGTTGAGATTATGTTTTACGCCTGTGGCCACTGCACTAAGCTGAACTGATCGGTAACTGGCTACCGGGGAGGCTGAAACTGAACTGAGCTGGTCGGTCACTGGAGACCGGGTGGTACCATACTGAACTGATCGGTCACTGGCGACCGTATAAAATAACACTCCCACATAGTGAATGAACCACAAGCCATATCGCATAAATCTCAAAAATAAGTATTTTCTGTTTTCATGCACGTAAAATATTTAACTGGCGTAATGAAAATTCCAGTAATTTTTACCAACTGGATTGGATTGGATCATCCCCAGGCTCGCTGCAACCTAACTGTGCCATGAAAAATATGCAATAGCTTAAACTTGACCAACTATGCAATTTACGTTCAAAAGATGCGACTATGACGCCTAATGACTTCGCATTTAATCATGACTCCGAGCCAACCTGAACCGACACCGAACCGACGTATAGTCATGATTAAAATACGCTGAAAAATTATAAAATAATGCTCCTAAAATGATAGGGTCGAAATCTAGGTGGAATGGAGGCCAAAACACGAAACGCTCTTTCGAGAGTCAATTTGGCACATTGCACCGTAAATTCTCGTACGACCTCGAAAATGATCCGAATGACGAACGGTCAAAAACATGACCTTCCCAACTCAATGGGGACTGTCCAGTCCAAGTCCATGGGCTAAAATCCAACCAAGAACTCAAACGAGCCTTCTAAACGACACAGCAACTTGCTGTAAATTTCCAGCAGCTGCGCACCCGTGCGTCTTGTGTTGTTTTCGAGACTACCGGCCATTGGGGCGTGAACCACCAACCAGAGACTCTTACCAACATCCCAAGGAATGATTTGAAGAATGGCTAAGGGCCCTAGGCCAGCCACAATTCGCAACATTCAAGCATACATCAGAAAAGTTCACCCGAGAACACCTTGCATGCGTGTGTGGTGTTTTGCTTAGATCGATGTCTTGCGTCGTTCCAGTGGCCATTTGATTGACCATGGCACGATCTAGACATCTAGGGGTATGGTATGAACCATGGCTAAGGGCCATAGGCCAACCAAGATCCACACCATTCCACAATATTCGAACCATACGAGCTGTAAAAAGGAGAAGCCGAAATGGGGAAGGGGTTGTTCTTGTTGATTATTTAAAAACCGATGAGCCATGGACCAAGCCACCAAAAGGGAAACTTATTCACGTCTTAGACTTGCTAGGGAAGTGATCTAACCATGGCTATAGGCCCCTAGGGCAGCCAAGATCAGATCCACAACCCTTGACACAAAAACTGAAATTTCGAAACACAAATCTGCGCCTATGGGAACTTGCTGTCATTCTGAATTTCCAGCAAGCATGGGGCTGGTTTGAATGGACCAACATGGTCCTAGTGCATCCTACTACATGTATATAAGCCGCCTTGGGAGCCTGGGGTCGAACCACAACCTGAAACCATCAAAACTAAAAGAAAACGTGAAGCTGCCATGAAGAGCCGAAATTCTGCATGTGTTGTTTCAAAATGTTTGGACATGGATCTCGATTTTTGCTTGAATAAACATGATCATGTACTGAAAAATAAATGATAATATGACTTGATTGAGGTTTATAAAGAATCTAGACATGCCTGGTTTCGTTTGAAATGAAAACGAAAAGAAGAGACGAGACGGCGCGGAGGAGACGGAGTGGCTTGCTTCTCTACCTTTCTTGGCTCTCGATTTCTTGCCTTACTCCCTAGCTATGGCTCACGACTTTTACCTCTAAAAAGGGGTCTTATTTTCGGTGGAGGTGGACGGGGAGTGATGGTTGTGAAGGTGAGGAGAAGGGTGCACAATAATAGGATCATATCAAGACCAAGTCTTCCCAAATTTGAATTTTGAATTATGGTTTGATATCAAATGAGTTGGTGGATGCTTCTAGGAGGTAGTGGCCGAATTCTCTCTTGATTCTAGACTAGGATATGTCCACTAATTAATTAATTAAGGGTGGTCATTAAATGGAAAGATTAACATGCTAATAGATGGCAAGGAAAGGGTCAAAAGTGAGTTGGCATAACATAGTTGACACACTAATGGGGTGGCCGAAATTTGCTAAAAACAAGAAGGGGAGATGTTGATTATCTAGTCAACTAATAATCCTTAGAAGCCTTACTAATCCTTTAATTAATTTAGTGAGCTAACCCCTTAATTAAATAACTTAAATGAGTTCATTTCTTAATCACCTCAAATAATTAAATTAAATACTCAAACCTCCCTTACTAACTTAAATGAACTTACTTGCTAGCTAAATTAACTTCTGGAAATATTTCTCGAATCTTAAATTCTATCTCAAAACTCCAACTCCGGTCCGGCCTCACTGAAATAACTGAAACGCTAAAATCAAACTACTGAACTGAAATAATAAATAATTAACTTCAAATAAATGCATTTAAAATAATCATGCAATGAAGTCAATTAAATTTTAAAAAATCTAGAATTATGCATGGCTTATACGTCTACTGATTTACGGGTTCTACAATCCTTCCACCCTTGAAATAAATTTCGTCCTCGAAATTAGAACTCACCGAATAACTCGGGGTAACGCTCCCTCATCTCCGACTCAGACTCCCACGTAGCTTCCTCCTCAGAATTGTTGAGCCATTTGACTTTGACTCGCTTAACAAGCTTGTTCCGAAGTTTCTTCTCCTGTCTGTCTAGGATCTGCACGGGTCTCTCCTCATACGATAAGTTCGGAGTAAGCTGCAACGGCTCGAAATTCAGCACATGCGAAGGATTTTCCATATACTTCCTCAGCATGGAGACGTGGAACACATTGTGTACTCCGGCCAGATTCGGCGGAAGAGCCACACGATACGCTAGCGTCCCAACTCTGTCGAGGATCTCAAACGGTCCAATGAATCTCGGACTGAGCTTCCCTTTCTTGCCAAATCTCATGACACCCTTCATAGGTGACACTTTCACGAAGACATGATCGCCCACTGCAAACTCTAAGTCTCTCCTCCGCTTATCGGCATAACTCTTCTGTCGGCTCTGGGCAGTCCTCATCCTATCACGGATCTGGACTACTACATCTGCTGCCTGCTGAACAATCTCTGGACCCAACTCTGCTCTCTCTCCTACTTCATCCCAATGAATAGGAGATCTACACTTGCGGCCATACAGTGCTTCATACGGAGCCATACCTATAGACGACTTGAAACTGTTGTTATAGGTGAACTCTACCAATGGTAAGTTCTACTCCCAACTCCCAGAGAAATCAATGACGCAAGCACGGAGAAGATCCTCTAAGATCTGAATAACTCGCTCCGACTGTCCATCTGTCTGCGGATGGAAAGCTGTGCTAAACAGCAACTTTGTACCCATAGTCGAATGCAAACTCTTCCAAAACGAAGAAGTGAATCTGGGATCTCTATCGGATACGATAGAAACTGGAATACAATGGAGTCGGACTATCTCTCGGATATACAGCTCTGCATACTGAACATGGTGAAAGTCGTCTTAATAGCCAAGAAGTGCGCTGATTTGGTAAGACGATCTACAATCACCCAGATGGCATTCGATCCTCTGGCTGACCTCGGCAATCCGGTCACAAAGTCCATGGTAACATTCTCCCACTTCCACTCGGGAATAGGGAGAGGCTTGAGCAAACCTGCTGGTCTCTGATGCTCGGTCTTCACTAACTGGTAAGTCAGGCACTCGGATACAAAACGCCTGATGTCCTTCTTCATCCCTGGCCACCAATACAATAGCTGCAGATCTTTGTACATCTTCGTACTCCCAGGGTGAATGGAGTACGGGGACGTATGGGCCTCTGATAAGATGTCTGCTTGGATAGAATCACTGCTAGGAACCCATATCCTATCTCGGTATCTCACAATACCGTCGCTGACTGTATACAAGACACTGCCCTTGGCTTCATCTCTCTTCTTCCACTGTGCCAACTGCTCATCTGCGGCCTGACCACTGCGAATACGGTCCAAAAGGGAAGACTGAATGGTCAAGGTAGATAGACGAGGAACTCTACCTCGAGGGTAAGTCTCAAGATCAAACCTCTGCATCTCGATCTGAAGAGGTTTCTGAATCGTCAAATGAGCCATCACTGCGACTTTCCTGCTCAAAGCATCCGCAACTACATTAGCTTTACCCGGGTGGTAGCTAATGTCACAATCGTAGTCTTTCACAAGCTCCAACCAACGCCTCTGACGCATGTTCAACTCCTTCTGCGTAAAGAAATACTTGAGGCTCTTGTGGTCGGTAAAGATCTGACACTTCTCTCCATACAGATAGTGCCTCCAAATCTTCAAAGCAAAAACTACGGCCGCTAACTCCAGATCATGGGTAGGGTAATTCTTCTCATGAATTTTCAGCTGTCGAGAAACATACGCTATCACTCTCCCATGCTGCATCAAAACTGCACCTAAACCAAGCTTCGAAGCATCGGTATACAGAACAAACTCACCAGATCCTGACGGTACAGCAAAAACGGGTGCTGAGATAAGAGCTTGCTTCAAAGTATCGAAGCTCTTTTGACACTCCTCACTCCACACAAACTTCACATTTTTCTTTGTCAGTGCTGTGAGTGGAATGGCAATGGATGAGAATCCCTGAATGAACTTCCTGTAATATCCTGCTAGCCGAAGAAAACTGCGGATCTCCGAAACATTCTGAGGCACAATCCAATCTCTGACTGCTGCAACTTTCGCCAGGTCTACCTCAATGCCACTGCTAGAAACAATGTGGCCCAAGAACGCCACCTTCTCTAACCATAATTCGCACTTACTGAACTTTACGAATAGTTTGTGTTTCTGCAATGTCTGCAACACTGTGGTCAGATGCCTGCTGTGCTCCTCCCGACTCTTGGAGTAGACGAGAATGTCATCTATGAACACTATCACAAACTGGTCGAGGTATGGCTGAAATACGCGATTCATGAGATCCATGAAGATCGCTGGCGCAGTCGTCAGACCGAACGGCATCACAAGGAACTCGTAGTGGCCATAACGAGTCCTGAAAGCTGTCTTCGAAACATCAGCATCTCTCATCCTCAACTGGTGATAACCGGAACGCAGATCTATCTTGGAGAAAATCGAAGCTCCCTGCAACTGGTCAAACAGATCCTCAATCCTCGGCAGTGGGTATTTATTCTTCACTGTAACCCTGTTCAACTCCTTGTAGTCAATGCAAAGCCTCATCGAGCCATCCTTCTTTTTCACAAATAAGACCGGCGCGCCCCATGGAGAAAAGCTCGGGCGAATGAACTCCTTGTCGAGAAGTTCCTGAATCTGCTTCTTAAGCTCTGCCATCTCTGTCGGTGCTAGTCGGTATGGCGCTTTGGATATCTGAGCCGTACCTTGCATAAGCTCAATGGAAAACTCCACCTCTCTCTCGGGTGGCATACCAGAGACGTCTTCTGGAAAACGTCTAAGAAATCTCTGACAATCGGAACATCTGAGGCTGACTGGCTGGGTTCCTCGGGGACAGATAAAAAGGTCGCTAGAAATGCCCGGCACCCTCTATGCATGAGTTTCCTAGCCTGAACATACGGAATAATGCGCGGTAAAGGAAAGTGCTTGTCCGGCTCAAATAAGAACTGCTCCATTCCAGGCGGTCGGACAAGAACGGATCTCCGCTGGAAGTCTATCAACACTCTGTTCCTCAATAGCAAGTCCATCCCTAGGATGATGTCAAATTCCGGCATCGGTAGCACAATCAGATCCGCATAAACAAGATTACCGTGCAGCTCAAGGTCTATATCTCGGATAACATTGGTGGCCGCCATCTCCTCGCCTGACGGCAACACTACTGAAAAGGCTGTATCTAGCCCAATGGTCTGGATCTTGAGAAAGTTTGCAAAGACCTCCGAAATAAACGAGTGAGTGGCCCCTGAATCTATCAAGGCCTTGGTAGCGGAACCAGATATAAAAATTCTCCCTGAAAGAGCGGAGCTCTAAGTTGAATCCTACTACAAGATCTAAACTTATACACATGCAAAGGTCAAGGTTCCTCTAGCTTAATTCCCCCCAAAATAAATCTGAGTAGGGCATGCAATCCTATAACAGTTCTAAGTTCACATCTAAATCCCGATTCCCAAAACACGGAAATTCAAATAATAATTTAAAGTTTAAAGGTACCTGTCAACAACATAGTCTCCGGGTTGGTTTCCGCGGCATGGAGAGCAAAAACTCTGCCTTGGGTAGGCAGATTCCTCTGAGGGCACTGCAGCAACATGTGGTCTGGACTGCCACACTTAAAACACTTTCCTGAGCCAGTCATACATGCTCCAGGATGGCGACGTGAGCACCTGGGACAAACTGGGTGCTCCTGAGTCCTCGGGGCTGGGCGTCCCCGCTGCTGCTGCTGCTGGCCTCGGTTCCTGGGCGGTCCATGAAAAGGCCTCTTGTTCTGCTGCTGATGCTGATGAGGAGGAGGGCGGTGCGGTGCCTGGACTGGGCGCTTGCCCTGGCGATCCCTCTCGATATCCCGCAGATCCTGCTCTGCGGCTAAGGCCTTGGAGACGGCAATCTCATAAGTAGCAGGGTCAGAAACCCTAACATCCCGGCAAGATCGGCCGTAAACCCACCAGGAAGTGCATCAGCTTGGCTCTGGCATCATTCGCGATCAGGGGCACAAAGTGACAGCCCCTCTCGAACTTACGGATAAACTCCGTAACCGTCATATCCCCCTGTCTCAGGCTCATGAACTCGGTGGTCAGCCTGGTGCGAACCTCCTCAGCAAAATACTTGGAGTAGAAAACCTCCGTAAAGCGGGTCCAAGAAAGTGTAGCCAAGGTCATGGCTACCGAAGCTCCTTCCCACCATAAGCGGGCGTCTCCAGTGAACAGGTAGGTGGCACATCGGACTCGGTCTGCGTCCCCCAGCTCCATAAACTCAAAGATGACCTCGAGGGATTTGATCCATCCCTCGGCAACCATGAGGTCAGATGTCCTAGAGAATTCCTTCGGGCGCATCTTCATGAATCGCTCATAAACAGCCTCGGGCCTTGTCGGCTTGGCTGCGGCTGCGGCTACGGCTGCGGCATTGCCCCCCGCAAACTGTGCGAAGAACTGTGCCATCCCAGCTAACATCTGGGCACTCATGTCCGGTGGTGGCGGTGGATGAGGTGGTAGGTCTCCCTCCGGTCTATGCTCCTCTCTGTCCTCTCGGCGAGGCTCCACCTCTGTGTTGCGCTCTAAAATGCGTCTAGGTGGCATACTGTTCCAACATAACCCATACGTAAATAACATGCATAATTCCATAATTTATTTTAAATGAATCCTGAAATACTGAAAATCTGGAAGCATGCTGACAAACTAATTCATGCTTTAACTAAAATGTTGAACAAAATGCTGAACTGAAAAACTTACAGAACGGAGACGTAGCTTCGTGAGCTTCTCGCGGTCAGTAGTAGTGAAATCCTATACAGAACCACCGCTCTGATACCAACTGTAAAGGGCCTAAAACTCCTTTCTTGAAAATTTGCGGAAAATTAAAAATTTTTCTTTCTTTTTTTTTTTTTTTTTTTTTAGAACTTAAATGGCCTCATTCATAAAATCGACTGATGAATCAAGTTCAATGTTTAAAATAATCGCAGCGGAAGAAAATAAAGTTTTGCCAACAATAACAATTTAAAAATTATCCAACGACTGATAAAAATTGTTTGCGGAATAAAATAACAACTGCTGCACTGAGGTCCTCGAGTGCCACTACTGCCGACCCAAGCTGGCTCACTGGTCCCCGCCCTCGGCCCTGGCCTCATCAGTACCTACAACAATCAAGTCTAGTGAGCCTAAAGACTCAGCATGCATAAATCGCATCTATCTAGTAAAAATCGGAATTAAAATATGCATGGGATAAAATATCATGTCCTGAGGCATGCTGAAAATAATCTGTACTGAGCAATTATAATACGTGCATAACTGAACTGATAATCACAGTAAAAATGTTTGCTCCTTGGAGCCTGTACTGAAATAACTGGTAAAATTTTCTGTTGAGATTATGTTTTACGCCTGTGGCCACTGCACTAAGCTGAACTGATCGGTAACTGGCTACCGGGGACGCTGAAACTGAACTGAGCTGGCCGGTCACTGGCGACCGGGTGGTACCATACTGAACTGATCGGTCACTGGCGACCGTATAAAATAACACTCCCACATAGTGAATGAACCACAAGCCATATCGCATAAATCTCAAAATAAGTATTTTCTGTTTTCATGCATGTAAAATAATTAACTGGCGTAATGAAAATTCCTATAATTTTTACCAACTGGATTGGATTGGATCGTCCCCAGCCTCGCTGCAACCTAATTGTGCCATGAAAAATATGCAATAGCTTAAACTTGACCAACTATGCAATTTACGTTCAAAAGATGCGACTATGACGCCTAATGACTTCGCATTTAATCATGACTCCGAGCCAACCTGAACTGACACCGAACCGACGTATAGTCATGATTAAAATACGCTGAAAAATTATAAAATAATGCTCCTAAAATGATAGGGTCGAAATCTAGGTGGAATGGAGGCCAAAACACGAAACGCTCTTTCGAGAGTCAATTTGGCACATTGCACCGTAAATTCTCGTACGACATCGAAAACGATCCGAATGACGAACGGTCAAAACCATGACCTTCCCAACTCAATGAGGCACTGTCCAGTCCAAGGCCATGGGCTAAAAGCCAACCAAGAACTCAAACGAGCCTTCTAAACGACACAGCAACTTGCTGTAAATTTCCAGCAACTGCGCACCCGTGCGTCTTGTGTTGTTTTCGAGACTACCGGCCATTGGGGCGTGAAACACCGACCAGAGACTCTTACCAACATCCCAAGGAATGATTTGAACCCTGGATAAGGGCCCTAGGCCAGCCACAATTCGCAACATTCCAGCAAATATCAGAAAAGTTCACCTTAGAACACCTTGCATGCGTGTGTGGTGTTTTGCTTAGATCGATGTCTTGCGTCGTTCCACTGGCCATTTGATTGACCATGGCACGATCTAGACATCTAGGGGTATGGTATGAACCGTGGCTAAGGGCCATAGGCCAACCAAGATCCACACCATTCCACAATATTCGAACCATACGAGCTGTAAGAAGGAGAAGCCGAAATGGGGAAGGGGCTGTTCTTGTTGATTATTTAAAAACCGATGAGCCATGGACCAAGCCACCAAAAGGGAAACTTAGTCACGTCTTAGACTTGCTAGGAAAGTGATCTAACAATGGCTATAGGCCCCTAGGGCAGCCAAGATCAGATCCACAACCCTTGACACAAAAACTGAAATTTCGAAACACAAATCTGCGCCTGTGGGAACTTGCTGTCATTCTGAATTTCCAGCAAGCATGGGGCTGGTTTGAATGGACCAACATGGTCCTAGTGCATCCTACTACATGTATATAAGCCGCCTTGGGAGCGTGGGGTCGAACCACAACCTAAAACCATCAAAACTAAAAGAAAATGTGAAGCTGCCATGAAGAGCCGAAATTCTACATGTGTTGTTTCAAAATGTTTGGACATGGATCTCGATTTTTGCTTGAATAAACATGATCATGTACTGAAAAATAAATGATCATATGACTTGATTGAGGTTTAGAAAGAATCTAGACATGCCTGTTTTCGTTTGAAATGAAAACGAAAAGAAGAGACGAGACGGCGCGGAGGAGACGGAGTGGCTTGCTTCTCTGCCTTTCTTGGCTCTCGATTTCTTGCCTTACTCCCTAGCTATGGCTCATGACTTTTACCTCTAAAAAGGGGTCTTATTTTCGGTGGAGGTGGAGGGGGAGTGATGGTTGTGAAGGTGAGGAGAAGGGTGCACAATAATAGGATCATATCAAGACCAAGTCTTCCCAAATTTGAATTTTGAATTATGGTTTGATATCAAATGAGTTGGTGGATGCTTCTAGGAGGTAGTGGCCGAATTCTCTCTTGATTCTAGACTAGGATATGTCCACTAATTAATTAATTAAGGGTGGTCATTAAATGGAAAGATTAACATGCTAATAGATGGCAAGGAAAGGGTCAAAAGTGAGTTGGCATAACATAGTTGACACACTAATGGGGTGGCCGAAATTTGCTAAAAAAAAGAAGGGGAGATGTTGATTATCTAGTCAACTAATAATCCTTAGAAGCCTTACTAATCCTTTAATTAATTTAGTGAGCTAACCCCTTAATTAAATAACTTAAATGAGTTCATTTCTTAATCACCTCAAATAATTAAATTAAATACTCAAACCTCCCTTACTAACTTAAATGAACTTACTTGCTAGCTAAATTAACTTCTGGAAATATTTCTCGAATCTTAAATTCTATCTCAAAACTCCAACTCCGGTCCGGCCTCACTGAAATAACTGAAACGCTAAAATCAAACTACTGAATTGAAATAATAAATAATTAACTTCAAATAAATTCATTTAAAATAATCATGCAATGAAGTCAATTAAATTTTAAAAAATCTAGAATTATGCATGGCTTATACGTCTACTGATTTACGGGTTCTACACAAGAAGCCTTGACATTGGAGACGTAACTGCAGGGAATATCTTGCCCAGAAGAGTTCTGGAAACGGTATGTTCTAAATTGAAGTAAACATTTCAATTAACTCTACTTATTGGGTATTGGATACCGGCTGTGGCTCACATCTCTGTGATGATTTGCAGGTGATGGGAAGAAGTAGGAGGCTCAGGGAAGGTGAGACCTTCTTGAGGATGGGCAATGGAGCAAGGGTTGCTGCCAAGGCTGTAGTAGATGTTTACTTGCATTTGAACAATGATTTTAAGTTTGTTTTAAGAGATGTTTTGTTTGTGCCAGACTTGGTGAAAAACATTATTTCCATTTCTATGCTTGATAAAGATGGATTTTCTTGTTTATTTAGCAAAGGTGTTTGCAACATTTACAAGAACGAATGTTTAATTGGTACCGGAGAACTTGAAAACGATCTCTACACCTTAAAATTAAAAGATATTTCACTTAACAATGTCCAAGCTATAACAACAACAAACAAGCGCAAACAAGATACTCTAAATTCGGCACAATTATGGCATGCTCGATTAGGACATATTTCCCTAAGAAGGATGAACAAGCTAGTGGGAGTGGGCATGTTTGATATGTCTGATATTAATGCTCTCACGACTTGTAAATCCTGTCTAAAAGGAAAGATGACCAAAATTCCCTTTAAGGGCCATGTGGAGCGAGCCAAGGGGTTATTGGATTTGATCCATATCGATGTGTGCGGTCCGCTTAGCATCACCACTAAGCATGGACATGCCTACTTCATCACCTTTACCGATGACTTTTCGAGGTATGGGTATGTGTATTTGATGAAATACAAGTCTGAAATCTTTGAAAGGTTCAAAGAATTCAGAAGTGAATTAGAAAAGCAATTGGGACGAAGCATCAAGACACTTCGATCGGATCGAGGTGGTGAGTACTTGAGTGCCGAGTTCCAATCTTAGGGAGAATGAGATTCTCTCACAGTGGACTCCGCCAGCTACACCACAGTTGAATGGTGTTTCGGAACGTCGTAACCGGACTTTGATGGACATGGTTCGGTCTATGATGAGGTTCACGGAGTTGCCTCCATCCTTTTGGGGATATGCGCTTGAGACAGCAGCACTGTTGTTGAACAATGTCCATTCAAAAGCAGTTGACAAGACTCCATATGAGATATGGATGGGTAAGCCACCCAAATATTCTTATCTTATAATATGTGGGTGCCCTGCTTATGTGAAACAGGTAGTGGGAGATAAATTGGATAGTCGATCCATTTTATGTTACTTTGTGGGATATCCAAAGAATTCTGTTGGATATTACTTCTATCATCCCCAAGAAACAAAGGTGTTTGTTTCTAGGAATGCAACCTTTTTGGAAAAGGAACTTCTATTGGATAGAAAATGGGAGATGATAGAACTCGAAGAGGTTCGAGAGACACCCACCATTATAGAACCCACACCCGAAGAGCCAAGAGAGGAGATACAAGCTCCTAGAAGATCCGAGAGAGTCTCGAGACCACCTATGAGGTATGGTCTGCTTCTTGAAGAGGGCCATGATGAGCCTATCCATGGATGTGATCCAAGGACCTTCAAGGAAGCATTATCTGATGCCGATTCATCCAAGTGGCTTGAAGCAATGGAATCTAAGATGAATTCCATTCATTCGAACCAATTGTGGAATCTCGTGGATCCACCTGAGGGAATTGTTCTCATAGGGTGTAATTGGATTTACAAAAGGAAACTTGGGGCGGATGGGAAGGTATTGACCTTCAAGGCGCGATTGGTGGCAAAAGGATATACTCAAAGACAAGGAGTTGACTTTGAGGAAACCTTTTCTCCAGTTGCAATGTTCAAGTCTATAAGGTTATTGTTAGCCATAGCTGCATGGTATGACTATGAGATATGGCAGATGGATGTCAAGACAGCCTTTCTTAATGGGGATATTAAGGAAGAGATTTACATGTCTCAACCCGAAGGGTTTACATCTATCGAAAGTGAGCATATGGTATGCAAACTTCAAAGATCTATTTATGGTCTAAAGCAGGCATCTAGGAGTTGGAACCTTAGATTCGATAGTACAATCAAAGATTTTGGTTTTACTAAGAATCCTGAGGAACCCTATGTGTATAAGAAGGTCAGTGGGAGTGCTGTGACATTCCTGGTACTGTATGTTGATGACATTCTACTCATTGGGAATGATGTAGGAATGTTGCAATAAAATAAGATATGGTTAGCAAGTAAGTTCTCGATGCAGGACTTGGGTGAAGCATCTTTTGTTTTGGGAATACAGATCTATAGAGATAGATCAAAAAGATTGATTGGTCTCACCCAGTCCACATACATTGATACCATCCTGAAGCGGTTCTCGATGGATGAGTCCAAGAGAGGACATCTACCAATGTGTCATGGCGTGTCCCTATCCAATTCTATGTCTCCCAAGCCTGATGCAGAGATAGCGGCGATGACACGCGTTCCATATGCATCTGCAATTGGTAGCATCATGTATGGGATGATATCTACACGTCCTGACGTGGCTTTCGCACTAAGTGTAGTGAGTAGATATCAATCGAACCCTGGTCTTCCACATTGGAAAGCTGTGAAAGACATCCTCAAATATTTGAGGAGGACCGATAAATTGTTCTTGGTCTATGGGGGTGGAGAACTGAAATTGGAAGACTATACCGACTCTAGCTTCCAAAGCGATATTGATGACTCAAAGTCAACCTCTGGATTCATATTCATGCTCAATGGTGCTGCTGTCTCTTGGAAGAGTTCCAAGCAAGACAGTACAGCGGATTCCACCACTGAGGCAGAATACATTGCTGCATCAGCTGCAGCAAAGGAGGCTGTTTGGATAAGGAATTTCGTCCAAGAGTTGGGCGTCATTCCTAATGGAGTTGCTCCTGTCCTGCTGTTTTGTGACAACACGGGAGCCATTGCTCAAGCAAAGGAGCCGAGGTCTCATCAGAAGTCCAAAGACGTATTGAGAAAGTACCACATCCTCAGAGAGATCGTAGAAAGAGGAGATGTCATGATTGACAAAGTCGACTCCGCAGATAATGTTGCTGATCCCTAACTAAGCCTTTACCTAGACCATTGTTCGAGAAGCATCGCGAATCGATGGGTTTGAAGCATATGGGTATTTGGCTCTAGTACAAGTGGGAGATTGTTAGAGTAGGTGCCCGTCGAGCCAAGTGTTGGCCGAGGGTTCATGTTTAAACTCTATGTAAAAGCAGTCTTTATTTTAATAATATTTGAATTTATTGTCTTGGCACTTCTTTATCTGTATACACATGCTAGTTGCATAGATAAAGTCCTTGAATATACAAATAGTAGAAAGAATATGAGATGCTCATATGATGAGTATCATGAAACTCATATTTGGAATACTGTATATTCTAAACAGTTCTTAGTCGATTTAGCCGCCGCTAAGAAGGTTATATGCCGCTCGAGTTAGAGACTAGTATCTGCGATGTGAGTACCATGTTTCATTGGTAGGGGACATTGTGATGTCCGATCATGCAGATAGGTGCTCCTGGTAGAATACACTGAACAACCCTCCATGAAGGACTTTCCAAGTGGTTCTCACTTATCGAGCTGAAAAGTCCTGGTTTATGGTTGTACACTATTAGTCTTTATGACCCGGGACAACATTGAGACTCTATGTGCTAGAATTACATTTTGACTTGTTTACCGACTCTCATGAGGTCATCAGGTGGCAAGGTTGGGTGTTCTGTCGAAACATATAGGATTCGATGCATTGTAGTCGGGGATTGACCGCTTACCTTCGGGTCTGGATATCCTATGTGTTCTCATGTGTATGTTGGTTGAAATCTCTGATCAGAGTATGGTGGTAATTATGAAAGGGGTTTCATAGATTACACCATCGATGCAACTACAACATGACACATAGTATCGATTCATTGACAACTATCGATAAACCAATGGTTGTCGAATCGGTCGGGATATATGAGTTGAAGGGACCGTATTGCACGCTAACCATAATTGAATGGTTCTTGCAGGCACTATCATTTGATACCTAGGGAATCATGTAAGCGATGCTGCTAGACGTTTAACATGATTCGTTGGGTACTATCTGACTTGAGTTCTGACGTTCTTATTATCAAGGAGTTGATAATTAAGAATGGAGCAATTGGAGTATGCTCATATAAGGACATGTTTAGTCCGAATCACATGGAGATGTGAACCCACGGCTAGTTGTATCAATGAACCATTGAGGGCCACACAAGTACTAGCTTTCTAGATCCCGTTGAGAAGTTAAAATAGTTCAAAGTGTTGAACGGCTTATAAATGAGTTTATAAGCATAAGAAAAAAAAGAAGTATGACTACTTTGAGAGAATATAACTTTTAATTTGAGGAAGTGTTCCTAAGCTATGATTGACCCTGCAGATAAAAAATTCAATCAAGCTTTAGCTTTGTCGCACGAAGAAAAAAGAAATAAACGCAAACTAACATCATCAGAAACTTCATTAAATTTAAAAATATCGCATGTTTCTAAGAAGTCGACGATGTGTGTATTTGGGTCATCTAGCGCATTTTCCCCAAACTGGACCGCATTCTCAATCATTTGAATAATAGACGGTTTGATCTCAAACTGGTTCACCTTGATGGTTTGTCGCACTATTCTTGGACGTGCTCCATCAAGCAAAGGTTGTGCCTACTCCATCATGGGTGTGCGCTTTGGCTCGACTCTTATATCTTCATGTTGCTCTTCCTGACGTTCGTTCCTGTTCATCATGTCCCTAAGCCTCTATTGTTGTCTTCGTCTGTGTATGGTTCTTTAAATCTCGAGACCAAAAATCTCTAGTTCAGATTCTAGAAATCTTGGCATGCACCGAGAGGGATACATGCAAATAAATCTAAGGTGTCGAACAAAAAAAATTAATGCTAAAGTAAATAACTGAAAATAAAATTGTGGATTAATAGTCTCCGGTAACGGCGCCAAAATTTTGATCGAACAAAACATGCACTGTAAAATCCATAGTAAATATTTAAAGTATTTACGTTCGAAATAATCGCAAGTGCACGATGTGAAGTAATAGTATAGTATACGAGAGTAGCAGTATCATTTCTTTAGAGACTGTATTTCTGTAACAACCCATTACAGGTCCAATGGACCGCCCATACGGCCCACTGCCCCGATCGACCCAAGGCTATCCCGATCTTGGGCTCCCTCAAAGAGGCCTTTTCCCTCACGGGCTTTCCATAGGCGTCGTACGGGTTACTCATAGGATCTCCCCCTCCCTACCAAGGGGTTTCTTTCGCCTCCCCAGGACTCGATCCCATGACCTATAAGATAAGTACATTGATATCAAGAGTCCTGGTACCAGTTGAGCTAGTAGCTCAACTACTAGCACATTGCACATTGTCACAGGATAGTGATGTGGCGAAAGTGCCAAAGTCTGTGACGGATAGGTCAAGACACCGGATGTTTGGTTATATCGAAGTGGATAGAATTGGAGTTTCTTCTATTACTGATATTCGATATGGAATACCAACGTCTGGAAACCGGGATCCCTAGACTAGGAATGAGTCTAGTCTGAGACGTAGAGTCACGAGTCTGATTGATAGTTTTATATTGATTTTGTTTTCAGATTTGATACCTATTACCGATATTTGTTACATGCTTTTACATTGTTTATTTGATTGCATGTTTCATTGATTTATACTGGGATTTTATTATCACCGGAGTTATCCGGCTGTTGTCGTGTTTGTATGTGTTCATGACAACAGGTGGGACAGGATCAGGGTCGAGGAGATGATGAGTGATCGTGATTAGAGTGGAGATTACGGACTTTGACGTTGCTGTAGATAGGATTCAACACTTGACATTTAGTTGTTGAACCTTAATTTGAGTTTGATGCTTGTTGTACAAAACTTGTACCTTTATACTGATATGTATATTAGATTGAATTCCATTACATTTCGCATTTTTTTAAAAAAAAGTTTTGACCCTGTTTATTATAATGAATTGAATTGTCCCAATGATGATTAAGAATATGATTAGCGTCCGGGTCCCCACAATAGGTGGTATCGGAGCGATAGATCCTTTAGATTGAGATAGAAGCTAGTGAGCGGGGTAGATTGAGTTTTCTTCCTTGCTTTTACATGCTAGCAATCTATTATGTTCTACTGCTTTATAATGCATGTTTATCTGTTTATCTGACTTGATTTGGAAACATGTGTTATTGAGAATGAATCAGAACCAATTCTTGATAAGAGGTAAGATGATCAGAAGGGAACTGATATATACATATTGTTGTATTTGGTTGCTAACCCTTTTAATAATCAGATATGCCTACTCGAAGAGTACCGGAATAGGGTAGCACTTCGAATCCTCCAATGGATGTAACAGCAACACCGATGGAGACATTGTTAAAGAGATTTCAGTTATTCCATCCACCGACTCTGAAGGGTATTGAGACTTCAGTTGATTGCGAGAGTTGGTTAGACGACATTGAGATGCTGTTTGAGTCCTTGGATTATACAGATGAGCGGAGAGTGAAACTGATAGGGCACCAGTTGCATGATGTTGCAAAGAACTAGTGGATTACAACAAAGCGAGCCTTGGAGCATTGAGGTACGACTATTACCTGGAATGTCTTTAGAACTGAATTCTATCAGAGGTTCTTTCCAGTGTCGTATAGGAAGGACAAAGGAGTAGAATTTGCAAACTTGAGACAGGGTCAGCTGAACATCGAGGAATATGTGGCCAAGTTCTCTACACTGCTACGATTTGCTCCACGTATGACCGAAAATGACGAAGCTGTTGCTGATCAGTTCATTAATGGCCTGAATCTGGAAATCTTTACCTTGGTGAATACCGGGAGACCGAATAATTTTACCGATGCTTTGAACAGAGCTAAGGAAGCCGAAGCCGGTCTGATGAGGCAGAGAGGAGCTTTGTTTGTACCTCCAGCACCGAGACCATAGCAACCACCTCCCCAGTTTGAGAGTGGTAGCAGCAGTGGGGGAATGAAAGACTTCCCGAAAGCTAGAGGGAAGCTGTTTAAGAGATCTGGAAGCAGTTCATCCAGTTCTAGTGGCTCGAGATAGACCGATCAGGGCCAAAGTTATACAGGACCTTATTGCAGCACTTGTGGAGGGAAGCATTCCACAGAGAAGTGCCGAGGAGTGTTCGGCAGTTGCCGTATTTGTAGGCAACAGGGACATTTTGCCAGAGTTTGCCCACAGAGAGATTCTCAGAGAGCACAGGGTGCCGAATCATCTGGATCAGCGGCACAGACTGACAAACGATCAGCCGTTGTTCATTCATTCTAGCCAACACCATCTCAGTCACAGCAGAGGCCAGGAGGTAGCCAGACTGTGAGCCAACCTCCTAGACAGTAGGCCAGAGTATTCTCTTTGACAGAGGAGCAGGCTCAGAAGGCACCTGACAATGTTGTTGCAAGTAACTGTTTTATTTCTGGTTATCCTGCATATGTATTGATAGATATTGGTGCATCGCATACATTCATATCTGAGCAATTTGCTTTGATGCATTCTTTGCATATTGAGTCATTATCTGCTGTAGTGTCTGTCTCTTTTCTGTTGGGGACATGTTTGATATCAGTGAAATTTGTTAAATCTTGTATACTACAGTATGATGGGCATGGGATTGAGTTAGACTGTATTGTGCTTGGGTTGTCTGATTTTGACTGTATTATTGGTATCGATATGTTAACCAAGTATAGAGCTACTGTTAATTGTTTCCACAAGATTGTAAGATTCAGACTGGATATGGCTGATGAGTGGAAATTCTACGGTAAGGGTTCTCGATCTAGAATTCCTTTGATATCCGTATTGTCTATGACTCGATTGTTACAAAAAAGAGCGGAAGGATTCCTTGTCTATTTAGTTGATTTACTGAAATCGAGTCCATCATTGTCGGATTTGCCAGTGGTGTGTGAGTTCGCTGATGTCTTCCCAGATGAGATTCCTGGTTTGCCTCCGATTCGAGAGATAGACTTCAGTATTGAGTTGATGCCAGGTACAGTTCCGATTTCAAGTGCTCCGTACAGAATGGCACCGATTATGTTGAAAGAGTTGAAAGAACAGTTGGAGGATTTATTGGCCAAGGGGTATATCAGACCGAGTGTGTCTCCTTGGGGTGCTCCAGTACTGTTTGTGAGAAAGAAAGACGGTTATATGAGACTCTGTATCGACTACCGGCAACTGAACAAAGCAATGGTAAAGAATAAATATCCCTTGCCTCGCATTGATGATTTGTTTGATCAGTTGCAGGGTTCTTCAGTATATTCCAAGATCGATCTGAGATCTGGATATCATCAACTGAGAGTCAGGGATTCTGATATCTCGAAGACAGCATTCAGAACCAGGTATGGACATTTTGAGTTTATAGTCATGCCGTTCGGTTTGACTAATGCTCCAGCTGTGTTTATAGGTCTGATGAACCGCATATTCCAGAGGTATCTTGATGATTTTTTTATTATATTCATTGACGACATTTTGATTTATTCAAAGAATATGATTGACGATGCCGAGCATTTGAGAAATGTATTGAAAATTCTGAGGGCTGAGAAATTGTATGTTAAACTGTCAAAATGTGAATTTTGGTTGAGACAGATTGTATTTCTGGGCATATTATATCCGGAGACGGTATATCAGTTGATCCCAGTAAGGTTGAGGCAGTGATTTGTTGGCCGAAACCGACATCACTACCTGAGATTCGTAGTTTTATGGGTTTGGCAGGATATTATCGTCGATTTATTAAAGATTTCTCGAGTATTGCCAAGCCTATTACTCAGTTGACTCAGAAGAATGCTCTTTTTGTTTGGTCTGAAGACCGTGAGTCCAGTTTTCTTGAGCTGAAGAAAAGACTGACCAGTGCACCGATATTGACTATTCCCTCAGGTACTGGTGATTTTGTGGTTTATTGTGATGCATCTCACCGAGGACTGTGTTGTATTTTGATGCAGCGAGGGCATGTTATTGCTTATGCCTCGAGACAGCTGAAGCCACACGAGACTCGCTACCCAATTCATGATCTTGAATTGGCTGCCATCGTCCTTGCTTTGAAGATATGGCGACACTACCTTTACAGTGAAAAGTTTGAAATCTATTCTGATCATAAAAGCTTGAAATATCTCTTTTCACAGTCAGAGTTGAATATGAGACAGCGAAGATGGCTTGATTTTCTTAAAGACTTCGATTGTGAAATCAAGTACTATCCGGGGAAATCTAATGCAGCAGCAGATGCACTGAGTCGAAAGGTATGTTCTTTATCCTTATCGACGATTGGTGTTTCGAATTTGATAGAATATTGTTGTTTGTCTGGATTAGCTTTTGAAACAGATTGTCAGCCTTTGAGATTATGTGATATTCGAACTGAACCAGAATTGATATTGAGAATCAAAGAAGCACAGAAAGTTGATCAGAATGTGCAGAATTCGATTGCTATGATCAGAGTTGGACATCAATCGGAATATCAGGTTCATGATAGTGTTTTGTATGTGAATAATCGTATTGTTGTGCCGAATGTTTCAGATTTGAGACAGCGGATACTAGCAGAAGCGCACAACAGTCGTTTTAGCATTCATCTTGGTGGCAGAAAAATGTATAATGATTTGAAGACACAGTATTGGTGGAAACAGATGAAATCTGATGTTACTAAATTTGTAGCCAAGTGTCTGAATTTCCAACAGGTGAAAGCCGAGAGGAAGAAACCAGCAGGTTTACTGCACAGTTTATGTATTCCTGAATGGAAATGGGATCACATTTCCATGGACTTTGTGACGCAGTTACCACGTTCCTCCAGAGGTTGTGATGCGATTTGGGCTGTGATTGACAGATTGACCTAATCCGCATGTTTTATTCCATACAAGATGACGTACAGATATGACCAGATGGCCGATATTTATATCAGAGAGGTAGTCAGATTGCAAGGAGTGGCGAAGTCGATTGTTTCGTACCGTAATCCTCGGTTTACTTCGCACTTCTGGCAGAGTTTACAGCAGGCTCTAGGTACGAAGTTACATCTTAGTACCGCATATCATCCTCAAACCGACGGACAGTCAGAGCGGACGATTCAGACATTGGAGGATATGCTTAGAGCCATAGTGCTTGATTTTAGCACTAATTGGCAGGATGCATTGCCACTTTGTGAGTTTTCGTACAACAACAGCTATCAGACGAGTATTGAAATGGCACCATTTGAAGCGTTGTACGGAAAGAAGTGCAGATCCCCTCTGTATTGGGATGATATCTCTGAGGTTCCTAAGATTGGACCTGACATGATCAGAGATATGACTGAAAAAGTGAAGCTGATTCAGAAGAGAATGAAGGCAGCTCAAGAAAGACAAGCCAAATATGCAAACATCAGACGATGATCGTTGGTATTTGATGCAGGAGACCGAGTATTTTCGAAGATTTCACCTTTCAAGGGATTTGTCAGATTTGGCAAGAAAGGGAAGCTGTCTCCACGATATATTGGGTCGTATGAGATTCTCGAGAAGATAGGAGATCGTGCCTATCGACTCGCCGTACCGCCTTCTCTATCTGGGATACATAATGTTTTTCATGTATCATTATTGCGGAAATACCTGCCTGATGCTTCACATGTTATTCAGCCAGCCGAGGCCGAACTTGACGAGACATTGAGCTATTTTGAAAAACCGGTCCAGATTATCGATCGCAAGGAAATGCAACTTAGAACGAAGACTATTCCGCTTGTAAGAGTTCAATGGACTCGTCATGGTACCGAAGAAGCTACTTGGGAGATTGAATCAGTTATGAGACAGGAATTCCCAGCATTATTTAACTGATGTGAGTTTTCTATTCAGTATTCTCTTATATATATTTCTTTCTGATATGATTTGATTGCCCGTGATTTCGAGGACGAAATCGTATCTTAGGGGGGGAGAAATGTAATGCCCGAGATTTTTGATTCTGTTAATCTGAGATTAGTGAGTATGAACTGATGTTATTATAGCCGGGCCATTCCGAGACTAGACTGGACAAAGTATATGAAATGTACAAATTTTGGGCCGAAGGTTTGGCACCCAGGCGGAAGTTTTTGACCGCCCAAGCGCCATTGAATAATGAAAGAAAGTCGAACACCTCGCGCCCGGGTGGAAGTTTTTGACCGCTCGAGCGCGATTGTATAAAATGCGAGGGCCGAACGTTTCGCGCCCGAGCGGCCCTCGCATAAATTCATGACCGCCCGAGCGCAAGGCGTGCTGCACAAAGAGTCCGCCACCTAGCCTTCAACATGCAATATATATATATATATATATATATATAAGTTGCTTCATCCTCAACAGAACACGAGGGAGAAAAATGGATGTCTAGGGAAAAGCCTTAATCCTTGATACTAGAAATCGATTTGCGAGAAATCCGCCCGTTAGAATTTTAATCCGACTTCTGTACTGTGATCCTATTGACACAGGCTTCAACTGGACGTAAGTCTTATTAAGTTTTGATATTTCTTGAAAATATGATATTGCTAGAATTGGATATGATTCATATATAGTGTTCTTGACATATTAGACATCGTAGAATCGAAGTCAGATTGAAAACAAATTGATTATGGAATTGTTATGATTTTTCAGAGTATATTGATTGATATTGGACAGATTTGAATTATGAATTGGTTACAGATTGTATCGGATATCAGTTATGGATTGTAATTATTATCGGCTGATGTTGTATTGACCGGAGTATCGAGATTGTTCCGTTATGCCGCTGATATTGAATTAAATCCAGATTGATCAGATTGGTATTGATTTGTGCAGCATATTGATATGGTATTATTGATATTGTCATTACCAGATTGAGTGTTGAGAGACTTTGAATTCTAGACGGGAACATCATCAGAACTGCAATAAAAGAAAGGTATAAGTCAATGTGGTACCGGGAGAACGACTCGAGTAGGATATACTTGAGTTTCCCTAAATCACATACTTATTGTTATTGTGTGTATTGATTTGAATAGGTATGCTTGCTCTATTGATTTATAGAAAGCATGTATTTGACGAGTATTAGATGAGTGATCTTGTGACATAGGTGCCGGATAGTGATGGAATCGTCACTGGCACATTGCACATTTTCACAGGATAGTGATGTGGCGAAAGTGCCAAAGTCTGTGACGGATAGGTCAAGACACTGGATGTTTGGTTATATCGAAGTTGATAGAATTGAAGTTTCTTCTATTACTGATATTCGATATGGAATACCAACGTCTGGAAACCGGGATCCCTAGACTAGGAATGAGTCTAGTCTGAGACGTAGAGTCACGAGTCTTATTGACAGTTTTATATTGATTATGTTTTCAGATTTGATACATATTATTGATATTTGTTACATGCTTTTACATTGTTTATATGATTGCATATTTCATTGATTTATACTGGGATTTTATTCTCACCGGAGTTATCCGGCTGTTGTCGTGTTTGTATGTGTGCATGACAACAGGTGGGACAGGATCAGGGTCGAGGAGATGATGACTGATCGTGATTAGAGTGGAGACTACGGACTTTGACGTTGCTATAGATAAGATTCAACACTTGACATTTAGTTGTTGAACCTTAGTTTGAGTTTGATGCTTGTTGTACAAGACTTGTACCTCTATACTGATATGTATATTAGATTGAATTCCATTACATTCCGCATTTAAAAAAAAAATTTAGACCCTGTTTATTATAATGAATTGAATTGTCTCAATGATGATTAAGAATATGATTAGCGTCCGGGTCCCCACAGTTATTAAACCTTTAGCAACGACAATTGGATGATTGTTTACTACTACGATGATTAAATAAAAACTCAACGAAAATGATTCACAAATTAAAAGATGAAATAAATAAACTAAAATTATTGATTAAAGATTCAATGAGAAATGAATTTATTGGGAATCTCGGTTCACCTACCCCTCACTAATTTATTTAATTTGTTCGATAATAATCTACGCTTATGACGGGATTTCCTATCCAATTGAACATGACCTCTCAAGCTATGCCAAACAAATTCAACGCAGTGAAGTAATTAAATCTCTTTAATTATTTATCAAATATTATTCGCATGTCATTCTATGAAATCCCCTAGCTTTCGACCTAGTGGACTATGACTATCGACGTGTATCCGATTTCATATTTCTATGTAAATTGTAAATCCACAGATTATGCTACTCGTTCATATCACGGGCTATTCTCTCAAACTCACTCGCAATATGAAATCGTTATTTAAGTTAGCTACGCTTCAACAACGCAATGAAAATAATAGCACAATCAAGAATAAATCAAAAGTCGATAGAAGAATTAACTAAACTCAGTTTCAGGGTAGGATCCCCTTAAATCCCAACAAATAATGAAAATTAGCTACTAAATTCATGATCAAACTAAGAATAACAATATTTAAACAAGATAAATTAAATTAGAAATACTAGACGTGACGAAAACGCGAAGAACGTTACCCGTAAATATTGAAATCTTCCACTCCAAGCTTTTCTCCAAACCTTTCCTTTGTTCCCAACTTTTTGGCAGCTGAAAAGTCCTCTTATTTTTGTCCCTCGGGTTCCTTTTGCGACCACCCACCTACCAAGTTGAATACAAGCCAATAAGGAGAATTTCCATGTTTACTCGCGCTGGGGCAGTATAATTTCTTCAGCCTCTCGCGCTGGGGTGGTCAAGAAATACCGCCTTAGCGCGAGGTGTTCTGTCCGGACCTCCTATTTTTGCTGCTCTCGTGCTGGGTCGGTCAAGAATTACTGCCCTAGAACGAGGTCTTCTTCCCAACTCCTTCCTTGGCTTCTACAAGCGCTGGGGTGGTCAAGAATTACTGCCCCAACGCCAAATGATCTGTCCTCAGCTTCACTTCTGGTTGAATTTTCCCCTTTTCCGTTTTGTTTCCTACACATTCGTACAACTCAGTGATCGGTGATCATATGCAATAACTTAAGAAAAAAATGAACAAAATGCAGACTTCATGCAATGAAAATGATACAAACTAAGACTCAAACAATGCACTAAAATAACTAAATATGACCTCTATCACAAAATACTGCCAAAAGCCCTAAATTATGCAATTCTAGTAAACCATGCCATAAAATCCTAAAATCATGTTATAAACATGCATTAAATGCATTTGAAACATTAAACAAACCATTTTTCATAATACCCTAGATTTGCATTCAGTTAGGTTACGTCTATTAAGTTACTAGACTTTACAATTCCTCCCCCCTTAACTTTAATTTCGTTCTCGAAATTTAAAACTTACCGAAACGTTGTGGGTAGTGACTCCTCATCTCCGCCTCGGTCTCCCAAGTATCATCTTCCTCGGAGTGATTTAGCCACTTGACTTTGACCATTTGGATCACTTTGTTCCGGAGTCTCCTTTCATAACTGTCAGAAATTTGAGTAGGTCTTTCCTCGAAAGTCTGGTTGGGTGTCAACTGCAGAGGCTCAAAATTCATCACATGCAAAGGATTCAACATGTACTTCCGCACCATCGAGATGTGGAACACATTATGAACTCCAGCAAGATTTAGCGGCATTGCAACTCTGTAGGCTGGTGTCCCAACTCTCTCGAGAATCTCAAACGGCCATATGTATCTAGGACTGAGTTTTCCTTTCTTGCCAAATCCTATTACACCTCTCATGGGTGTAACTTTCACAAACACGTTGTCACCCACTGCAAACCTTAGATCTCTGCGTCGCTTATCTACATAACTCTTCTGTCGACTCTGATTAATATTCTTCCTATCTCGGATCTTGACTACTAGTTCTGCAGTTTGGCTGACGATGTCTGGACCCAACTCTGCCCTTTCACCTACCTCATCCCAATATATCGATGATCTGCACTTTCTCCCATAAACTGCCTCGTAAGGAGCCATACCAATAGATTCTTGATAGATGTTGTTGTATGTGAACCCCACAAGAGGTAACTTCGGCTCCCAGCTGCCATGGAGGTCAATCACGCTAGCCCTCGGTAGATCCTCCAAGATCTGAATTACTTTCTCAGACTGGTCGTCGGTCTGAGGATGGAAAGTTTTACTCAATAGCAACTTGGTACCCAATACCCGATGCACTCTTCCAGAACACAGATGTGAACCTCGATTGTCTGTCGGAAAAAATAGACACCGGAATTCCATGCAATATGGCTCTCTCTGATATATAGCTCTGCGTATTGAGTCATAATGAAAGACTTTTTAATTGGTAGAAAATGCGCTGATTTAGTGAGCCGATCGAATTTCACCCGAATGACATTATATCCTCCAACTGTCCTGAGTAACCCTGTCACAAAATCCATAGTGATGTTGTGGGGACTCGTACGCTAATTCATGTCTTAATCATTATTAATGTCAAATATAACAATTAAGAAAATTTGGACTAAATTTTTTTTTCTTTTTAAAATATAAATGCGGAAACGTAATAGTAATCTATTTGAAATACATGTCAATATCAAAGTACAAGTCATGTACTGCATGTCTCTATCTCAACTAGGTTCAACGACTATACATCCAGTGCGGAATCCTATTCTGCTTCTGGGCCCGGATCTCCACGCTAAATATAATATCTCATCCTCTTCCTGATCCTTATCCTATCCCCCATGTTGTCATGCACACATACAAACAAGACAACAGCCGGATAACTCCGGTGAGAATTACATTCCCAGCATAAATCATGTACACATGCATTTTATATAAACATATATAACAGCATGAAACAGATATTCATAACATGTATCAAAATCAGAAACATGAATCAATACAAACTCTGAATCACACTCCGTGACTCTTCGACTCACATGAATCAATGTAACTCTGAATCACACTCTATGACTCTTAGACTCTGACTCGACTCATCCTAATCTAGGGATCCCGATCGGAATAAGAACATACACCCACCTACACTCCCGATCGGGGTGGTGGTACGTTCTTATTCACGGACTTTGGCTCTTTCCATATCGAATATCAGTAATAGAAGAAACTCCAATTCAATCCACTTCGATATAACCAAACATCCGGCCTCTTGGCGAATCAGCCACAGATTAGGCACATCCGCCCAGGCATATCGGCCAACCATCTAAGCCCATCAGCCTTGGCATATCCTGCCAAACCTCTGTGACAATGTGCAATGACCCAGTGACGATTCCATCACTATCTGGTACCTTTGTCACGAGATCAATCATCTACGACTAGGCGCATCAGCCTATGACTCAATACATAAATCAGTAGACCAAAGATATCAATCACATCAATTGCAAATATCAATGCAATAAGATGAAGTATGTGATTTTGGGAAACTCAAGTCGAATTTAACTCGAGTTGTGCAATCCCGCATCAACATCAATTTTTACATTCCGTTTCGTTCTGTCGATCTGGCTCTGTCGAAGTCTCGAAGTCAAAGCTATCAATGTCACTCAATCTGAAATGACGTATCGAGAAATACAATATCAATTCAAAATCTGTTCTGATCAATATCAAGTCAAGACATACTCTGATCAATGTCAATGATACAACGATACAATCTCAATCAATAGTGAATATGATCAATACCAATCTATTGATGTTTCGACGACATAATAATACAATCTCAATAATAACATATCGTAATATCAAATATGCGCAACCTCAATCATATCACTTCCGAAAATCATAACAATTATATAAATAGTCCGTTCTTCGATCTGACTGCAATTATATACTGATCAGTATACCCAGAATACAATATATCAGTCAAATCCTAATTCCCCCAATATCATAATTTCAAACGATATCAGAATTCATAAAACTTACATCCAGTTGAAGCTCTCGCCGCTAGGAACTCAGTACTGTACTCAGATTCAAAATCAGACGGATGGATTTTGCACAATCCAAATCTAAAATAAAAAACTTGAAGTTGACCTCGGTTTCTCGTTTTTCCCTTCTCTTTTCCATATCAAATGAAAGCTTGTATATATATATACACGTTTCATGAGAAGACTAGGTGGCTCATTCTTTCAAGTAACACGTCTCGCGCATAAGCGCGAGACAATATGTCTCGGCGCGTCGTTCACACGGCAGCTCCCGCATATGCGCGCCCTCATTCGGCGCATATGCGCGAGGTCCTTTACCATTCTTCACAACTCTCGGGTACCCTCCCGCACATGCGCGAATCCATGTCGCGCATATGCGCGAGGTTCTCTGCCCACTCCGCGCATATGCGCCCGGCATGAACCCGCATATGCGCGAGGCTCAATCCTCACACATAATTCAAATCTCCTTCTCGCCTATCCCGGTCTAATTCGTTCCGTCTCAAATCACCTCAATCATCACCCAATCATTTCAGATTACGGTGATCAAATTCTCGGGCCTTACAGATGTTCTCCCATTTCAACTCGGGAATAAGGAGCGGTCTAAGCTTTCCTGCATGTCTATGATACTTTGCCTTAACCTCCTGACATGTCAAGCACTCTGACACAAGAAGCAAAATATGTCGCTTCATGCCCGGCCACCTATATAATGATTGCAGATCCTCATACATCTTCGTACTCCCTGGGTGAATGGAGTACGGAGTACTATGGGCTTCCATCATAATGTATTATCTCATTGAATCACCACTAGAAATCCACAATCGGTCACGGTATCGGACTATGCAATCCTAAACATAATACAATCTCAGACCCTTGAACTCATCCCTCAGTCTCCACTTCTGCAACTGCTCATCAAAGGAATGCCATGCTCGAATCCTGTCACTCAGTGTGGACTGATATGTCAGGGTAGAAAGATTAAGAACATCGCCCCTAGCGTACAATGGAATCTCGAATCACTGAATCTCTTCCCGCAAGGGTCTTTGAGCTGACAACTGAGCAATCGTTGCATTCTTCCTGCTCAAAGCATCTGCGACCACATTAGCTTTTCTCGGGTAGTAGCTAATGTCAAAGTCATAGTCCTTCACCAACTCTAACCATCTCCACTGTCTCATATTATCTCTTTATGAGTGAAAACGTACTTCAAACTCTTGTGATATTTGAAAATCCTACACTTCTCCCCATACAGTTAGTGTCTCCAAATCTTCAAAGAGAATACTACCGCTGCTAGCTCGAGGTCATGAGTGGAATAATTCGTCTCATGAAGCTTCAGCCTTCTGGATGCATAGGCTACCACTCTGTCATGCTGCATCAGAACTGTGCCTCAAATAAGCTTCGAAGCATCTGTGTATAGCACATACTGCCCTTGCCCTGATGGCATTTCTAGAACTGGCACTGAAGCCAATTCTTGATTCAACTTTTCAAATGTTTCCTGTCACTCTGATCCCCAAATGAATTTGGCATTTTTCTTTGTCAACACGGTCATGGGTTCCGCAATAGAAGAAAAGCCCACAATAGACTTCTGGTAGTACCTAGCTAGACCCAAGAAACTATGGATCTATGTCACACTCTTGGGCACTGGCCAATCTCTGACTGCCTCAACCTTGCTGGGATCAACCTCGACTCCATCCCTGGAAAAAATGAGGCGTAAGAACGCCACTCTGTCCAGCCAAAACTCACACTTGCTTAACTTGGCATATATCTGTCTGTCTTTTAATGTCTGCAGTGTTGTTCTCAAGTGCTGACTGTTATCCTCTCTGCTCTTCAAATATATCAATATATTATCTATAAAGACTATGATGACATGATTCAAATACGGCTAAAATACGTGATTCATGAGATCCATGAAGATTGCTGGCGCGTTAGTCAATCCAAAAGGCATCACCATAAACTCGTTGTGCATATAACGCGTCTTGAAAGTCGTCTTGTGAACATATGCCTCTCTCACCTTCGGATGGTTATATCCTAAACGAAGATCTATCTTCGAGAACACTGATGCCCCCTACAACTGATCAAATAATTCATCGATTCAAGGCAGGGGATATTTAATCTTGATGGTGACTCTGTTCAGCTCGCTATAATCGATGCCAAGTCGCATATTGTCGTCCTTCTTCTTCACGAAGAGTACCAGTGCGCCCCATGGATAGAAACTCGGGCGAATAAAACCCTTGTGTCACGCCCTGAAACCGAGGCGTCGGTGACATTCGGCATTGTTTAACAATTACTTGAAAACAATTAAGCCTCGTAGCAAATGGCCAAAAACCAGTCTTTTTCATATCACAAAATATTGACTTTACAATGACAACGGATTAAAAATTGCCTCAGAAATGCGGAAGCGAAATATAAAAAGAAATTGTAAATTCTTGATTCTCGTTCTTTTCATTCGATCACCATCTTCAGAAAATCTTCTTATTCCTCCTCATTCATTTGCTCTTCATTCTTATCTGAAAGTGGTAAGGGGTGAGTGTTCTGGAAAACACTCAGCAAGTGGGGGCCGATCGATTTTCAAAGATACATATAGAACTTAATTTTTAAAGCTTCTCTTTAACTAACTTTCAAAACTTATTACTTTTGATTTATCATAAGAACTGAATCAAACATGAGACAAAGATTATCAGACGATTCAGAGCAAATCAGAGAAAACACAACACTGTTACTCATCTCATTTTGCATGGTCAAATTGTCCCCAATATGTTAGTACTCTAAGGGGTGAGGCCAGAACACGGTTTTATACCCACTGATGGGGGCAAGAAAGAACACAATTTTATACTCACTGATGGGGGCCAGACAGAATTACAATTATTGTTCCATTTCAAATTCTAATTGTAATAGTGTATCAAAAAATCAGATTTATAATAGAACTTACCAGAATTTTGAGCGAATTCAGCGGAGGCAAAGGATGTCAAAATCAGAAAGAACATAAAGCTCATCAATCGAGATTTTAAATCATGTAAGCACTGATTCTCGTAAATAAGGACACGCATATAAGCATGTCATTTTATATTTATCCAAATTTTAAACTACAAGAAAAATACGTAACAAAAAAACCCACTTACCGAATGTCGAAGATGCGGTTCAAAACTTGCTTAATTTTGGACGTACGAAGATTGCCAGATTCGGACCACATGGTGACCAAAATTTGGACAGGGCCTCCCCACAGTGTTGACAATAATTTGCAGCACAAAAATGACGGCATGAGCTTTCCTTCTTCTCCCTTTCCTAGCGGCGGCCGAGGGCTTTTTGTTGAGGGTGAGGGCGGAATTTTCTTGAAGCTTTTTTGTATGATTTCCTTAACATTGCATGCCCTATTTATAGGTGATTTTTTTCCCATTAAACTACCCTTGGCCGTCCCCTTGCTACCCAAGAAAACATTCATTTTGGTCAAAGTTCTATCCAAGCATCAAGAGTCACCTTGGTTTTCTAAAGGGACAATTCTTGCACAATTAATTTGTCTAAGTCTCATTGCTCTTCCCTTAGATCCATTTTGATTATTTTAGGACAAGGAGAGATGAGATTATTTGAGCTAAAAGATTGAGTCCTTGAGCTGGGGGTTTTATCCTCTAGTGTCGTCTATTAGATTGATGCGGTTCCATATGACGTAGATCTCTTTTTAGTTTATCTCCGAGCTTTTAAGCTAATTCCTCGAGCTGTGTTAGCTGACAAATTAAATTTTATAATTTATTCTTATAATTAAGCTTAAAGTTTTGAGCAGAATTTTGAGTTTTATTTCTTACATGATTTGCTTCGAAAATTACGGGTTCTCACATTCCACCCTCATTATTGGAAGTTTCGTCCTCGAAACTTGGTTCAGCTTGATCTTTTAAAGAGGAGAGGATATTTAGTGTGCTTCCTTTGTTCTAGTTCACAAGTTGCTTCCCGTTCAGTATGATTTTACCACTGTACTTTGACATATGGGATTGTTCGGTGTCTCAGCACTTGTTCTTTGTTGTCCACTATTTGAATAAGGACCTCTTCATATTTCATCTCTTCGTTGAAGTGTCCTTTGATCATTAGCAGTGCAACTTTAATGACGTGACTCGGATTTGGGACATATTTCCTTAGTTTTGAGATGTGGAAAACGTTGTGAATTCTGTACATGTCTGGTGGTAAGACTAATCGGTAGGCTAGGGTTCCAACTTTCTCCAGTATTTCGAAGGGTCTGACATATCTTTGATTTAGCTTTCAGGACTTGTTGAACCGAACCAGTCCTTTCACATGTGAGACTTTTACATAAGCTTTTTCACTGACCTCCAATTCCAACGGTCTTCGCTTTAGATCAGCCTAGCTCTTTTGTCGATCTTGAGCTATCTTGAGTCTCTCTCTTATTATGGCTACTTTTTCGATGGTTACTTGAAAAATCTCAGGTTCTGTGATAGTATTTTCTTCGAATTCATCCCAATACAAAGGTGATCTACACTTTCGACCATACAGTGCCTCATACGGAGCCATTACGATACTGATGTGATAGATGTTATTATAGGCGAATTCTATCAAAGGTAATTGTTCAATCCAATTCCCATTAAAGTCCAGAGAACATGCCCACAACATGTACTCGAGGGTTCAAATTGTCCTTTCAGTTTGGCCATCAGTCTGTGGATGATAGTCCATGCTGAGAATTACTTTGGTTCCCATAGCCTTTTGAAAACTTTTCCAAAATGGTGATACGAATCTTGGATATATATCATATAATATACTTGTCAGAACACTGTGTAATCTCACTATGATATCCGTGTACAGGTTGGCTAATTTATCCAGGTTATAATTAATTCGAACTTGTAAGAAATGAGCAGATTTGGTCAATCTGTCAATGATTACCCAAATTCCATCGTGACCTTTCTTTGATTTTGGTAGTCCTACTACGAAGTCCATGGAGATGTTTTCCCACTTCAACTTTTGTATTTCTAATGGTTGTAGGAGTCCTCGATGTTGATGTTCTGCCTTGACTTGTTGATAGTTTAAGCACTTGGAAACAAAGACAACTACATTTTTCTTCATTCCATTCCACCGGTATTTATTTTTCAGATATAATTACATCTTGATGCTTCCAGGATGGACTGAAAATTTCATGTGGATCAGACAGGGAGACGACCATCAGCTGTTCACTTTTTTCAGCCAGCACCATCGACCCAGCCACAGCAGAGGCCAGGAGGAAGCCAGACTATTAGCCAACCTCCTAGACAGCAGGCCAGAGTATTTGCCTTGACAGAGGAGCAGGTGCAGGACGCACCTGATGATGTTGTTGCAGGTAACTGTTTTATTTCTGGTTATCCTGCTTATGTATTGATTGATACTGGTGCATCACATACATTTATTTATGAGAGATTTGCATTGATGCATGCATTGCCTGTTGAATCCCTAGCTGCTGTAGTATTTGTCTCTTTTCCTTTGGGGACATGTTTGATATCAGTGACATATGTTAGATCTTGTATACTGCGGTATGATGAGCATGAGATTGAGTTAGATTGCATTGTACTTGGATTGTCTGATTTTCATTGTATTATCGGTATCGATATGTTGACCAAGTACAGAGCTACCGTTGATTGTTTCCATAAGATTGTTAGATTCAGACCTGAGATGGCTGAGGAGTGGAAATTTTATGGTAAGGGTTCTAAATCTAGGATTCCTTTGATATCTGCTATGTCTATGACTCGATTATTTCCGAAAGGAGCAGAGGGATTCCTTGTTTATTCAGTTGATTTACTGAAATCGAGCCCATCATTGGCTGATTTGTCAGTGGTATGCGAGTTTGCAGATGTTTTCCCAGATGAGATTCTGGGCTTTCCTCCAGTCAGAGAGATAGACTTCAGCATCGAATTGGTACCAGGTACCGTTCCGATTTCTAGAGCTCCGTACAGAATGGCACCAATTGAATTGAAAGAGTTGAAAGAGCAGTTAGAAGACTTACTGGCCAAGGGTTACATCAGACCGAGTGTTTCTCCTTGGGGTGCTCCAGTGTTGTTTGTAAAGAAGAAAGACGGTTAAATGAGACTTTGCATTGACTACCGGCAACTGAACAAGGCTACGGTAAAGAATAAATATTCCTTGCTTGGTATTGATGATTTGTTTGATCAGTTGCAGGGTTCTTCTGTATATTCCAAGATCGATCTGAGATCTGGATATCATCAGCTGAGAGTCGGGGATTCTGATATTTCGAAGACAGCATTCAGAACCAGGTGTGGATATTATGAGTTTATTGTCATGCTGTTCGGTTTGACTAATGCTCTAGCTGTGTTTATGGGTCTGATGAACCGTATATTTCAGAGGTATCTTGATGATTTTGTTATTATATTCATTGATGATATCTTGATTTATTCGAAGAATATGATTGATCATGCCGAGCATTTGAGAATTGTATTGAAAATTATGAGGGATGAGAAATTATATGCCAAACTGTCAAAATGCGAGTTTTGGTTGAGACAGGTTGTATTTCTGGGTCACATCATATCCGGAGATGGTATATCAGTTGATCCCAGCAAGGTTGAAGCCGTGATTTCTTGACCAAGACCGTTATCAGTACCCAAGATTTGTAGTTTTATGGGTTTGTCAGGATATTACCGTCAAAAACTGTGAGTCCAGTTTTCTTGAACTGAAGAAAAGACTGACCAGTGCACCGATATTGACTATTCCATCAGGTACTGGTGATTTTGTGGTTTATTGTTATGCATCTCACCAAGGATTGGGTTGTATTCTAATCAGCGAGGGCATGTTATTGCATATGCTTCGATACAGTTGAAGCCACATGAGACTCGCTATCCAATTCATGATCTTGAATTGGCAGCCATTGTATTTGCTTTAAAGATATGGCGACATTACCTTTATGGTGACAAGTTCGAAATCTATTCTGATCATAAAAGCTTGAAATATCTCTTTTCACAGTCAGAGTTGAATATGAGGCATCGAAGATGGCTTGATTTGCTTAAAGACATCGATTGTGAAATCAAGTACTATCCGGAGATATCCAATGCAGTAGCTGATGCACTGAGTCGAAAGGTATGTTCTTTATCCTTATTGACGATTGGTGTTTCGAATTTGATAGAAGATTGATGTTTGTCTGGATTGGTATTTGAGACAGATTATAGACCGATGAAATTATATGCTGTTCAAGCTGAACCAAAGCTGATTTTGAAAGGTAAAGCGGCTCAGAAAAGTGATCAGAATGTTCAGAATTCGATATTTATGGTCAGATCAGGTCATCGATCAGATTATCAGGTACGTGATGATGTACTGTATATGAACAATCGTACTGTTGTGCCGAATGTTTCAGAATTGAGACAGCGGATACTTGCAGAAGCGCACAGCAGTCGTTTTAGCATTCATCCTAGTGGCAGAAAGATGTACAATGATTTGAAAGGACAGTTTTGGTGAAAACAGATGAAGAATGATGTTGCAGAATTTGTTTTCAAGTGTCTGAATTGCCAACAGGTGAAAGCGGAAAGAAAGAAATCAGGAGGTCTACTGCACAGTTTATCAATTCCTGAATGGAAATGGGATCACATTTCCATGGACTTCGTGACGCAGTTGCCACGTTCCTTCAAAGGTTGTGATGCGATTTGGGTCGTGATTGACAGATTGACCAAATCAGCATGCTTCATTTCGTATCAGATGACGTACAGATATAACCAAATGGCAGAAATCTATGTCAGAGAAGTGGTCAGATTGCACGGAGTGCCGAAGTCGATTGTATCAGACCGTGATCCTCGGTTTACTTCGCACTTCTGGCAGAGTTTGCAGCAGGCTCTAGGTACGAAGTTACATCTGAGTACCGCATATCATCCACAGACCGACGGATAGTCAGAGCGGACTATCCAGACACTGGAAGATATGATGAGAGCTGTAGTGCTTGATTTTAGCACTAGTTGGCAAGATGCATTGCCACTTTGTGAGTTTAGTTACAATAACAGCTATCAGACGAGTATTGAGATGGCTCTGTTTGAAGCATTGTACGGTAAGAAGTGCAGATCCCCTCTGTATTGGGATGATATCTCTGAGGTACCTGAGTTTGAACCTGATATGATTAAAGATATGACAGAAAAAGTGAAGCTGATTCAGAAGAGAATGAAGACAGCTCAAGACAGACAAGCCAAATATGCCAATGTTCGACGTAGACCATTGGTATTTGAGGCAAGAGACCGAGTATTTTAAAAGATTTCACCTTTCAGAGGAGTTGTCAAATTTGGCAAGAAAGGGAAGCTGTCTCCACGATATATTTGGCCGTACGAGATTCTCGAAAAGATGGGAGATTGTGCCTATCGACTCGCATTACCGCCTTCTCTATCTGGAATACATGATGTCTTTCAGGTATCTATGTTGCGGAAGTATCTCCCTGATGATTCTCACATTATTCAGCCAGACGAGGCCGAACTTGATGAAAGTCTGAGTTATGTCGAGAAGCCTATTCAGATTCTTGATCGTAAAGAAAAGCAGCTTAGAACGAAGACTATTCCGCTTGTGAAAGTCCAGTGGAGTCGTCATGGCATTGAGGAAGCTACCTGGGAGACTGAATCAGATATGAGACAGGAATTCCCAGAGTTATTTCACTGATGTGATTCTTTTATTTTAGCTTCTGTGATATCTTCTTATCTTATGTGATTTGATTGTCTGCGATTTCGAGGACGAACTCATGTCTCAGAGGGGGAGAATTGTAAGGCCCGAGATGTTATCATTTTAATCCGAGATTATTTAATTTATGAATTTTGGAATGATGAATTAGATTCCACGGTTTTTTTAATTAATTAGGATTGAAATTGAATAAAAAAGAGTTGTGAGGACCAAATTACAAATAGTGAGATTTCAGGGGCTAAAGTGCAATTAATGGGATTGAGTGGGACACTTGTCTTCACCATGAATTTGATATATAAATAAGTTTAATTTCTTTGCGACTTTCAGAAGGAAAACCGAGAGTTGCCATTACAATTTCCCTCAAGCTTCACTTTACACTAGATTGTGATTTTATGCAATCCGGTTATCAGGATTTGAATCCGAACACAGTTCTGTGATCCTCTCTTCAAGAGATACTCAAGGATGTAAGTTTCATCGAATTCTGACGTGTTTCAAAATTCATGTATTGGAGGAATTATTATTTTATCATTATATGGTGTTCTGGATATGTTAGACATCGTATAATCGAAGTCAGATCGAAGAACAGATTGATTATGGAATTGTTATGATTTTCTGATTATATTAATTGGAAATTGAACAGATTTGGATTATTGACTGATTTTGGATTGTATCGGATATTGGTTATGATTTGTAATTGATATCTGTTGATATTGTATTGACGGGGATATCGGGATTGTGCCGTTATACTGTTAATTTTGAATTAGATTCAGATTGTTCGGATTTAGTATTGAATTGGGAATGGAATGTTGATATTACTATTCTCGATATGCCATTTCAGATTGATAGAGACAGTCTTGAATTCAAAATTCCAATTCTTCAGACCGAGACTACGAAATAAAGGTATAAGTCGATATTAACCGGGAGATTAACTTGAGTCAGATTGGACTCTAGTTTCCCTAAATCCACATACTTTATTTTATTGCAATTGTTTGACATTGATATGATTAATCTATTGATTTATAGAAAGTAGAGAATAGCCGATAGCTATTGAGCGAGAGTCATTGACAGAAGTGTTAGACAGTGATAGAGTGGTCATTGGCCCATTGCACATTGTCATAGGATAGCTTTGGCGGATATGCCAAGTTTGTGGCGGATATCCAAGACACTGGATTATTGGCTTATATCGATATTGCTTAGGGGCGGATCGACTCATATCGCTGAGATTCGATATATGTGTTATTGTCCAGGAACCGGGATACCTAGATTAGAGATGAGTCGAGTTGGAGATGACGAGTTAGAGAGTTTTATCTATATTCACTAATGTGTCATAAATTACGATTCATGTTCTTAATACCTGGTTTATGCTTTTGTATATGATTTTATGCATCGCATGTATATATTGCTTATACTGGGATTTTATTCTCACCAGAGTTATCCGGCTGTTGTCGTGTTTGTATGTGTGCATGGCAAAAGGTGGGACAGGATCAGGGTCGAGGAGATTATGAGAGATCGTGATTAGAGTGGAGACTACAGACTTTGACGTTGCTGTAGATAGGATTCAGCACTCGACATTTAGTTGTTGAACCTTAGTTTGAGTTTGGTGTTTGTTGTACAAGACTTGTACTTTTATACTGATATGCATATTAGATTGAATTACATTACATTCCGAAATTTTTTTTAAAAAACATTTAGACCCAGATTAATTGATTGATTCATTTATCCCAATGACGATTAAGAAGATGATTAGTGTCCGAGCCCCACAATATATCTGTCATATTTCATAGTCATATCGTGCTTCAATAATCAGTAGTATCCTAATGTTCTTGAACAATGAGAGTGGAGATAATTTCTCCTTATATTCAATTAATTCTCTTTTGAGTATATCTTTTTTTTGTTAATCTAGATTTCAAGGTCACTGACTTCTCATCCACCTCAAACTTTATTTTGTTAATTCATTTGCATCGTATGAGAACAATTCTCAGGTGGATCTACTAAGGCTTTAGCCATTTGGATGAATCAGTATCAAATATTGCTTATTTGAAGTTTCTTGAATCACATCCATCATGGGCAACTCATCTTGGTCATATTCAAGAAGCATGTTCATCCTCATAGGTGGCTTTGAGACCTGTTCAGATCTCATAGGAGCGTGTAATATCTCGACTGGATGTTGGGGTATGGGTTCTACAATTTCAGGTGTGAGTGTTTCTCAAATCTCCTCGAGTTCTGTCATTTCACTTTTACTATCCATTATAAAACCATTCTCTAAGAGGGTGGCGTTTCTAATTTTTTTTTATCATATAAGTAATATGCAACATTGTTCTTTGGATATCCCTCAAAATAGTACAAACTGGATCTACTATTGAATTTGACTCTAACTTTTCACTTCAAGTAAGTAGGGTATCCTCATATCCTAATATAAAAATATTTGGGATGCGTCTCATTCCATATTTCGTATGTTGTTTTGTCCACTGCCTTTGTATTGATATTGTTAAATTACATTTGTCGCAGTCTCAAGTGCATATCTCCAAAAAGACGACGACAATTCAGTGAATGCCATCATATACAAACTGTGTCCATTAATATTTCATTACAAATTATCTGACATACCATTCAAGTGTAGTGTGGCGGGAGGAGTCCACTGTGAGATAATCTCGTTATCTTTATGATAATCTTGGAATTCGGTACTCAAGTATTCGCCACTTCGATGAGACCAAAGTGTTTAAATAATTTTTTAAATTATTTTTCTACTTTAGCTCTGAATTCTTTGAACTTTTCAAAGACCTTATACTTATATTTTATCAAATAAACATACCAATTTCTAGAATGATCATCAATAAAATAATTAAATAAGAATGCCCATATTTGGTTCTAAAACTTAATCGGCCAGACACATCTATATGGGGCTTTGTTAATGTTTCCTTTCAACTAGGTCTGACATGTAGCAAGAGAGTTTATGACTGATAAATCAAACATGTCATCTCCCACTAGCTTGTAAATCATTCTTTGGGAAATATATCTTAGTCTAGTGTGCCGCAAGTATGCTTTGTTTAGAATATCTAGTTTTCTTTTACTTGTTGTTATAATAGCGTTAACTTGGAAATCGTTGGTTATTGGAATGAAGCATTTCAGTATGCATTGGAAAGATACGATTATGATCTACAAATCATCTTCAGAAATTAAAGTCTGAATCAAAGCTTAAGATGCTGATAAATGACGATGAAACTACTGGTTTTGCACGAACTGAAATCAACTAGGCTGATTTCAGCACACCAGTTGAAACTGAACCATACCAGTTGAACTGAACCAGATCAGCTGAAACTGAACTGGATCAGTTGAGCACACCAGAAATGAACTGAACCAGAATTGTTGAAACTGAACCAGAACAGTCGAACTGAACCAGTTGACCAAAGTTGACAAGTTTAGGCTCGGGAAGATGTCAAGCAAGGCGAATTTGACCATTGCAAGTTAAGAAATAGTACAGAATCTCTCCAAACGGTCATATTATTGTATCTAACGTATATATCATTGTTGGGGTCTATAAATACAACATCTTGAAGATTATTCAAAGCATGAACAATTAGCATGAATAAATATGCTAGTTGAGAGCACAAGCCATTGTGTGAGGATACATTTGAGAGGTACACTGTAAATGATAAATTCCTCACACACAATCACTCACACATATACAAGAGAGTTGAACTTCAAAGATTAGTTTATCGAGTCTTCACATAAAGACATTAAGATTGTATTTGTAGTCTTGTCATAAGAGACGTTAAACATTATATGGATCGTGAGGTTTTGGACTACAATCGAGAGTGTTCTAGGAGTTTCAATTAGGCAAGAGATAAATCGAAAGTTGAAATAGGTTTGTACAAGGTGTTGTAGAAATCAAAGTCTTCTAGGGAATCCTTCCCAAGGGGAAGAAAGGATGACGTAGGAGTTGTTAATCTCCGAACATCCATGAACAAATTCATGTTAATTTATTTATTGCATTTACTTATCACTTCCATTGTTTCTAAAGATGCATTTTTGAAGCATTTATGTGTTCTTCAAATACCAAAATATTGCATACCAAGTTTTTGATAAAATGGTTCAACCAAAATATTTTTCTCATTCAACTTGGCTATATTTTAAATATTTTACAAAATATTTTATCGGTTTCTACGAAGGATTATTTTGAGTGTCTTCCACTTGGTTTGAAAACCAAACTCGATTTAATTCTTCGATATTGAATATTTCATGAACCGAGCTATTGTAGCTCAACGATTTAACCCCTAATCGATCCTAACACTTGTTCCTAATAAACATTCATTCTTACAATTATTACACACACATTTAGAAAAAGAACAAAAAAATTGTCTTTATCAAGAATAGAAATAAAAATGATGGTTTTAACTAAATCAGGAACATATAAAATATTTTCAAAAAATAACTTAAAATTATTGTTCTAAATCAAGTAAATGTCTCCTATGACCTCCACAACAACCCTTACACCATTGCTATCATCAAGAAGGTCTCACCTTCTCGGAGCCTTATAATTTTTTCATCACCTACAAATCATTTCGAAGATGAGAACCACATTCAGTAACCATTATCCAAGAAGATGAATTAATTGAGACATTCACTTCAATATAAAATATAACTTACCCAGTCTTCTTCTGATTAATATATTCTATGTAATTACGCTTCTATTGTCCAGGTTTGTTGCAGTGGAAACAAAAATATTTTTACTTATCGGGCCCTTTAGCAGCATTCGGAGCTTTTTTTGTTGGGCTTGTATTTTCTGAGAGGGGCATAACGTTTTTTCCCTTCTCTTGTGGGCCTTTCTTTGTCCCAAACGATGATCTCAGTGAGAAAACATGTTTTCCTTCTTTATGGTGGACTCATATGTCATAAAATTATTGACTATCTCTTCAAGGCTAATCTTCAGCTTGTTCATATTATTGTTAACTACAAACCTATCAAACGAGGCTGGAAGCGACAACAATTGTATGTCAGAGGACAAATCATTTAGAATGACGAGTTCCAGACCTAAGAGATTTTTGATGAGCCGAATCATACTCACACAATGCTCATATACCGAGGTCCCATCTCGCAAGCATGTTGTCATGAGCTCCTCGACAGCATTGTGCCTTGGTGGACAAGTTTGTACACTATAAAACTCTTGCATGTGTTTGTAAATTTCAGTATCATTCACAACATCCTCAAACCACCCATGTAGTCCGTTTGACATACAAGCTATCATATAATTCTTAGCTTGCAATTCATGGTCCGACCAATTGTCAAGCTTAGCTAGTTCTTAAAAGCTAGAATCAGTAGCTCTTTTGGAGGAGACTTAGATAGCAAATAGGCCAATTTCTTAGAATTTATCCTTAGCAAGTTATGATAGTCTGGTCCTATTAATTTGTTTTGATCGAGAATAATTGATAATGAATTTCGCGACAAAATCATAAATATACTGGAAATTAAAACATAATAAATTTTATTAATTATTTGAAAATATTTTATAAAACATAAAATACGGTCTTTAATTTTATGAATTTCCTCCAACTATTTTAATATTTTCACCACTTTGATGAAAACGAGAAATCAAATTTCCTTACTAAGTATGTGGTACTCAATTGCTAACTTATGATCTCGAATAATATTTGTCAATCACAATTTCTAAAGGGTATAGCCTAATTGTAACTCGTGCAATCCCCACTTAAATTTCCTCACATTATATAAAGGTTCAATAGTATGATGTTTATCTTTGCATATCGAGGTCGGATGTTAAGAACGAACTATATAGCTCTTTTATGACTTTATTTTGTCGTATTCGTGCTTATCTATCATTTTGTATTTTAAGATTTACTCTTAAATCATCATATTTTTTATTGTTGGTAGGTTTGATAAAAAAGAATAAAAAGTTTAATTTTGGAAATCATGTCTAATAATTTAATGCCAAGTTGGAAGGATTTCCGATAATGAACGAAATAATTGACGAAGAGTTTTTCCAAGCATCCAAGAATATATATGATAAGCTATTGGAAGTTTCATGATCTTGGAAAAATTTGGGCTAGAAAGTTGATTTTTACAACATGTTGTTGAGATGGAGTTTTGGAAGAAAAACAAAAACAGAAGAGGCCATGGAACAAGGCGTGATCACGGCTTGTGTCTGCCTCACTCTTTCCTTGTAACTATCCTTGAACAAGGCGTGTTCACTTCAGCCTTGTAACTACATGAAGGAGCTCGATTTTAAGGATAAAAGTACCATATTTTAAAAATCTTAATTGTGGTATTTGATTCTTTGAATATTTTAGAGAGAGGAAAAAAATTTTAAGATTAAGATAAGGAAAGATTTGATAGAGTTTTTATTCTTTAAAAAACTAAATCTCAAAGCACAAGGATATTTATGTTTTGGTAATTGATTTTTTCTATATATTCTCTCCTATATACACCAAAAAGACTATAATCTCAAGGGGATTTTTCATCATCAAGACGTGAAGAACGAAGAGGAGAAGACGCATTGGACGAGAAAATTCTTGCGCCATTGTTGATATTTCTTTTTTCCCCTTCTTTAATTTCATGAATTTCAAACATTATATTTTTGTCTTATTTTGATTTTATGAGTAGTTGTCTTATGACTAGGACCACGATCAGACCAAACTTATGATCGTTGTTTACATATTGGATTGATTAGATTTTTGATTTATTTTATGTTATTGATTGATTTTTTCATTGATCTCTTGCATATAATCTGATCAATTAATTGTTTGCTTATTGTTTGATCTTGACTCGAAAGAGAATATATTGAAATAGCTTTAAAAATGGTAGCACCCATTTGAGGATCGAGACAGCGTGATATTGATCAACTCATGGTTAAACCTACTATAAATAATATTCGGTTTCAGTGTGCGCTTTTAGGCAAAGAGCTGGAATTTCATAGTTATTGAATGCGTTATTATTTAATTAAATTCAATTAAAAATAGTTGGACTGTTAAATAAAAATAAAAATATCAATTCTAGAAATAGTTTAATAATTAAGATGGGGAATTTCATCGTGAATTTAAAATAATTATTGTTTGATCAAATCCAATAAGTTGCAATTACTGTTTGGTACCGTTGTGTGTTCCCGATCATTTTATTTGAATTTCTCTTAAGCTTATTATGTTATTTACGTGAATTGTGTTATTTTCTTTAGAATAATTTAATTTATTTTAATTAATCTAGTTATTCACAAAAATTATTTCTTCTACTTAGCCTAGATTTAATTAAACAATTTATATCATATTAATTCAATAATAGTATTGGGACTCGGACGCTAATCATCTTCTTAATCGTCATTGGGATAATTGGATCAATGTAATTAATCCGGGTTTAATTTTTTTTTTAAATATAGTGCCGAATGTAATGGAATCCATCTAATATACATATCAGTATAAAAGTACAAATCTTGTACAACATACATTCATCTAAATCTAAGGTTCAACAACTAATTATCAAGTGTTCAAACCCTATTTACATTGAAGTTCGTAGTCTCCACTCTAATCACGATCTCTCCTCATCTCCTTGACCCTGATCTTGTCCCACCTGTTGCCATGCACACATACAAACACGACAACAGCCGGATAACTCCGGTGAGAATAAAATTCCAGTATAAATCAATGAAACATGCGATCATATAAACAATGTAAAAGCATGTAACAAATATCAGTAATATATATCAAATCTGAAAACATAATCAATATAAAACTGTCAATCAGACTCGTGACTCTACGTCTCAGACTAGACTCATTCCTAGTCTAGGGATCCCGGTTTCCAGACGTTGGCATTCCTATATCAAATTCAGTAATAGAAGAAACTCCAATTCTATTCAATCGATATAACCAAACATCCAGTGTCTTGACCTATTCGTCACAGACTGTGGCACTATCGCCAATTCACAATCTTGTGACAAGGTGCAATGTGCCAGTGACGATTCCATCACTATCGGCACTTATGTCACAAGATCACTCGTCTAATACTTATCTAATACATGCTTCTATAAATTAATAGAGAAGGCATATCAATTCAAATCATTGTAAATAATAACAATAAGTATGTGATTTAGAGAAACTCAAGTATATCCTACTCGAGTCGTTCTCTCAGTACCACATTGACTTATACCTTTCTTTTATGGCAGTTCTGACGACGTTCCTGTCTGGAATTCAAAGTCTTTCAACACTCAATGTCCAGTTGAAGCCTGCGTCGATAGGAACACAGTACTAAAGTCGGATTCAAAATCAGACTGACGGATCGAAGTGTAAAGGCGTAAGGATTTCTAGAGGATTTTCTCGATTTCCTTTCTTCTTTTAAACTGAATTCTGAAGGATATATGTATATATATATATATATCTCAACTGCATGCCTTGAACACTTGGCTATTTCTTCTTGAAGTTTAGTCGGCGATCGGGCGGTGCTAAACTACCGCTCGGGCGCGGCATTCTCTGTCCAAGCACTTTCGAATTGCACCTTGGCGCTCGGGCGGTCACAAACTACCGCCCGGGCGCCATATCTTCTGCCCGAAACATGTTCTTATTGAACATTGGCGCTCGGGCGGTCATTTTCTACCGCTCGGGCGCCAATAGTTCTGTCCAAAAATGGCACCCTTCATATGTTTTGGCCAAATCTGATCCCGGAAGAACCCGTCTATAATCATATCAATTCATAATCAATAATCTCAAATTAACAGACTAAAAATCTCGGCCATTACAAATAGTATCTGTGGGAACGACTTAGACTTCATCCAACTATATTACAATTTGACCTATTATACTTTTTTGTTTTCCCAACCAAAATCGTCGGTCGCCGGCTATCAACGTCGAACATTAGTGGACGGTCTCCATAAGATCTTCTAATAATATGAGTCAAAGTCATGTGAGTTCCATATAATTTACATCAAGTATATCAGATGAAGTCACATCTTCTTGAAGTTCAGGCCTTCTCAATAATTAAAAATTAATTAAAAACAAAAAATGTAAAATATCCTAACATACAAATAGAAAATTGGCTATAGATCTCGATCGATCATACTTTTATCATATAATATCACATATTATATACAAAAATTTAATATCAAATATTATCAGAATATATCATTTAAATAATAAATTGGTTATAGATCTCGATCGATCATACTTTTATCATATAATATCACATATTATATACAAAAATTTAATATCAAATATTATCAGAATATATCATTTAAATAATGTATCTCGTAAATTTGTCACTAACAACCATAATTAAAAATTAAATAAACATATTTATTTAATATTGACTTAATTTGTTGATAATTATATTTATTTTTAAAAATTATTTTTTACTATAAATAATTAAAATCATATTTCACTTATTTCTTTTGTAGAAAAATCCTATAATTTTGTCAAAAAATAATTTAAGGGTAAATTGATCAAATTTTCATAAAAATATCAATTCAAAAAATTTAGAAAATTGCACCTCAGTTGAATGCCCTAAAACTGTTCTTAAAAATACGTGGAACTTTTTTTTACATGGCCGAATCTCTATGGCTTTAAACATAAAAATTTTGCATAAAATTTCAGCAAACTTGTCAGAAAAACTCATGAAGATTTTAGCAACCTAATTTGAAAAAAATTATCCCCACTAACACAATCATCGTTCATCAGTAAAAAATATTTATTTCCTTGGCATATTCTTAAAGTTTTGCAAAATATAATCATTAAAACTTTAGCGTAAAAATAATTCCATATTTACTGATAAAGCTCTAACGTAAAATTTTTTTCAACAGTTTTATTTGAATCTTCGTCAACTTCAAATCCTCAATTAAAAATCCCCAAAAATTGTTTTATGAAGTGTCGCTCGGAAACTTCTGGAGTCATCAGTCATATACTCTTGATCAAGCATACAAAAATCCAGGTTTGGCGAGCACCCCAACCCGAAGGCCGACGTCCAGACACAGTGATCATAACTTATTTTACACAAGGTTACAAGTAATTTGAAATCATGTACTTGAGTAGGACTTAACACTGTCTAAACGAAATTCTTAGTGAAATTTTACCCTCAATTATACAGATTTTACATAGAAAATATCTTGTTGTGTATGCTTTGAAACGTCTGTCCTTTTATTGCTTTAAAGTACTAGAATTTTTTTTTTTAAAACCTCACATAGCATTCGGTCGAAGCATAAAATTTCATAAAATATTTTTGACATCATTTTAAAATAAACAACCAACTAACATTTTTCTAAATCTAAAAATAATATTTGAAAAGTATAGCTCATACTATAACCTCTCAAAAACCACTCATACTCATGATAAAAGTCATAAAATCTTTTAACATAAATCATAACATATATGCGGAAACTAGCGTCGGTCCTCGGGTCATGTGCACCTTCAGTCCAGTCGGATCAACCATCAAGACCTCCATTAGCATTATCATGATAACCTGCATCCATCACACCTAGTGAGTCTAAATATTCAACACAACATAATCTTTATAACAAGTACTACGTAATACAGCTAACATATAACAGTTAAAAATACTTGTACTTAAAATATCGTTTTCATTAAGATGCATAAACATAAACATTTTCGTAAACATTTTCATGATGCATAAAACTTTAAACATAAACATTTTCATAAAATACTTTTTCATGACATGCAACATAAACCTTAACTTTTTTTTTCCTTTTTTCCTCAACGTGACATGACATAAAACCTTTAACATGATCATGAACATTTCTTTTTCTTTTCCTTTGTTGAATTCAGATCGTTAATTGTGACTTTCCCGATCATGCTCATGAGGGTCGATGGATCCATCTACATAAAACCACAGTACTGGGCGGCGGGGGACACCAGCAACACTCTCACCGATCAACTGGGCCCTGGCCTATCATGATTCGAATAGAAATACGATCGTCGGGGCTTCCTCTGGGCCTTTTCCCACAAATGGGCTCCCTCTGGGGCCTTTTCCCCTCACGATATTCTCATTCTTCCGTTACCACAAAACCGTTACCACATATCCGTTACCACATATTCGCAATGATGGAAACACGATCGTCAGGATCCCACTGGGACCATAACCCTCACGACGTCGCCAACATTAACGAATTAGTCACAATTATTTCACATCCTTCAACATTTTTCATTCACATCACTTCAGAAAAATCATGAATATCATTACATTTTTCATTTTTAAAACAAGCATGCAACATGTATTTTAAATGTCTTCTTAAAATCATACAAATCCTTTAGACATTTAAAAATCATAAGTTAATCGTGAACATTTCATAAACAATTATAAATGATCATAATATCATAAAAACAGCATTTATGGCACTGCCATGACCTTTACTAATTTTTAGGTGTAAAAAGACCGTTTTACCCCTGGACTCGACATTTTACGATTTCGACTTTTTCCTTGATTTCATAACTCTAACATGTCCCAAATAATTATTTAAGCCTAAATTAATTTTCCCATGATTTTATTTGGCCTAAAACTTAGACTTTTTCATTTATCTTTAATTAATTGTTTTGACGGTGTTTTAATCCCGAAAAATCCCAAACTTTAATATAAAATTCCTAAATTCTAAATTTAGTCTTTTTATATTATTTTAGCCCTTATGGACCCCTAATCGACCCTCGTGAGCCGTTTTCCAATTTTTTTTCTTTTAAATACACTATTTGACACCTAAACTTCGACCCATGCCAAAGTACCCTACTGGACTCTACGTTTGTCAAAATATCCGCCCAAAATCGATAAACGAAGCAGCACAAGTGACACCTAATGTGGCCGAGAGTTTTAAATTGTGTGGACTCTTGTTTGTTGTGTTAGGGACCCTAGCCAATGACCCTAGCCCCAAACCAGTGTGTTGTGCACCTCCTTAGGACCCTAGTGAACCACCCTTGCCCTGCTCGTGCCCCATGCATCGAGCCCCTGGACCCCTGAAGCTGTGCGAAACATGCAGCAGCTTTGTGCCACTCTCTCGGGTAGGAGTCCTAGTTGCATAGGACTCCTCCCAGGTCTCTTATGCGAGCCCTAGCCTGGCTAGGACTCTACCCTAGACTCACCCACGGTCATGGCTAGCCCCTGGTCCCAGCCGAACCGGTCCCAGCCCTGCCCTTCCATAAACCGTGAGCCAAACTCCCAACCATACAAGCATGGTTCCTGTTTTTTTCCGCCTCTTCTTTGTTTTTCAGCGTTTGAGGGTGCACCTAGGACTCTGTAATTCATGAAAAACGTTGCCTAAACATGTCCTAATCATGGCAGCCCCTTAAACACATAATAAACATGATTTTGGAGATTAAAAACACCACTTTAGAACCCATAAGCATGAGGTTGCGAAAATTCTGAAAAATCTTTAATGTTCTTCATGCATGTAATAATTCAAACATTAATATGATATGAGGGAAGAGAAAAAGGAGATGTATGGCGTGCCTTTGCGTTAAATACGCTCGAATATCCGTTGACGACGAAGAACGGATCGAAACCAAGGCTTGAATCTCCCTTGCCCCTTCTAATTTTCCTTCAAAAAGCTGTGCTGTGAAGTTGTGATGCAAAGAAAAGGGTTTTTAGCATTTTAAATACCAATAAAACCACTAACTAGGCTTAGGCCTATTAAGCCAATAAATTAAGCCCATTGGTCTTAATTAAAATTTAAATAAAATATTTACAAAGTTTTTTGTTAAATAAATTTGTGAATTTACTAGCCGGGCTTGCCAAAAAGCTCTTATTTTAGTTGGAAAACCAACACCGATAAAATTTACGTCCCAGCGTATAAAATCACCTCAAAACCCCTTATTTTCAAAAATATTAAAAACCATCAACCATATTTTAAATAATTAAAAATAATTATTTAATAAAAATATTTTCTATTTTTCAGCCCTCGGTCCCCGTTCCTCGATCGTCACTTGAATATTCCTTAAAAAATACAATTTTTATGCAATCATGTAGAAAAATATATTTTAAATATGCAAGTATGCAAAACATAATTAATTCATGCAATTAAAACTTTTAATTAAAATACAAAAGAATTTAATAATTGCATGCACGTGGTTTGCGTGTACTTTAAAATTTTCGGGGCGTTACAATCTTCCCCCATTAAATTGAATTTCGTCCTCGAAATTCTCTTATCCTAGATAACCCAAAGTTTAGGCTTAATTCTAATATCCCAAAAATCCACGCTTCCGCTGCGCTACTCTGATCAAACTTAAGTTCTAGAATGTCTTTACGTCTTCTTGATCCCAATTAAATTTTCCTATTAAATCCTTATTTTCAACTCGCAACTTAAAAGACCCAAATGACTTAGTGCTATTACTATTATAACCTCGAATTTCAATTTTGCTTACGATTTCCAATATTAAAAGATGGATAATCATGCTTATCGTGTATTATTTTCCTTATTTTATACCCAAAATGTTCATCAACCTATCAAATTTCGATCTTAAAATCCCAAATCCATCTACTAACGGTTAAATTTTCAAGATTAATATTTGTTCAATCTTAAAAATCCTTGATTAACATTCCTTATAACACTATAACCATGATATCCCAAGGTTTCATATATTCTTAAAAAGTCTAAATCCTGAAAATTCTTACTATTTAACCCATTCATTTTGTTCTTATTGCTAACTAGTCCCCAAATTTCCTTAAAAATTGCGAAATAAATTCTTAATTTCCTCAAAAATTATCCTAATTGATCTTTAATTTCGAAAATTCCTACAATTAACCCATAAATTTTTGGCATTCTTAATTTCCTTCTATTGGTTTCCCATAATATAAATTTTGATAATTTTAAACTTATTTACCCAAAATCAATTTTTATAGTCAATCTTACCTTTCATCAAACTTAAAATCCCAATTTATACATTTTCTTACTTCCTAAGATAATCGCAGTCCTTGAATAATTATTACTTATGTCCAATTCCCAAAAATTAATTCGACTAGTAACCATGAATCATAAATATTTTCTTAGCAAATTTACGTGTCCCAAAGCATTCATAATATTCGTGATTAACTTATAGCCCAAAAAGTAAAACGTCAATACTAAAACCCAAAAATCAACATAGTCCAATTTCACGACAAAGCAAACATGCTTTAAAATCAAATAATTTCTTATTTCATATCGTATCACGTATAAAAATTCTAAAGCATATAAAGCATATATCCTCATAATGCTATTAAACATGTGACGTGAACATATAATTCATGTACTTATGCAGGTAACATCATAAAATCATATAAAGCATGTAAACTTACAGATTGAAGCTTGACGACTGATCTTCTCGGCGCTGATGGTGTGGCACAACCCTTTACAGGACTTTGCTCTGATACCAACTGAAACGTCTGCCCTTTTTATTGCTTTAAAGTACTAGAATTTTTTTTTTAAAAACCTCACATAGCATTCGGCCGAACCATAAAATTTCATAAAATATTTTTGACATTATTTAAAAATAAACAACTAACTAAGATTTTTCTAAATCTAAAAATAATATTGGAAAAGTATAGCCCATACTATAACCTCTCAAAAACCACTCATACTCATGATAAAAGTCATAAAATCTTTTAACATAAATCATAACATATATGCGGAAACCAGCGTCGGTCCTCGGGTCATGTGCACCTTCAGTCCAGTCGGATCAACCATCAAGACCTCCATTAGCATTATCATGATAACCTGCATCCATCACATCTAGTGAGTCTAAAGACTCAACACACCATAATCTTTATAACAAGTACTACGTAATACAGCTAACATATAACAGTGAGAAATACTTGTACTTAAAATATCGTTTTCATGAGGATGCATAAACATAAACATTTTCGTAAATATTTTCATGATGTATAAAACTTTAAACATAAACATTTTAATAAAATACTTTTTTATGACATGCAACATAAACCTTAACTTTTTTTTTCCTTTTTTCCTCAACGTGACATGATATACAACCTTTAACATGATCATGAACATTTCCTTTTTTTTTCCTTTGTTGAATTCAGATCGTTAATTGTGACTTTCCTGATCATGATCATGAGGGTCAATGGATCCATCTACATAAAACCACGGTACTGGGCGGCGGGGGACACCAGCAACACTCTCACCGGTCAACTGGGCCCTGGCCTATCATGATTCGAATAGAAATACGATCGTCGGGGCTCCCTCTGGGCCTTTTCCCAGAAATGGGCTCCCTCTGGGGCCTTTTCCCCTCACGATATTCTCATTCTTCCGTTACCACAAAACCGTTACCACATATCCGTTACCACATATTCGCAATGATAGAAACACGATCGTCGGGCTCCCACTAGGACCATAACCCTCACGACGTCGCCAACATTAACAATTAGTCACAATTATTTCACATCCTTCAACATTTTTCATTCACATCACTTTAGAAAAATCATTAATATCATTACATTTTTCATTTTTGAAACCAAGCATGCAACATGTATTTTAAATGTCTTCTTAAAATCATACAAATCTTTAGACATTTAAAAATCATAAGTTAATCGTGAACATGTCATAAACAATTATAAATGATCATAATATCATAAAAACAGCATTTAGGGCACTGCCATGACCTTTACTAATTTTTAGGTGTAAAAAAACCGTTTTACCCCTGGACTCGACATTTTACGATTTCGACTTTTTCCTTGATTTCATGACTCTAACATGTCCCAAATAATTATTTATGCCTAAATTAATTTTCCCATAATTTTATTTGGCTTAAAACTTAGACTTTTTCATTTATCTTTAACTAATTGTTTTGACGGTGTTTTAATCTCGAAAAATCCCAAACTTTAATATAAAATTCCTAAATTATAAATTTAGTCTTTTTATATTATTTTAGCCCTTATGGACCCCGAATCGACCCTCGTGAGCCGTTTTCCAATTTTTTTTCTTTTAAATACACTATTTGACACCTAAACTTCGACCCCGAGCCAACTTTTGATTTTCACGAGTTACTCCTGAGCCATGTCGAACCAAAACTTGCCCAACATGCCAAAGTACCCTACTAGACTCTAAGTTTGTCAAAATATCCGCCCAAAATTGAAAAACGAAGCAGCCCAAGTGACACCTAATCTGGCCGAGAGTTTTAAATTGTGTGGACTCTTGTTTGTTGTGTTAGGGACCCTAGCCAACGACCCTAGCCCCAAACCAGTGTGTTGTGCACCTCCTTAGGACCCTAGTGAACCACCCTTGCCCAGCCCGTGCCCCATGCATCGAGCCCCTGGACCCCTGAAGCTGTGCGAAACATGCAGCAGCTTTGTGCCACTCTCTCGGGTAGGAGTCCTAGTTGCATAGGACTCCTCCCATGTCTCTTATGCGAGCCCTAGCCTGGCTAGGACTCTACCCTAGACTCACCCACGGTCATGGCTAGCCCCTGGTCCCAGCCGAACCGGTCCCAGCCCTGCCTTTCCAAAAACTATGAGCCAAACTCCCAACCATACAAGCATGGTTCCTGTTTTTTTCCGCCTCTTCTTTGTTTTTCAGCGTTTGAGGGTGCACATAGGACTCTGTAATTTATGAAAAACGTTGCCTAAACATGTCCTAATCATGGCAGCCCCTTAAACACATAATAAACATGATTTTGGAGATTAAAAACACCACTTTAGAACCCATAAGCATGAGGTTACGAAAATTCTGAAAAATCTTTCATGTTCTTCATGCATGTAATAATTCAAACATTAATATGATATGATGGAAGAGAAAAAGGAGATGTATGGCGTGCCTTTGTGTTAAATACGCTCGAATATCCGTTGACGACGAAGAACGGATCGAAACCAAGGCTTGAATCTCCCTTGCCCCATTTAATTTTCCTTCAAAAAGCTGTGCTGTGTGTGCCGTGTGCTGCTGGGAGGGTTTGGGGAGAGTTCTGAATTTTTAAAATTGTGAGGCGTGATGTTGTGATGCCAAGAAAAGGGTTTTTAGCATTTTAAATACCAATAAAACCACTAACTAGGCTTAGGCCTATTAAGCCAATAAATTAAGCCCATTGCTCTTAATTAAAATTTAAATAAAATATTTACAAAGTTTTTTGTTAAATAAATTTGTGAATTTAATAGCCGGGTTTGCCAAAAAGCTCCTATTTTAGTTGGAAAACCAACACCGATAAAATTTACGTCTCGGCGTATAATATCACCTCAAAACCCCTTATTTTCAAAAATATTAAAAACCATCAACCATATTTTAAATAATTAAAAATAATTATTTAATAAAAATATTTTCTATTCTTCAGCCCTCGGTCCCCGTTCCTCGATCGTCACTTGAATATTCCTTAAAAAATACAATTTTTATGCAATCATGTAGAAAAATATATTTTAAATATGCAAGTATGCAAAACATAATTAATTCATGCAATTAAAACATTTAATTAAAATACAAAAGAATTTAATAATTGCATGCACGTGGTTTGCGTGGACTTTAAAATTTTCGGGGCGTTACATGCTTGCTTTCATCAGTTTGGGTCGTAGAATGCTTTTTCAAGAAGATACAATAGATCAGTTTATTTAGAGAGTTGGAGAGCTGGAAAGAGTTTAAAATCTTGTCAAATTGTTCTATTTATAGATTTCATATGCAATGGCAAAATTTTAAAATCATATATCTATATCAAAATGCAAATGTCGTTGTTTCCATCTCATCGTCATTTCTAATGTATTCTGGTAGCGCGTGTGAGTTTTGACATTCTGTTTGAGAATCAATAACTTTTAGTACGGAAAATTTTATCTGATATTTCAGCTAGGCTCTAATTCTTAATCACCAAGTATACTGATAATTTAAAGAATGTTTTGATTTGGGATGATTGATCAACTGAAATAAAATATCAGTTAGGCTCCATCAGTTGTCCTTAGATCAATTTGCCTATCAATAACCCTTTTACACTATCAATTTTTTTCGGTAGCTAGTTAGATTTTTTAGAATTCTTGTGAATATTCAGTTTCTTCTTGAATTCAGTTAAATTAGGCTATGTAATTATCCCTAGGATTAGCAACCTTGTTAAATCACCAAAAATTAAAAATATCTAACATTTTTTTTTTGTGTTTGACAAAATTATGCAACTTGAGACAAAATACTGAATTCATTAATATCAATAGAATATAAAACTGAGTTGTCTTGCTGAATTTAAAAAATATGTTCTCTAAGTATTATCTTTTATGGTGGCCAGAATGCTTGCAAGTGGATCAGTTGACTTCTTTTATTTCCTTTTTTTTGTCAACACTCTATGGTTCTTTCAAGTAGGAAAAGAACATATGCTAATTGAGAAATCATTCTGTCAATATTTTTATTGAAATTGGGTTGTACTTCCTCTATCTTAGTGGTAATCTAAAAGTTATTGTCTTGAATTTTCCCACCAAGATGAGTAGCAGTAGCCTCCTGTGCTTTCTAGTATGCTCCAATCGAGTGAATATGGAAATCACTCCCGAACATAGATCCAACACTTTTTTGAGTATCTTATCTTTGAAAGATTCCTCAGTATTCAAATTGCTCCTCTTAAGTACTGTTATGAAGAAGATGCTCGAATGAATATGGTCTAAACTATTTTCATCAGATATATTCAGATCATCAGAAGAAGGATATATTCTTGGAAGTTCCTTTGATAAAACAAGTGTCAAAGCCCGACTTCTTGAAGGACTTGCCTGTTCAATCACAGTACATGAGCCAGTTTGACAGACTAATGTTTCAATTTGCACTTCCTCAACCTTATTGATCTGCTCAGCATCAGTTTTTTTAAGATATTGTTCAATCATTGTGATCTCAACTACCTCATGCTATATGCTTTGAACAAATTCAGCTTCTTCTGCTTATACCATGACTAGATCCTCATATAGGATTACTTTGGCTTCACAATATACTGCATTAGTTTTCTGAGTTCCTTGAGGTGCATGTAAGAGTTTACTAAGAATAATATCATCTTCATCCCCAGATTTTTGTTGTTGTACAATATATTGCAAAACTTTTTTTGTAGTGACAAAATTGATTGACCTCAGGGAGGAGAAATGGCAATAGCTGGTGAACAGACAGTTTGGCTACCTCGGAGCTGATTCAGTTGGGTTTTCAGAGGCAAACTGAGATGAAGATCCAACAACCTTCTTGTCATTGGACTCCAATGGAAATTTTACTTTCATTTGCAGTATTTCAAGATCCATGTCCAGTTGATTGACCACTATAATATCATCAAAATCTATCGAGCACGTGGGATCATAGTTTGATCTTTCTTCAACACAAACAATATTCAATTTCCGAATCTTCAAAATATCAAAAAGGTACGCTCAACTATGAATAGCTTTAGAGGTGACCAAGTCTTCAATTGATTTAGCATTTCCTTCTCCAGTGCTATAAAAATTTCCTGCACAACCTTCTTTTATAATTTCTTTGCGCAAGTGACTGTCTGGAACTCCACCCATTCATCAAATAATTTGATTTTATCTTCAACAAATTCATTTACCTTGTCCATCAACAAGTCAATCTGCTTCTGAATTGCTGATATAGACTCGGTTTCCTTAACTACGACAACCTTTTCTTTTCCATTCCATGAAACTTTTGAGAGAGTAAAATCCAGTCTTGATCTATTTAATTAGATTGGATTTTATGTATCACTCCTTTTGTTGGTCTCGGAGGAGGAAGAGCCGTTGGTATGCTGATATTTCTTGGCAGAGATACCACAAATATCAGTTTTCGTTTCTATGTTAGCTCTTTAGTAGCCTTGTCCTCAATATCCTTGACTGTTTGTACCTGAGAAATAGGTACCACCTTGATTGGTGTAAGCACTGGTCTGATTTTTGTTGTCCATGAATTATTTTGAGGAGGATAAGAAGTTATCACTTCAGAATCGCTAGATTAAAGAATCAGTTTTCTCTTGGGTTTAGGCACGTGTATTTACTGAACTGTTTTCCACATTTTTCTTCATAGTTGCCATTTCATCTCCAATTTCTTTCTTAACTAGCAGCAGTCAGGCACTAGAGATGTTCAGTGCCTATCCCTCTGGCCTGAGAGATAGTATGTTAGATGTAGTGAGAGCCTTGAATTTATGTAGGTCCCAGAATTGCTCAGCAAGGCTCTTGCATCTTAAGATAATCGGCTCAAGGGATGAAAAAACCTGCAGATTGCTTCTCATTTTGAATAATTTCCTTTAGAATCTAAAAAAGGATGACCGAATAGTTTATCTTCATCCCTGTGGTAATGGCTGTCATCACCAAGAACTTCTCGGTGGTGAAGGCATCGAAAGAGCATGCCTTGCCCAGAATAGGCTTGACTACCACATCAGCCAGCAATTGATACTCCAACTTCATTCACCTATTATTTCCTGATGTCTTGATTGGATGACTAAAGGCAAAAAACTTCAACTTCATATCCTCCACTGTTTGTCGAGGCACTTCATAGAAATCAGTTATCACTTTAGAGGGCAACTAGAATAGGGTTGAAAAGAAAATTTTCTCAATCAAAAAACTGTCCTCTCCTAGAGGCATGAGTATCTTCCCATAGTCCGTGACTTTCCCTCTAGCATAGAAACATTTTAGCACAGTCAAATACATACACACAAATGAACAAAGAAAGGTTTTATGTCTATACGACTATACCAAATTGAAAACTTGAGTAATTGCATCATCTTCTATGGATTAAGTTTATGAAATGAAATTTTGAAGGTAGAGATTAGAGAATTTTCTGAGTAAAAATAAAGCAGAAATATTGAGAAATCGATCTAGAGTATGAAATGCTAAAGTACAATGTAAACATGAGGGATTTCAAGTATTTAAAATGTGCGGCTTTTGACCTGGTAACAGACTTGACACATGTCATGCTGTAGATTGAGATTTTTTTGAAAAATTATAAAACAGTAAGTACAATGTACAAAATTTAAAAGTTTTTTAAAAATTAAATGAAACATTCAAGTCGTCCTTAATGATTAATAGTAAGAACTTAAGTAAATCGTTAAAGTCAATACTAAATCATAAGATCAGTTAGATTGAGAGACCTATCTAACAGCTAGGTTGTGAGGCTAACCATCAGTTGGTAAACTCAAAGACTATCTGACAACTGTTTTATTAGTAGAGCTTCATAATTAAGTAGTTCCCCTAATTTCATGCATTTAGGACAAATCAGTAAGTCCTAAAATACTTCGAATGTAAGAAAACTTATTTTCTATAAGCAGCTTGGTGAAGATATTGGTTTCTCTTTGTTCAATTGAGACGTATTTCAACCATATATTCTTCTTTAATATATGATGTTAGATGAAATGATGATAAATATCAATATGCTAACCCGAGTGTGAAAAACTAGATTTTATGTGATAGTTATTGCACTTGTATTATTGCAGAAGATAGATGACTCCATGGATTCAATTCCATAGTTATTCAGTTGTTGTTGAATCTACAATAGTTGTGCAAAATAGCTCCAGCAGCTAGGTATTCAGATTATGCAATTGAAGTGGCAATAGATGTTTGCTTCTTACTGAAACAATAAATCAGTCGGACTCCAAGAAAATGACATGATCCGTTGGCACTCTTCCTGTCAAGCTTACAACACGCATAGTTTACATCAAAATATCCAACTAGATTGAATGATGAGTCCTTAGCATACCATAATCTATTATTTTGTATTTAAGATTTCTCTTGAAGCTGAGTAATTAGATTGTTTTTTATCAGACTGAAAACAAGAACATATACAAACCGCAAACATGATATCAAGTCGACCGACAGTTAAATATAGAAAAGAACATATTAAATTGTGATCCAAATACTTGACTTGCAATCCGAGAAAAAAATTCAGTTCACTCATCATGTTCATTTCGAAAGCATCCTACATTAATTTAGCAAACGTTTTGCAGAGTTTTGAGTTAAGCCAATTTAAAATTCATGATCAAGTAAAAATTTGTGATAAAGTGTCATACCAAGCACATAGTGCTTGTTTTAAATCATACAGGACTTTGTTTAATTTAAACATATGATCAGGTAGTGTATGATTAACAAAACTCGGAGGTTGTTCCATTTATACTTCCTCTTATAACAAACCTTTTGGAAAGACAATTTTCACATCCATCTGAAGCACATTAAAGATTTAATAAAAGGCATAAGGAATAAAAATTCGAATAGCCTCTAGACTGGCTAGTGGTGCAAAGGTCTCAATGTAATAAATTCCCTATTTTTGTTTGAATCATTGTGAAACCAGCCTTGCTTTGTCTCTGATCACAATACAATTTACATCTAATTTATTTCTGTGAACCCATCGATTTTCAATGACTGTCTGATGAGATGCTGTTGGGGATCAATGAAGAGTTTAGAAAGGGGGTGAATAAACTCTTTCCTTTACTGATAGATTTTGCAAAGGGTGCTAAAATCCTGTTAGAGATTGTAGCTTTTCTTGTTCAAGGTTACGTCCAGCAGATCACAATAATAAGTGCGGAAACAATCCGATGGAGTAGGGTGAAAAACAGTAATAGCAGTAGGCAATACAACAGTAGTTGTTTCTGGAAGTTCGAAGATAAAATCTTCTACGTCTCCTCTTCTTCTGTTTCCAGAAGGTATCACTAAAAGACTTTGGATTTTACAGTACAACACTCGTACACACCCACTTCAGCAGGACTTATCTTTTGCCACTGAAACTCTTATTAACTCAAGACAATATGATTCAATATGACAATGTTCTGGAAAAGACTCTTTTCCAGTTTACAAACTCTTCTTCAAAAGAATATCAAAAGAGGTTTTACTAGAAGAAATTAAGAAACAGCAGTACAAAATGATCTCCAAAGATCAGATATAAGATATTAAGCGTATACTGCTTTTCTACAATTTTGAGCTTGAAGATAATGATTGGTTCGCGATTTGGTCAATGTAACGTTGGATAGATAATAAAGTTAATCAGCGTTGTTCTTCAAATGGGTTTGATCCATATATATAGATAACTTGAATCCAACGTCTATAATCAAAATGACTTCTTTGACTGCTGATTAAAACAGCTTTATTACCTGAAAAGGGTCCTGCAGAAAAGCTTCAGAGCAATCAGTCTTGTTTCATACCGAAACTGGTAAGACGTAATAAATAACTTCGTCAGCATTAATGGTGCAATTAATATTAGTACTTGATAAAGTAACGGTAACATTTTAGACTTGTTCCGGTAGCTCAGAAGACGTTAAGTTACTCTAATTTTAGACTGAGTTCTGCTTCTGGTTTTCGAAGTTCTGAAGACTACTGCTTTTATATTGCATACTGATTTTAACTAACAACCTGCTGGTTTTGATTCTTATCGCCACAATTAAGTTAAGTCTAACAATTTTCCCCTTTGTGGTGATGCCAAAACCTGGACGTTAGCAGAGATAGATAATGGCAATATAAAACAAAACAAATATATATTAAGATAATTTAAACAACAAAAATTTTAGTTATCAGTGCCAATGTTTTTGAAAATAATTTCATCATTCTGAGCATCAGCATTTTGATCTCTTCTGGTAGAGGATTCTGCCATGTCTCCAGTTCTTCTTTCTTCTGCTTGTCTTCCTTCTGGTTCTGTTTCTTCCCCTTTTTTGGCATCAACGGCCATAAATCGAGCAATTAAGTTGTTCATACGCCCAGATAGATTCATAATTCCATTGTTTAGAATCTTCAGATATTATGCCTGATGAGGTACTCGTTCATTTAGAGCATTAAGAGATTGAGATTGAGACTCAATCTTGGCATCCATAGATTCCATTGTGGTGGAGACTGAGCGAATAAAATCATCATGGTCATTGAGTCGTTGGAGAATGTCAGTTTGGCCGAGCATGATGGCACCCTGGCTTCTGGAAACAGCATGTCTAAAAGCAGTTGTCTCAACAAGCATTTTACTTATAGATTCCGTCGTGCGAGATATTTCTTTAGATATACGATCTCGGAAGAACATTGAGCCACTCACTTCTACGACATGTTCACGAGATAGCCGCTTTACTATCTCCAAGAGATTGTTGAGATTTCTTTGCAGAGTTTCTATCTCAAATTCCATATTAAATATTTCTGGTTCCGGAGATGGAGTCCTTGTGAGCATACGCTTCTTGATTTCAGCAACATGAGCAGCATGAGCAGCTGAGTCAAAGTCAGAGTCAGACACAATCAATGCAGTAGAGGTTGTAATCTTTGGTGGAGCAGAAGGAGGGATCGCATCCGATAGAGCAGTAGAAGGACCATGTTCAATAGAGCTTTCTTCTGGAGCAGCAGAGAAAGGAGGTGCTGCAATAGTTTCCTCAGCAGCAGATGGATCAGTAGACGTTTCTTCAAAAACATTAATTTGTTAAGGAGCTGCATTCTCGTTTTGGTGAACATCTTCAATGGTCTCCTGTGGTTGCTCCGAAGGGATGAGTTCAGCTGACCTATTCAATAGAGCTGACATTTCTGCTTAATGTTCAGCAGAAAATTTCTCATGATTTGGCAATGGGTTATCATCTGATGCTTCCATGGGTTGAGATTCGGGTGGAGTTTCTGAGAGTACCACATCCTGATTTGATTTTGGTGGAGCAGCAGTAGGAACAATGGACTGAATTACTTCATCCACCGAGGCCAGCTCTTGAACAAAGATCAAAGACGATGATCGAGTAGGCAGTTCTGGTGATGCAGGAGTACTCGAGACTTTTGCTTTTAAGGGAGCTGTGGTCCTTTCCTCAACTGGCTGTATCTGCAAAAGTTCAGGAACCATGCCTATCCTGTATGAAAGAGGCTTAGCAAAAGCCTGCTCTTGATCTTGAATCTGTTCAATCAAGAAATTCATCTGATCAGTCATAAGTTTGATAACATCCTGATCATGAGGAGCAGTAGGACTCAATGGATCAAAATTAGACTTTAGAGTCTTCAACACAGAGTCCATCTCCTTCTGCTTCAATTGATCAAGGATGTAGTTTCTGCGATTCATTGCTTCAATGACATTTTTGGTTTTTGCAGTAGCAAAAACTTTCTTCTCATGCTTCACCATTTGTGCAAGTACGTTTTTAGTACGTAAGTAAGTGAGAGGGTGAAAAACTCTCATCTTTAGCCATTTATCAAAGAACAACATATTTTTCCTGGCAGATTTTTCAATATCCTCAAGGTGGAGCTCAATGCCAGTTTGCACTGTGTCTTTGGTGCGTTGAGCTTGGTGCTCTTCAAACAACTTCCCTTTTCCTTTTCCAGTAGGAATAGGCAGCATAGACCAAGTAGTGGAGGATGCGGATAATGAATCTCGAAAGACAACTCTAGTAGCAGGTTTGAGAGTAGACACTGAATTTGATGTTGATGGAACAAAAACAGCTGCTGGTGTGATGATAGAGGAGGCAGCAGTTGGTTGTGAAACAGTAGGAGCAACTGTAGATTGAGAAAGAGTCACTACTGGTTCCGAAACAGACTTGGGTTTGGACGGGGTGGCTTCTGGAAATACTTGTCTCAAAGGGACAGTATCCAAATCAGCAATGGCTGTTGTTTTCTTGATGCGGATGGTAGTTCTGGGCTTCTTCTTGCTCAGAGTTTCTATTGGAAGAGAATCTTGAGTAGGTGCAGCCGATTCTTCAGATACAGTCTTCTTTGAATCAGTCAAAAAAATTACTCTCTTCCTTTTCATTTTCTTCTGAGGATCTTGGCCCTCGGCTTGAGCATCCCCCATCTCCTTTTTCATTGAAACAAATTCAGCCACAGTTGGCTTAGGCCCTAGAGCAAGCACGTTATCAGCATCGGCCATAGTCACAAAAGAAGCATCTTGTTCAGTGGTGAACGGAAAACCAGCATCCTCCAACATCTGACTAATTTGAACAGCAAAACCAGTACTCTTCCGCGAAATCATTTCTCTCATGGTTTTGAATAGAAACCAACTCCAATCTACTTTAATATCAGAAGTGATTGCTACCATCACCTGAACCTTTTCCTTGGTTAAACGATCAAAAGTACCGGCTTTGACAAGAAGTGCCTTCGCCACAATATCAGCGAGTACTTGGTACTCCATTTTCAGAAGCTTCTTGAAGCAAGAGGGAGAGAGTTCCTCTCCAGAAGCTGAGTGATACGAATCCTCGTACGAATGAAAGGCAAGCACGAATATAGAAATCGCACCCTCAATTCAATAACAAACAAGGAACGATTATGTTGTCCCGATCTTTTGAAACAAGTAACGATTTTGTGATATTCACCTCTAAGCGATTATAACTTAGCAACAAATATCAACGATAAAACAATTGAATTTCAAACGAACCTTCAAAGAACTTGTTTTGACAATCCGTGCGAAGAACAATCGACAAACGCCACAAAGATGCAATCTTTGATAAGTTTGATTTTGATAAACACAAAGCACAAGCCTTGCAAATTGAGAGAAATCACCAATAATTTGATATCAATCTTCAATGATTTCGTTCATCCCCCTTACAATACATTATATAAACAATAAAAATAAGAATAGTTGTGTGAAAAGGCTTAAATAAGATAACTAGCAACTTTGACACGGAAGTACGCCAAAAGACCGCGGGTGCGGTGTAGCTTCGGCAACAGACCGCGGGTGCGCTAATGATTTGACCGCGGGTGCGGTGCAACTTCGGGAAATTTTCTTAAATTTGATTATCATGGACCGCGGGTGCGGTCCCTGCTTTAGCGCGGGTGCGCTGGAACTTCGGCAATTGCACTTGAATAACATTCCAAAGACCTCCAATATTATTCCCATGATTCCCAACCTCTTCTAATTTAGTCATCCAATTTGTAGATCCTCCTTGGTAGTTCATCATGAGTCCTTGAAGTGCTTCTTTAAACTTCTTGCTACGTCCCCTCGTTATAGGTCCTTCGGGCAATACCAACGAATCCCATGTTTTCTTTGGTGCTTGATCAACCACGTTTGCATCATTCTCCCCTTCTTGAAAAGGATTTGTCCTCAAATCTTGATCATCTCCTACATCAAACAACGAAAGATCACTAACATTAAAAGTAAAACTGACATTTTACGCACCTGGTATGTCTAATTTGTAAGCATTGTCGTTAATCTTTTCAAGCACTTGAAATGGTCCATCACCCCTAGGTAAGAGCTTCGAACGTCGTTTTTCTGGAAATCTTTCCTTTCTTAAGTGCAATCATACCCAATCTCCCTTTTCAAAAACCATCTTTTTCCTCCCCTTGTTGGCTTGCTTCGTATATTGTAAATTCTTCTTCTCGATGTTATTCTTGACCTTCTCATGCAAACTTCTAACGAATTCAGCTTTCTTCTTGCCATCCATATTCAACCTTTCACTCACAGGCAAAGACATCAAATCCAAAGGAGTTAAAGGATTAAAACCATAAACAATTTCAAATGGTGAATAATTCGTAGTAGAATACACGCTACGGTTATAAGAAAACTCAACAAATGACAAACATTCTTCCCAATTTTTCAAGTTCTTTTTTAGTATAGCATGCAAAAGTGTTCCTAGAGTTCTATTAACAACTTCAGTTTGTCCATCCGTTTGAGGATGACATGTAGTAGAAAACAACAGTTTAGTGCCAAGCTTAGCCCACAAAGTTTTCCAAAAGTAACTCAAAAATTTAACATCACGGTCAGATACAATAGTCCTAGGCATACCATGCAACCTAACGACTTCCTTAAAGAACAAATCTGCAATGTTGGATGCATCATCGGTTTTATGACAAGCAATAAAATGTGCCATTTTAGAGAATCTATCAACAACAACAAATATTGAATCCCTCCCCTTCTTAGTCCTTGGCAAACCTAAAACAAAATTCATAGAAATATCAATCCAATGTTCACTAGGAACAGGAAGTGGTGTATACAATCCATGTGGTTGTGTTCTAGACTTAGCTTGTCTACAAGTAATGCACTTTTCACAAACACGCTCAACATCACGTTTCATATGTGGCCAATAAAAATGCTCATGCAAACAACTCAAAGTTTTAGCCATACCAAAGTGCCCCATCAAACCACCACCATGTGTCTCCCTCACAAGTAACTCACGAATTGATGACTTAGGAATGCACAATCTATCTTCTCTAAATAAAAACCCATTATGCAAATAAAATTTGTCATGTGGACCATGCATACATGTTTCAAATATCTCCTTAAAATACTCATCCATCAAATACAACTCTTTCATATGTTCAAATCCCAAGATTTTCGACTCCAAGGTAGAGATTAATACGTACCTCCGTGATAGTGTGTCAGCCACTACATTATCCTTACCTTGTTTGTATTTGATTATGTAGGGAAATGTACCTATGAATGCCACCCACTTAGCATGCCGCTTATTCAGTTTCTGTTGTCCCCTAAGGTACTTTTGAGACTCATGATCGGAATGGATCACAAACTCCTTAGGCCTCAAGTAGTGTTGCCACATCTCCAAAGTCCTCACAAACGCGTACAACTCCTTGTCATACGTTGGATAGTTCAGCGCTGCTCCATTGAGTTTCTCACTAAAGTACGCCACTGGTCGTCCTCCTTGCATCAAAACACCACCAATACCTACACCTGAAGCATCATATTCAATTTCAAAAGTATTAGAAAAATCAGCCAAAACAAGTAAAGGCGCATTAATTAATTTTTGTTTAATAATATTAAAAGACTTCTCTTGCTCCTCGCCCCAGTGGAATGGAACGTTCTTCTTAATCACTGCCGTCATCGGTGCCGCCAGTGTGCTAAAATCTTTTACAAACCTCCTATAGAAGCTTGCAAGACCATGAAAGCTTCGAACTTGACCAATAGTAGCAGGCGTTGGCCAATCTCGAATAGCACTTACCTTGTCCTCATCCACTTGTATCCCCTGTAATTGTAGCTCCTTAGTCTCCTCCGGATTGCTTCTGTAAGCTGGACGATTTGGCAATACACTTCCGGGTACCAAATCAATTTGGTGCTCAATCCCCCTCAATGGTGGTAATCCTTGAGGTAGCTCCTCCGGAAATACATCTTCAAATTCCTGCAAAAGTGAAAGAACAATGCTCGGAAAGAATCCGGCTATATCACTTGTGTTAAAAAGAATCTCTTTGTAAAGAATCAACACAAGTGGATCATGTGTGTGCAACAATTGTTTCAACTCACTCTTTTGGGCCATATATGTTTTCTTTTTGACCTCTTTCCTCTCATTTTCTTTTCCCTCATTTTTCTTTTGTATGGCTATCTCACTTTTTCTTTTAGCCATGTCATTTTTGTTTTCAAAGGTCATCTCACTTTTTAATTCACTATTTTTTTCGGCCTCATCTGTCTTTTTTTTTCAATTGGTCCTCCAACACTTGCTTTGGGGACAAAGGAAGTAAAACAATGGGTTCTTTTTTGAGTACAAAAGAATATTTATTTCTAAACCCATCATGTGTCACTTGCCTATCATATTTCCATGGTCTTCCTAACAAAATATGACAAGCATGCATTGGTACCACATCACACAATACCTCATCAATATACTTCCCAATCGAAAACGAAACCAAAACTTATTTGTTCACCTTCACTTCGGCACATTCATTCAACCACTGTAGCCTATATGGTTGAGGATGTTTCAAAGTAGGCAAGCTCAATTTTTCCACCATCTCAAGACTAGCAACGTTGGTACAACTCCCTCCATCTATAATAATGTTGCAAACTTTGCCACTGACAAAACATCTAGTATGGAACAAGTTTTCCCGCTGATTCGTCTCCTCTTCTTTGACTTGGGCACTCATGATACGCCTAGTCACTAATGCCTCACCCACAACTGCTTCATATCCCTCATCAGGATCCTCTAATGCAGGCATCTCATCTTCATCCTCTCCATCATCCCCCTCACTATGAGATTCATACTCCCCATAATTATTCAACACCATCACCCTTTTATTGGGACATTGGCTAGCAATATGTCCAACTCCTTGACACCTAAAACATTTAATATCTCTAGAACGATTAATAGGAGTTTCAAGTTTACCTTGCACTCCCTGCTTAGGCGCCTCCTGTTTAATGTCAACTTTGGGCTTGACCACTACCTTGATTTCTTCACGTTTAACAACGTTGGAACGCCAAGATGTTGATGTATTACCAGATTGTGTGGTACGACCAACTCCTCTCCTCTTCAGTTGTTGCTCCACTTTTATCGCCATCTGCACCATTCATCTAGATCCAAGTAATGTCTAAGTTCCACTTGGTCTTGAATTTCCCTGTTCAAACCACACAGAAAACGAGCCAAGTAGCCTCACTATCCTCATCTATGTTTGCTCTAATCATGAATACTTCCAATTCTTTATAGTAGTCCTCAACACTCTTCACACCCTGTCTCAAAGTTTGTAACTTCTTAAACATTTCTCTATAGTAGTGATTTGGTACAAACCTCTTCCTCATTACGCTTTTCATCTCAGCCCAAGTTTCTATAGGCCTCTCATTGCATCTTCTCTTAGTGGTCACTAATTGATCCCACCAAATAAGTGCATAATCAACAAATTCAACCACGGCCAACCTAACCTTCTTTTGTTCGGAATAATGGTGACAATCAAACATGAATTCAACTCGCTTTTCCCATTCTAAATAAGCCTCTGGATCCGACTTACCATGGAACGACGGAATTTTCATCTTAATGCTACCTATGTTATTATCTTCCTTATTCCCATCATCGTACCTACCACGTAAGGCTTCTTTTCTTCCCCTACCAAATCCTCTACCTCTTCTGCTCCTACCCCAGTTCTCGTTTTGACTCTCCTCTTCTACTCCCAATTCATAATCATCCTCTTCTTCTTCGACTGTACCCAAACCTTTAGGCTTAGATTTATTTTCACTAGTGCTAACTTCAAGCCTATCCAACCTCTCATATAAAGGATCCAACTCGGCCCTCATCATTCTACTAAAATGCCCAAATAACGCCTCCATTTGAACCTTAGACAACCCCTGGTTCGAACTCTCTCCTTCTTCCCTTTCCATTTTAATTTCAGATTTTGTACCTGCAATAAAATGTTAGTAGAAATAAAAGATTTTCCTCACCCAAATTCTCACGATCACTCCAAAGAAATAACACTCGCACTCAAATGTTTTTCACTCGAATTGATAGTTCTCTCAATGGTGTGCTCAATCTTTATATTTTCTTTTTATCAAACAAACAAGATTCAACTTGTGAACACTTGCAACTCTCTCACTTGGATTGCACAAAAAACAAGAACGATAGAATAACACAGAACAAATTTTTTTTTTTTTCGAAAATTCGGGATTATCAAATAACAAAGGATGATAGAAATAACGCAGATCTTAAAATAGAACAAAGGATAACACAAAACTGAAACAGAACGAATTTTTGTTTTTGTTTTTGATAGATATGACAATCGAAACAAAAGCATAATACAGATCTGACGAATTTTTAAACAGATCTGAAAATGATAACTTACATGAATCAAACAGAACCAGAAGCTCTGATACCAAATGATACGAATCCTCGTACGAATGAAAGGCAAGCACGAATATAGAAATCGCATCCTCAATTCAATAACAAACAAGAAACGATTATGTTGTCCCGATCTTTTGAAACAAGTAACGATTTTGTGATATTCACCTCTAAGCGATTATAACTTAGCAACAAATATCAACGATAAAACAATTCAATTTCAAACGAACCTTCAAAGAACTTTTTTTGACAATCCGTGCGAAGAACAATCGACAAACGCCACAAAGATGCAATCTTTGATAAGTTTGATTTTGATAAACACAAAGCACAAGCCTTGCAAATTGAGAGAAATCTCCAATAATTTGATATCAATCTTCAATAATTTCGTTAATCCCCCTTACAATACATTATATAAACAATAAAAATAAGAAAATTTGTGTGAAAAGGCTTAAATAAGATAACTAGCAACTTTGACACGGAAGTGCGCCAAAAGACCGCGGGTGCGGTGTAGCTTCGGCAACAGACCGCGGGTGCGCTAATGATTTGACCGCGGGTGCGGTGCAGCTTCGGGAAATTTTCTTAAATTTGATTATCATGGACCGCGGGTGCGGTCCCTGCTTTAGCGCGGGTGCGCTGGACCTTCGGCAATTGCACTTGAATAACATTCCAAAGACCTCCAATATTATTCCCATGATTCCCAACCTCTTCTAATTTAGTCATCCAATTTGTAGATCCTCCTTGGTAGTTTATCATGAGTCCTTGAAGTGCTTCTTTAAACTTCTTGCTACGTCCCCTCGTTATAGGTCCTTCGGGCAATATCAACGAATCTCATGTTTTCTTTGGTGCTTGATCAACCACGTTTGCATCACTGAGAAGGTAGAGAGAGCAATGGACATTTCTTCCTTCGTAAGTCCTGACAAATCAGAGGTGCGTGAGATTGGAAGAAAGAAGGTTGAACCAAGTAGTGCAGCATCAATGGAAATAGATGCGTCCCCCTGGGAATGAATGATATTTCCATTTAGAACTGTTACTTTGGCAAAGAATTCCAAAAGTGCGGTCTTATAGATAACAGCAGGTGCTTCCAGAAACTTTCTGAGTCCTGATTTCTCAACAGCTTTGAACATCTGAACAAGTCCTTCATCCTTGATGGTAAGTACTGATGCAAAGTTGACTTGATAAGCATTGAGATTGTAAGCTCCAGCCATTTCTTCGCCTGTAAATGAGAGAACTTTGAAGTAGATTATGCGATGAAGAATACGAGAGAAAGCAGAAGTCTGAAAAGAAACATTAAGGAGAAAAGAAAATAAGTGGCAGTTAAAATTCAAAAAAAAATGTACAGCCTTCAGTGTAAACACAATGACACGTTTCAATATGTTTACGGTTGAGTATTTGAAAAGTTCAACGGAGTGTGTCAGAGACAAACTAATGATTTCAAAATTTGAAAGGTAATAAAAAGAGCGGGCTGTCCAATTGGTTACTGAAAAATAACCAGAAGAGGGTTTGTCGTTTTATGATAATATCTACTGGAAGTCATAAGGTGCTGAAATATTTCCAGCATTTTAATAAAAAACCAGTAGACAATTGTTTTATCGAAAAGACAAACATCCTTTTTGCTTATGACAAAGTACGGAAATGACAGTCTGAAAACGATACTGTTCCCCCTAAATCAATGCAACTAATTATTGCGAAGATACAAAATCTGAGGGAAGTGACAGATGATTCTTGGTAATCGAGTAGTCAGATAGCCGTCTCTTTAGCTTTCTAGAATTCTATATAAGTGCCTGCAAGATCACAAACTAAGTCATATAAACTTTTATCAAATCAAATGGGTAGAACAAGTAATCTCTTGGAGTCTTCTCCAGAGTCTGAATCAGCTGAGGATTTCCAGAAGCAACTTCCAGCGTCTCGTAAGAAGATGTTTGAAGACATCCTTTTTCAAGATATGAGGGCTGAGAAGAAAATCCTAAGTTTATAATATGAACAATCAGTAAGATTGTTCAAAATTATTAGGACTAAGTTGTGGAATCACCTCTTCCACAACCACAATCATTCGAGGATAGGGGTTCCCAGCAGTCCTTAGATAGGTTTCTGCTTAAGTACTTTGCACGAAGTACTTCAAGCTGCTGATATCAACAAATGTAGTAGATAAACATTCTGAGTGGCAAGACTCTGTAGGAAATGAATTAGACAGTGTAACCTGGTTTCGATTACATTCTAAATAAAATAACAATGGTTGTGACAAGTTGTTTCTTTACTCTTTTACAAATAAATCAAATTTAGTCAAATAACATATAATTGATTTTTTCAAAATAATCAAGTTAAATCAATTAAGCCGAGTATATTACGGAAATAAGGAAACTTATTCTCAGTCAGAGGTTTAGTAAAAATGTCTGCTATTTTTAAATCAGTAGAAACATATTCCAGACTAATGTTCTTCTTCTGCACATGATCTCTAATAAAATGATGTCTGATGTCAATGTGCTTTGTTCTGGAATGAAGTACTGGATTTTGCGTAATTGCAATGGCACTGGTGTTGTCACAGAAGATAGGTGATTCAGAGGCGTGAACTCCATAGTCTTTAAGTTGTTGCTGCATCCATAGTATTTGGGAGCAGCAGCGAGGTATTCTGCTTCTGCAGTAGAAGTAGCTATGGAAGTCTGCTTTTTACTAAACCAGGAGATCAGCCTATCACCAAGGAATTGACAAAAACCACTTGTGCTTTTCCTGTCTAGCTTGCAACCTGCATAATTAGCATCTGAATATCCAATAAGATTAAAAGATGAATCATTGGGATATCATAAGCCAACATTTTGAGTTCCCTTTAAGTACTTCAGAATACGTTTAGCAGCAATGTAATGTGACTGCTTGGGGTTGGATTGAAATCTTGCACAAATGCAAACAGCAAACATAATATCAGGTCTATTGGCAGTGAGATATGACAAATAACCAATAAGACCACGATACTGAGTTACCTCTACTGGAGTTCCACTATAATCCTTATCAAGTTTAGTAGATGAGCTCATTGGAGTGGAAGCAGCAGAGCATGCTTTCATGCCAAACTTTTTCAGTTGCTCCTTGGTGTACTTAGCTTGATTTATGAAAATTCCAGTATCGAGTTGCTTGATCTGTAGTCCTAGGAAGAATGTTAATTCTCCCATCATGCTCATTTCAAACTGATCCTGCATCAATTTAGAAAACTTTGCACGTAATTTGGGGTTAGTTGACCCAAAAATTATGTCATCAACATAAATCTGTACTAACAAAATGTGCTTATTCTTAACTAGGGTAAATAGTGTCTTATCTACTGTGCCGATTGTAAATTCATGATTGACAAGGAATTGTAAAAGGGTGTCATACCATGTCCTAGGTGCCTGTTTTAAACCGTACAGGGCTTTGTGTAATTTGAATACATGATGAGGTAAGAAATGATCGATAAAACCTGGAAGTTGTTCAACATAGACCTCTTCTTGCTGTAGACCATTCAGGAATGTGCTTTTCACGTCCATCTGATAAACTTTGTTATTTTTGAAAGCAGCAAAGGCCAAAAATATTCTGATGGCTTCAAGCCTTGCTACTGGTGCAAAGGTTTCATCGTAGTCTATTCTTTTTCTTGTCTAAAACCTTGAGCTACCAGTCTTGCTTTATTTCTGACCACATTGCCTTCTTCATTTTGTTTGTTTCTGAATACCCACCGAGTTCCAATAACGGCTTGATAAGATGGTATGGGTACAAGAAACCACACTTCATTTCTCTTGAATTGATTCAGCTCTTCTTGCATAGCTTCTATCCAACTGGAATCCAGAAGAGCTTCTTCAATTTTCTTTGGTTCATCCTGGGATATAAAAGCAGCATGCATATATTCATTTATCATTTGCCTTCTAGTTCTTAACGGAGCTACAGGATTACCAATAACCAGGGATGGAGGATGTGATTTCCTCCAAACAAAGGGGTTTACAAAGATTTCTTCTTGGTTTGATGTATTCGAAATGTGCTCAGCTGGAGCAGTAGCAGGTTCTGGAACGTTCACTTCTGGTTGGTAAATCTTATGTCTGAACAATCGGTTCTGCCAGAGGAATGTCTGGTTCTGGATTTTGAGCATTTTTAACTCTAGGTTCTGCATCATCTTCACTATCCAGTTCCACATGAATCCTGTCTAACCTGTTACTTAGATTTGATACGTTAGAAATTCCAAGAGCACTGTTATCTTCATAAAAAACAACGTGAATAGATTCTTCAACATTGAGAGTTCTATTGTTGAAAATTCTAAAAACTTTGCTTACTGCTGAATATCCAAGAAAAAGTTCAGCATCTGATTTTGAATCAAATGCGGATAAATAATTTTTACCGTTGTTGTGAACAAAGCATCTGCAACCAAATACATGAAAATAAGATACGTTAGGCTTACTCCCTTTCCATATTTCATATGGAGTTTGATTGTGCCTCTTGTTGATCATGGTTCTGTTTTGTGTGTAGCATGCTGTGTTGATTGATTCTGCCCAGAAGCGCTAAGAGATGTCTGCATCTGCTAGCATCGTTCTAGCAGCTTCCTTAAGAGTTTTGTTTCTCTTCTCAGCCATTCCATTTTGTTGAGGCGTTCTGGCAGCTGAATATTTATGATGAATACCTTGTTCATCTAAGTACAACTCAAGAATCTTGTTAGTAAACTCAGTACCCCGATCACTTCTGATCTTAATGATGGAAATAGATTTTTCATTTTGAATCCTTTTCAGAAGCTTGATCAGGAGACTGCTGGTTTGATCTTTTTCAGTAAGAAATATTACCCATGTAAATCTAGAAAAATCATCAACAACAACAAGTGTATACTTCATTCTCCCTAAGCTCATGATAGGGATTGAACCAAATAAGTCCATTTGCAATAATTCCAAACACCTTGAAGTTGATTTACTACCTTTATTCTTGAAGCTAGATCTTACCTACTTTCCAAGTTGACATGCAGAACACACATGATTCTTAACAAAGTTAATGTTGGGAAATCCATCAACTATGTTCTGCTTCTTTAGATTATTGATTGACTTGAAATTCAGGTGATTCAATCTCTTGTGCCAGAGCCAATGCTTATCAGCAAGAGAGGCAACTAAACATGTAGGAACAGTAGCATGATCTAAGTTCCATGAAAATTTTTAGGTGTTGCCTTCCCTCTTTCCAGTTAACACAGTAGACATAGCAGAATCTTTAACTGTGCATATGTGCTTCTGAAAAGCTACAGAACAGCCATTATCACACAGTTGACTAATGCTAATCAAATTTTAACAGAGATTCTCAACCAGTAGTACATCATTGATTGTTATGTTATCATGGATAATCTTACCCTTACCCACGGTTTTACCTTTTGAGTTGTCCCCAAAAGTTATCTTTGGTCTAGTACAACTCATGACTTCTGATAGCAGATTTTTCTGTCATGTCATGTGTCTGGAGCATCCACTATCCAGATACCATGTGGAGCTGCTGATTTTGATTTTCTTCTGTTGTTCCTGCAAACACAAGTTTTAGTATCTCGTACCCAAATCTATTTGGGTCCAAGCCTTATCAGTCCTTTAGGGACCCACATTTGTACAATTCTTGGTGACCTTGTACTTCGGGTATCCAAAGCGGTGTGTGCAACAGAATGTCTGTTATTTCTAACAGTATGCATATTTGAATGTTGTTTTTCCCTTCTGTTTGTGATGTCTGGCCTGTATATCTTCTGAACAGGTTTAGAATTATAGTACTGGTAGTTTTTAACCTTCATAGGGGGTTGTCCTCCTGAGTTCAATCCTCTACTGGATCCAGCACTCTGGTGAACTTTTCCCTTAGGTTCAACATAGCCCAAACCATAATGCTTTCTTCTGTTCATCTTATTTACATTCATTTCAACTCGAACAGTAGGTACTTCAGGTTCATATACCACACTGGATTTGACAAAATGAATGAACTTTCCTTCGCCTTTATCCAGTTCTGGCTTGGTACTGGTTTCAGAAGTGCTTTCATTACTGCTGAATCCGAGACCACTTCAATCTCCGGATTGCTTCTGCAATTCTTGCATCTTCTCAAAAGAAACAGACGACTTATTCCATTCATTTATCAGAACAGACATCTTCTGATTTTCAGATTTCATTGTCTGGTAATCTGAATTTACTCTTTCATTCTCAGTTCTTAACTTACGTATCTCAACTTTTAAATCATTGCAACTATTCTCTTGTAAACAAGTGAACTTATTGACTTGATTTTTTAAGTTTTGATTTTCAGTCTTAACTTTCTCGAATGACTGAGAAAGTCTTGAGTACTCTTCCACCATGTCATGCAATGCCTTAATCAAATCAGTTCGTGTAAATTCGTTAGAGTCAAAGTCAAGTACCTCTTCAGATGTCGAGATTGATTCAATGTCTGCCATAAGACACTTGATCTCTTCTGCATCACTTTCACTAGAATGACTTTCTGAGTCAGATGACTCAGAACTGGAATCCGCCCATTTAGACTTGTTTTCTTCACCAATCATCGCTTTGCAGTCTCTTCTGAACTTCTTTTCGTTCCTTTTGTATTCCTTCTTCTTTTGGTTATCTTTCTTGGGCATTGGACAATCAGCAATAAAGTGACCAATCTTTCCACAGTTCAAGCACGACATATCACCAGGTGGTGAATCCTTCTTGAAATTCTGATTAGGACTTTGGTAAGCTTGGTGATTCTTTTTCATAAATCTGGAGAATTTTTTCACAAAGAGAGACATAGCATCATTGCTGATCTTTTCAGCAGTCTTTTCAGAGGTGCTCTCAATGATGGTAGCAGGTACTGCTTGTGGAATAACTACAGTAGCAGCAGTAGTAGAAGAAGTCGCAGCAGTAGCAGCAAGAGCCTTTGTTGGCAGATTTGTTGAGGGCTCTTCTCCGCTTCTCACTTCTAGCTCGAACTCATAGGCTTTTAAGTCAGTGAACAAGTCATGTAGCTCCAACTTGTTTAGATCTTTAGAGACTCTCATAGCCATTGTTTTGACGTCCCATTCTCGTGGTAAAGCCCTCATCACCTTGAGTGCTATTTCTCTATTGACATGCTCTTTACCAAGAGCTGCAAGTTCATTAACCAGGCTACTGAAACGTTCATCAAACTCATTTAGATTTTCACCAGCCTTCATTTTCAGATTTTCAAACTTCTGCATTGCTACAGACAGTTTATTTTCCTTTGTCTGCTCATTTCCTTCACATATTTGAATGAGCTTTTCCCAGATTTCTTTCGCGGTAGAAAACATCTTGATTTTTCTGAAGGTGTTCTTATCAAGAATTTTATAAAGAATGTCCTTCGCGACGTTGTCGAGATTGGCTTTCTTCTTATATTCGCCAGTCCATTCGCTTCTTGGTTTTTCAACCATTTGCGGTGCACCATCAGTAACAGCACCAGTTGTATTAGGCTTTAAGATCTTTAATGGACCATCTGTGATGACATACCACATGTCATCATCTTGGGCTGCAAGATGAGCTTGCATACGGATCTTCCAATCATCAAAGTCTTCTTTTGAGAACATAGGAACCTTGTTGAAATGTGCCATAACTGTTTGTAAATATTTCAGAACAAGAGAAAACTACTCTGATACCACTTGGTGGGGATCGGTGAAGAGTTTAGAGAGGGGGGGGGGTGAATAACCTCTTTCCTTTACTGATAGATTTTGCAAAGGGTGCTAAAATCCTGTTAGAGATTGTAGCTTTTCTTTTTTAAGGTTAAGCCTAGCAGATCACTTAATAAGTGCGGAAACAATCCGATGGAGTAGGGTGAAAAACAGTAATAGCAATAGTCAATACAACAGTAGTTGTTTCTGAAAGTTCGAAGATAAAATATTCTACGTCTCCCCTTCTTCTGTTTCCAGAAGGTATCACTAAAAGACTTTGGATATTACAGTACAACACTCGTACAAACCCACTTTAGCAGGACTTATCCTTTGCGTACTGAAACTCTTAGTAACTCAAGAAAATATGATTCAATATGACAATGTTCTGGAAAAGACTCTTTTCCAGTTTACAGACTCTTATTCAAAAGAATATCGAAAGAGGTTTTACTACAAGAGATTAAGAAAAAGTAATACAAAATGATCTCCAAATATCAGATATAAGATATTAAACGTGTACTGTTTTTCTACAACTTTGAGCTTGAAGATAACGATTGGTTCGCGATTTGCTCAATGTAACTTTGGATAGATAATAAAGTTAATCAGCGTTGTTCTTCAAATGGGTTTGATCCATATATATAGATAACTTGAATCCAACGTCTATAATAAAAATGACTTCTTTGACTGCTGATGAAATTAGCTTTATTACCTGAAAAGGGTCCTGTAGAAAATTTTCAGAGCAATCAGTCTTGTTTCATACCAAAACTGGTAAGACGTAATAAAAAACTTCGTACAACATTAATGATGCAATTAATACTAGTACTCGATAAAGTAACGGTAACATTTAAGACTTGTTCTGCTAGCACAGAAGACGTTAAGTTACTCTAATTTTAGACTGAGTTCTGCTTCTGGTTTTCTAAGTTCTGAAGACTACTGCTTTTATATTGCCTACTGATTTTAACTTACAACCTGTTGGTTTTGATTTTTATCGCCACAATTAAGTTAAGTCTAACAGATGGTCTAGGTACCAAATATCATACCTTGTTTATTTCAAACTTTTTTGATTCATCATGCATTGCTTCAATCCAACTGTTATCTACTAAAGATTCATTGATTTTCTTAGGTTCCAATAGAGAAATAAAAAAAATATGCAAGAAATCATTAATCATTTGTTGTCTAGTTCTAAGAGATGAAAAAGGATTATCAATTATCAATTAGGGTGGGTGAGTCTTACTCCATTTGTAACTTGGTACATGTGGATTACCATTAGAAATTATTGGAGTAGGATCAATTAGGTTTTCCTCAGCTAGATTTTCATCAGCTTGGGTATCATCAGTATGTTCAAATCTACTTGATTTAGATCAGTCTCGTTCATCTGTTTTGCATTTCTTTGTATAGCTGTCTGGTTTTAGATCTCCGGTTTAGGTAACTGATAAATCCTCTTATTTACTTTGATTTCTTCTTTGCTTAATATGATTGGTCAACTCAGCTAGGTTAGTTTTATCATAAATCAACTCAGTTTCATAAAAAAATGAAAAATCTATTCCAAATTTAAATTTTTCTTATTAAATAACATAAAGTTCTTACTAACCGCTGAATGATTTAGAAAACATCAAATTTGACATCAAATGCAAAACGATGAATTTTTTCATTAGTATGAATGCAATATTTACATCCAAAAACATGAAAATAAGCTAAGTTAGGCTTACTCCCATTCCATATTTCATTTGAAGTTTTACCATCCCTTTGGTTGATCATGGATCGGTTCTGTGTGTAGGATGCAATGTTCATTTATTTTGCCCAAAATTTTTGTGAAACACCGAATTCAGTAAGAATTATCCTTCCAGCTTCTTTCAAAGTCTTGTTCTTTCTTTCAAAATTTTTTTTCTGTTGAGATATTATTGCTGCAGAATCCTTATGTTGAATAATCATGTTGAATTCTTGAGATCTTATTGCTGCATCAACTCTGTTCTGTTGAGATATTATTAGCTTTTTTCCAACGCTGCATGATGGAAATCTTCCATGACATGATTGAGGATTTTATTGAGATATTCCTGGATGAATTTTAAGTTTTTAGCACTTCACTTGATTCTTGCTTGATTAATTTTTCTACGGTTTAAGAAAGACATGAAGAGTCAAGTTTAGTCTTGAACCGGGAAAAATGTCATTAGCCATAAAATTTCTGAAAATGGATTGAGGTAGGTAAGGAGAAAACTTAAGTAATTGAGAAACTCCCACCTCCAACTAATGTTAAAGGGGTGCTTAGTTTTTTAGGACATGCAGGGTTCTACAAACTTTTCGTGAAGGACTTATCTAGCATTGCCAAGACTCTCACTAATTTGCTAGTAAAATATATGCACTTTGATTTTTCTGCTGAGTGTGTGTAGGCATTCCCGACTCTAAAGCAAAAGTTGATCATTGCGCCAGTGATCTTACAACTTTACTTGGGATCCCCTTTTGAGGTGACATGCGATGCAAATGACACAGCTCTAGGAGTTGTCTTAGGACAAAACAGATTAAAAAACATTCATGTCAACCACTATGCTAGCATGACACTATGAGCTGCCAAACTGAATTATGCTACTACAGAGAAAGAGCTACTTACTGCTGTGTTTGCCCTAGACAAATTCAGATCATACTTGATATGGAGCGAAGTGATTGTGCACACTGACCATTCGGCCCTGAAGTACTGACTAGATAAGAAGGATGCAAAACTAAGGCTGATTCTCTGGATAATTTTGTTGTAGGAATTTGAACTTGAAATTGTTGATAGGAAAGGGATAGAAAACCAAGCAGCAGACCATCTTTTGCACTTGAAGAATCCAATTCAAAGCAGTGGCAATATTCGCGATCAATTTCTCGATAAATAGATCTTTGAGGTCAACAATTTATCTAGTCTGCTTATTTTATAAATTATATTTCAAGTATGTTTCTACCTCCTCATTTTACTTATCAGCAAAAAAATAAATTTTTTTCGGACTTGAAATATTAATTGTGGGAAAATCCTTAATTGTTTAGGATATGCGTAGATGATATAATTCGTAGATATAATCTCATGGAAGAGGTAAGTAAAATTTTATTTCATTGTCATATGAGTCCAGCAAGAGGCCATTTTGGGTGTCTCCAGAACTGCATCTTTAATCTTGCTTTTATTGGCCCACCTTATTTTAATATGCTTATGAATATGTTACAAAATGTGATGACTATTAGCATACTGGTAACATTTCTAGGTGACACAAGATGCCTCTTACTAATATTTTGGTTTATGAGATTTTTGATGCGTAGGGAATAGACTTCATGGGTCCTTTTCCGGTTTGATTTGGGAACAAGTATATTCTTGTATCTGTCGATTATATGTCTAAATTGGTGGAAGAAATGACTTGCAAAATTAATGACTCTAGGCTCATCATTAAATTTCTCAAGAAAAATATTTTTTCACGTTTTGGCACAACTAGAGCCATTAGTAGTGATGGGGGTATTCACTTTTGTAACTATCACTTTGACAATCTTTTGGTCAAGTATGGGGTCAGACACAAGGTGGCGACACCGTATCACCCTCAAATCTTTGGCCAAGTTGATATATCGAATAGAGAAAGAAAATGGATTCTAGGGATGACTGTTGGTGCTTCAAGGAAAGAATTGTCTAATAAACTTGATGATGCGTTTTGGGCTTACCGCACAACTTTTAAAACCCCTATTGGAATGTCTCCATTTCGAATAGAATTTTTCAAAATAGCAAAGACTCTTAAATCCTCTCAAAGTCACTTGAACCAACCCTCAATTCATTAGATCTTAAAGGCAAACCCTAGTTTTCTTAAAACCCATATTTTCGTTCAGCATGTTACCCCTTCTTGTCCATCCCTTAAACATAAATCTCTGGAACCTTAAACATGTTTAAAAATGTCCCTCCTAATAGGCCTATCATGGCAGCCCCTTTTGCATTATAATTATGAATTAAGAACCATAAAAATCAATGTTTTGTTCATGTTTTGCCATAAAAACGAAAATAGAAGAAAGTGAATCATGTTTTCATGCACACCTGTATTAACACTATAATAGGGTATGAATGATGAGTGAAGGAAGATTAAGACGTGTCTTTGCAAATTTCACGCACGAAAAACAACTTGCAATGCAAGGAACGTTGACGGAGATAAGAACTTTCTAAATTACCTTCAAAATCACGTGGATTTGCCTTCGAAAAAACATCTGTGTGTGGGTGTGCTGATGGAGAAGAAAAATCTTAGGTTTTCAGTGTTTTAAAAATGTGGTGGAAGTGTTTTGGGTTTAGGAAATTCTATCTTTTCATATAAATAATTGGGTAGGAGTTTAGGCCCAAAAACCTTATTATAATAGACCCATTATAGTGTAGGTAAAATTTTTCATTTAGTAAATTTTTCGAAATATTAGCCGAGTTCCCTGAAAAGTCATTATTTTCGTCAAAAATCGATTATCGTTTTAAAATACGACTCGACGTGTAAAAACACCCCTAAAAGCATCATTTTAGAAAATACGATTTGAGATATACCATATATTCAATAATTAAACATAATCATTTAATAAAAAAAATTCTCTTTATGGTCCCCGGTCTCCGTTCTTCGACCGCGTCTCAAATAACCCTTAAAATACAGTTTTATGCGTTATAATACAAAACCCTATTTAAACATGTAAACATGTCTGCTAAATTTATTTAATACAAATAAAATAATTTAATTAGTCATTTTCCATTTTCCTTGATTTTCATGCTGTTGGATTATGTTATCGCATTTTGGACTTTAAAATTCCTCTCTCCTTAAATGAAATTTCGTCCTCGAAATTAAGGATTTCCAAATAACTCCTTGTAGCGAATCCTCATGTTTGTCTCAGTTTCCCAAGTAGCTTCCTCCTTTGAATGATTTAGTCACTTGGCTTTGGCCCTTTAAATAACTTTATTTCAGAGCTTTCTTTCTTGCCTATCAAAAATTTGTATAGGTCTTTCCTCGTATGACATATTTGGAGTCAATTGCAGAGGTTCATAATTCAGTACATGTGAAAGATTCGACATGTAATTTTGCAACATCGAGATGTGGAACCCATTATGCACTCCAGCCAGAATCGGTGGCAAAGCCATTCTATAAGCCAATGTTCCAATCTTATCTAAAATCTCAAACGGTCCTATGAACCTTGGACTGAGTTTGTCTTTCTTAACAAATCTCATAACACCCTTCATAGGTGCTACTTTCACAAACATGTGGTCACCTATTGCAACTCTGGCTCCCTTCTCCGCTTATCAGCGTAGCTTTTCTGACGGCTTTGAGTAGTCTTCATCCTATTTCGGATTTTTTATACTAGCTCCGCTGTCTGCTTGATCAAGTCCGTACCAAATTCTCCTCTTTCACCAACCTCGTCCTAATGTATCGATGATCTACACTTCCTCCCGTAAAGTGCCTCGTAAGGAGACAGACTTATAGAAAATTGGTAGCTATTATTATAGGTGAACTCCATTAGAGGTAAATTTGGCTCCCAAATTCCTTGGAAATCGATTATACAATCTCGGAGTTGATCCTCCAACATTTGAATCACTCTTTCGGACTGACCATCGGTTTGAGGATGAAACGCGGTGCGGAACAACAGCTTCGTTCCCATCGCTGAATTTAGACTCTTCCAGAAGGACAATGTGAACCCCAGATCTCTGTCAGAAACAATGAACACATGAATTCAATGCAGTCGCACTATATCTCGGATATACAGCTCCGTATACTGTGTCATGTTCAATGTCGTCTTAATAGGTAGAAAGTGCGCTGATTTCGTAAGACGATCAACTATCACCCAAATGGCATTGAATCCCATGATAGTCCTTGGCAATCTCACTACAAAATCTATCTTGATGTTTTCCCTTTTCCACTCGGGAATAGAAAGTGGCTTAAGCTTCCCTGGCCTCTGATGCTCTACCTTAACTTGCTCGTATGTAAAACACTCGGACACAAAACGCAAGATGTCTCGCTTCATGCCCGGCGACCAATATAATTGCTGCAAATCCTTGTAAATATTCGTACTTCAAAAATGAATGAAGTACAGAGTATTATGAGCTTCTTTCATAGTAACATCTATCAGTGAATCACCACTATGAACCCATAGTCGATTTCGATATAGAAATATGCCCTCAAATCCAATCGAGTCGAAAACTTAAAGATTTTCTATCATTCGTCCCCCAAAATTCTTGGAAATTACAACTCTTCATCCTTAATAAATCTCGAAAAAGCAAAATTAACAGAAAATAAGTTTTTGAAATTGCATATCAACCCCTTAAAGTTTCCAAATTCTTTAATTTTGGTCCTTAAAATTTTCGATAATTGCATCCTAGCCCCATTAAATTTTGATTATAATCAATTCTGGCCCTAAACTCTCGAAATTTTACTTTTTTGATCCGTAAAATTCCACAAATTACCATAACTACCCCCCATTTTCAAGAATTCGCAAACACAGCCCTTGAAATTCTCAAACTTTTCAATTTAGTCCCAGAATTTTGGAAATTCCAGATTTCAACTTAGAATTTTTGGTCATATCAATTTCAGTCCCTGAACTTCTTAAAATTTCGATTTAGCCCTTGAAATCTCGGCCTCGAGCAGTTTAACGCTTGAACTTTTGGTTTTTTGCATTTTAGCCCTTATAAATTCGATCACTTCATTTTTATTCCTTAATATTGTTATTTAGGTTCAATTAATTCCTTTGCATTATCAAGGCTTATGTTTTATGTCCAATTTCTATAATTCTCAATGTCATCTCTTAATCCAACTAAGGTAGAGCATGCAACCTATTTTCCTCTAAGTTCTTCATTATCCCAATCAATTTACATACCAATTTAACATTTCATGCAACAAAAGCAATATAAAAATGTTAAAAAACTAGGTTACCAGTAATCAGAATCGTGTCTGGTCTTGCTTCAGCCTCCTCAGCATGCATGATATAAGCTCTGCCAACAGTAGATCCTTTCTTTGGGTAATCCATGTCTTTATGTCCTTCCTCCTTGCAAAGAACACACTTTTATGTTCCCCACATGCACTTGCCAAAATGTGGGCGATTTCATTCTTTGCATAGTGGCCTCTCTTTAGGTTTTGGGGCTCCAAACTGTCGTGGCTATTGTTGCCTCGGTCTCTTCAGGTGTCCTTTGGGATTTTGCCTACCTTGAGCTTCGAGAGGTCCCGTAAATTTCCGCTTATTCGGCTGAGAATTATGCTGGTGCTGATGCCTCTTGCGCTGTATCTCAAAATCAATATCCTTCAAGGCTTGTTCATCTTGGAAAACACAAGCAGTGGCAGCTGTATAATCCACCAGTTGCATCAACATCACATCACGACGTATAGTAGGTCGAAGGCCATCCAAGAAGTACCTAAGTTTCTCAGCAGCGTCTCTAGCAATGAGAAGCACAAAGTGACAACCCCTATCAAACCTCCTAATGAATTCATCCACATACATGTCTCCCTGATGGAGACTAATAAACTCCCTCTTCAAGCGTCCTAGAATGTCAGTAGTAAAATACTTCTCATTGAAGATGTTCTTGAACTGCACCCAAGTGAGGGTGGTTAGATTAATACCATATTCAGCTCCTTCCCACCAAAGAGAAACATCATCTCGCAGTATATAAGTAGTACACCTAACTCGGTCAGCATCTCCCATTTTCAGTTTATAGAAATGCACCTCGAGTGATCTAATCCAAACCTCGGCAGAAAATGGGTAAGTGTTGCCTAAAACTCCTTCGCACCCAGCCTCCGGAACTGATCATAAATATCGTGATGTGACCTCAGAGCCTGCTGAGCCTGGTGCTCAAAGAAACATGCCATACCCTCCAGCGCTCTAGTAGTAGCATCTCCATTGGGAGGTGGGGGTGCATTCTCCCTACGATCCTCATTAGTCTCAACTTGCCTATCGCTAAAAGTCATTTAAATAATTTAAACTTATATACTTGATTCTTGACGACTGAGCTTTCCGAAACTAGCGGCGGCACAACCTTTTAACAAGAACATTGCTCTGATACCAACTGAATGAAACGTCTACTCATTTAAAAATGCGGAAATATTTTTTTTTTAAAAAAAGCTAGCATTTTCGAAATATCATTTAAACGTTTCGCATGCATGCGCTCTACATAAAAATATAAGATTTAAAAATGATCTTAAATATTTGGCAGTAAAAATAGCACAGTTTAAAATAACCAAACTCGTCCAAAATCATATGTTAACATAAACGTATAAAAATCTTAAAATCATCAACGTAGGAAAATGTTCGTATACTCTCAAAACTCGTAAATCATAATGCGGAAAACATGCGGTCCTCGGGTCATGTCACCGCACCAGAGCTGCCTACTCAGAGTTCAGCACTTCCAGTCTCTTCAACATCAAGCTCACCTGCATCACACATGCCTAGTGAGTCTAAAGACTCAACACACCTGTACCAGTAATAACAAGTACATATACGTAGCACACAGCAGTGAAAAATATCATAATCAACATACATTTCGTTTCTGCGGTAAAAATCGTATAAGACACGTATCCTTTAAAAACATGGTAATAATCATAGCATGTATCATCGTATCAGCTTATGCGTGTTAAATCATGTCATCTCATTTCATCATAAACTTATACATTATCTTTTAATTGAGTTCAGTTCATTAGTTGTGACTTTCGTATCATCTCTATCGTATCAGATCTATTCGATGGATCCATCTTTAAAAACGTGGTACCCGGCGGCGGGGACATCAGCGACAGCATTACCCGTCCACTGAGCCTTGGCCTCAGCTCATCATATCTCATGTCATCGTATACATATACATCGTATGTCACAACCAACTCCCATCCTTCAAAAACTTCATCATATCACCACTTAACAAAAACATGCATATACATAATTTTTCCTTTAAACCAAGCATGCAACGTATTTCTCGTAATTACATAAAAATCATAAATGTGATGCATAAATATTTAAATCATGATAAAATATGCTCAGGGCGCTCCCAGGACAAAAATCTCACCCCGGGTGCAAAATGACCATTTTGCCCCTGGAAATCCAAAAATTACCGCTTTGCCCCTAGACGTAAAATTTCACGTTTTTGACATTTTCTTAATTCCATTGATTCTAACATGTCCCAATTAAATATTTAAGCCTAAAAGAATTTTTTCAAATTTTTATTTGGTCTAAATCGATGACTTTTTATTTAATCTTTAAATATAACATATTAATGTGTTTTAATCACGAATTAAACAAAACCTTAGCATAAAATTCCCAAATTTAAAACTTAGACTTAGACATCTAATAATTATTTGAGTTAAAATATAATTTTTCATAATTTTATTAAGTTTAAATCTAAGCATTTTTATTAATTCTTTAATTAATATTTCGTGCGGCGATTAAATCCCAGATAAAACCAAAACTCATTATTTTGATCCAAATCTTACCAAGCTCCTTAAAACATCCCAAAACATATTTAAAATCGTTCCTAGATGTAAACTCGAGCCCATTATTCAACTTAACCGATTAGTTTTAAAACTTGGATTGGGGTCTCGGTTTTAAGCCGAATCCACTCGAAACTCAACCAAACTTCTCCCAAATTTTTACCATAATTTACAAATACTTAAAAGTCCTAAACCCAACAATTCCAGCCCCTAAACTCACGAGACCAATGTCTTACAGCTGCTGGAAAGTTTCTGGAAAAATTGCAACTTCCCTACCTCAAACCCGAAATTACACCACTCGCATCCTAGCGCTTCCCGACTCGCACAAGCTCACACCCAGGGACGGAGCCACCCGAAAGGCTGGGGTGGGCTCCAGCTCAGGGTAAAAAAATATGATTATTATGTATTTTAATTATAGATTATGTTAAATTTTTGTAAAACTCATTAGTAAGTGAAATATTTATTGTTCCTTAAAGCTTCAGCCTAGGTTCCGTTGAATAAGAGCCTAAGATGAAAAAATTTCCTGGCTACGTCCCTGCTCACACCAACCACGAACTAACCTACTAGGGACCAAGACCAGCTCGTTGACCTCCCCTTGGACTGACCAAACCACGCCCTAAGCCCCCAAACTCGCGGACATGCGCCATCACTCAAACCACTCCTCTTCTAACCACCTGAGGCCAACCATGCACCAAGCCCGTCGAACAATCTAAGGGTCAAGACCAGCAACTTCCAGCCTTCACCCAGACCCGTCACAGACCCAAAAGGGTCGGTTCCTTGTCTGGGATCGAGCCACCCACGATTGTACACACCACACCCCCGATCTACCCCCATACAAGACCTAACCGCAACCGTCTCCACTAGCTACTCCTTCCACTCGCCCAAGCGATAATTCCAGCCCCTTGCCACTGATGTGCTTGACCAAAACAGCTTCCTATCCACCTAAGATGGCAGCCCCTTACACCAGCATGCATGAAAATGTGAGTTTGCATAATATAGTATGTAAAAATTCATGAAAACCAATGCATAAACAACATAACCTGCAATGATTTAACGCCTACAAGTATGCACACATTACAGCCTATATATGGAGTGTGTGATGAGAAAAGATGGGCGTGAGGCGTGCCTTTGATGATTCCTACGCAAGAACGATGAAGAATGGACGTCAGGAGGGCGCCGGAGAATTTTCTCTTGATGAAATGAGCTTGGCCGACAGTTGCATCCATGGAGATGCTTAAAAAAATCCACATGAAAAGCTGAAGAGGAGAGGGGTGTCGGCTGATGTAGAATAATTGGTGTAGGGTAGCCAAGTGCAATATTTAATTAATTAGTAATCAACTAGCTAATAGGCCCTAAATTATTTAATTTAGAGCTTAATATAGTTTTAATCCCAATGAGTTTAAAAGTTGGCCCAATAATTCCAATCACACTCTCGAAAAGTATTTCGTGTTGGAAAGTTTTTGAAAATATTAGCCGAACCCTCAAAAATTCCCCCGATTCGATAAAATTTACGTATCGTTAAAAATTAAAATCATGCGGGTAAAAATACCTAATAAAGCCCAATTCTTGAAAATACCTTTAAAACATCTTAAATTAATTAATAAAAATTAATCATGTAACAAAAATAATTTTCCTGATAATTCCCTGGTCTCCGATCCTCGTTCGAGCGCGAAATGCAACTTAAAAATCTTTAATGCACGAACCTTTAAAATTTCATGAAATAAATTCTATTATGTAATAATTATTCATGAACTTTAAATAAATCATAAATTAAAACACAAATTAATGAAATAAACATGCATTTAATGCTTTAAAACAATTTAATAAAATACCAAAGAAATTTAATAAATTGCATGCATGTGGTTTGCGTGAACCTTCAAATTTTTGGGACGTTAAAATCTATCCCCTTAAATTGAATTTCGTCCCTGAAATTCGCTTATCCTTGATAATCACAAAGTTTAGACTTAGTTCTAGTATCCCAATAATCCACGCTTTCGCGGTGCTACTCTGATAAAATAATAAATCTTAAGATGTCCTTATGTCTCCTCGGTCCCAATAAACTCTACCTTTTAAATCCTCGTTTGCGAAACTCAACTTATAACGACCCATGGTGACCTAGTTTCATTTTTCTATAACCTTGAATTTCAACTTTTTTTAAACTTTCCAGTATTAGAAATGGCAGTCTGAATTTTATTTCGTCTTACTTTCTTATATTTACCCTGGATGTTCATTGACCTATTATATTAGCATTTATGTAGTTCAACTTGAGAAACCTTAGCACCAAAAATTACTGATCGACTTCTATCCTCGGTAATACACTTAAAAGTTAAACCTTATCTCAGCCTCATAATAATGTTAGCCTAAGATCCTTGAATCGAATCTTTATCTTATGGCACCAAACTTACGTAACTTACTATTTACAAGTACATCCCGAATGTAAAATGGTTGCAAATCTTAAACCTCGAATAACGTTAATCCATAAAACCCAATTATACAATATCGATCTTCTACCTAATTAGTAAAACCATTCTCGCATCAGTTGCATGCATAAACTATTCCCTTCCCAATTACAATAAAGTTGAGGCCTAAGACCCTTGGACTTTCCTCATTGTAATGAATGTCACATTCTTACGTATCCCTAACTACTTAATTAATACTAGCGTAGAAAACTTAATAAGTCATCCCATGGGAACCTTAGACTAACTCTAATAAATCAACTTCACTTACACCCCATAGAGTTCCAGAATCCCCATTCAAAGTTTTAGATTTCTTACTCGATAAAAATCTTAATATTCATTCATTGATAACCTATGTTGAACACCATTAATTCCCTTTTTTTTCACCCAAATTTTTTGTCTAACCACTTCTCTCATAAACTTGAAATTCAAGTTTACTCAACCCAAGTAGTAATAGATAATATAACTCCACCACACATATCCGCTTAGTTCCAAGTTTCTTAATGACTTCCAAAAATTTCTCAAAACAAGGTGTCTACTTTAATTCTTACATGCTTCTATCGAGTAACCTAACCATCAATCATACCCAACATCCTAGAAAAATTAAATTCCAACAAAGGTACAATCTTAAATGATAAGATCATGACTAAAACTTATGGTACATCAAACTTTAAGCTCCCAAAATAAGTTAACTTGTTGTCTAATCTTATAACTTAACTAATCGATCAACATTACCTTAAATTGTTATCACTTTAAATTCTTAATTTGCCACAACATTACCTCGCTAACGCTAAAATTTTCAAGCCCAAGGTTGATTCATCCTACGATGTCCTTGATTACCATTCCTTCTAACATTATAACCCAGATATTTCAAGTATCTAAATATTCCTTCGAGCCTAAATCGTCGAAAATTCTTATCATTTAAACCATTCAATCTTCAGTTACTGCTAATATGGTCCCTAAATTTCTTAAAAATAGCAAAATTAATTCTTACTTTCCTCGAATATTATCCAATTTTTCCTTGATTTCTAAAATTCAACAATTAGCCATAAGCTCTTGGCGTCCTTAATTCCATTTTATAAGTTCTTCGTAACACGAAGTTTAAAAATTTTAAGCTTATGAAACCCAAAATCAATTCCCGTAACCTCGAAAAATTGTTGATTTAACCCAAGTGTTCCTCAATGTTGGAATTAAATCCTCAAAATTTTCGGAATTTTCAATTTGGCACTTAAAGTTTTCAAAAATTACATTTTTGGCCCAACAACTATTCGAAATTTGCATTTTTTGTCAACATAAAATTTTCGACTTAGCCTCCTTAAACCTTGAAATTCTCAAAACTCAAAATTTAATCCCAATGTTTGAGAAATTCAAAAATAGTCCCTTAGAATTTTATTTTTGCACTTAGGTCCTCAAATTATTTGTTATTACAATCAGGTCCTTAAAATTCTCAATTCATGCAATTCAATCCTTAAATCCAACTAGGTAGAACATGTATCCTAAATAAATTCTATGTTTTTATACTTCCAAAGATCGTCGTAGTCTCCGAATCAATAATCCTGGAAGGGATCGATTTTAGGTACCCGAATTCGCAACGGAAGCAACAAAATTTTCGAAAATCATATTTTCTAGCATAAAATTTCGAGCACCTCAATACTTGTGTGTAGCAAATACAAAAACACAAAAATATTACATTCGTAGTGTATTTAGAAATATACCTATCAATCACAATGGATTGATGATGGCTCCAACCAAGTTGTAAACAACTTGGCTCTTGAAACGATGAACTTTTACAAGCTTCCTTTGAACACTCCTTGTTAAAAAATCAAGCCCACCAACAACTAGGAAGATCCCCTCACATTTTGTACTAGAAAAATATGAGGATTTTTCTTTGAAAAGAGAATTGTTTCTCCAACAATTGAAGAACAAAAATGAGGGAGAAGAAGAGCAAGAAATTTCGGCCAAGGCTTCAAGGGGAGAGAGGAGAATTAGTTTTCTTGGTGTTGTAAAAATTTGAATCAAAAGTTGCATGCCATGCAATTTTTTAATGAAAAGTATTCCCCAACTCTTCACTTCCCAAGCATGCTTTTGACTTGGGCTTGTAACAATTACAAGGCCCATGGACTTTTATTTAAATGTACCAAACATATTTGAGTCCATTTAAAGTTTACTTGATTTTACTCAAGTCCACTAGTTTAATAATTATTTCTAATTGGGCTCTACAAGGCCCAATGTTATTTAATTAATTCAACACTTGAATTAATTTAATTATTTGGACTCTACTAGGCCCACTAGTGTTAAATTAATTCAACACTTGAATTAATTTAATTTAGTCCATAATAATGTTTATGAAAATCACAATTTTCAAATACATTATTTATTTGGTCAACTTTTAATTTAGGAGCACATTCATAAATTAAAATTACATTTCCCTCATAGAAGTCATACTTCTATTTTTGCTTATGCTTATAAACTCATTTATAAGCCGTTCAACACATTGAACTATATTTTACTTCTCAACGGGATCTAGAAATCTAGTACTTGTGTGGCCCTCAATGGTTCATTGATACAACTAGCCGTGGGTTCACATCTCCATGTGATTCGGACTAAACATGTCCTTATTCGAGCATACTCCAATTGCTTCATTCTTACTTATCAACTCCTTGATAACAAGAATGTCAGAACTCAAGTCTGATAGTACCCAACTAATCATGTTAAACGCCTAGCAGCATCGCTTACATGATTCCTTAGGTATCAAATGATAGTGCCTGCAAGAACCATTCAATTATGGTAGCGTACAGTACGGTCCCTTCAACTCATATCTCCCGACCGATTCGACAACCATTGGTATATCGAGACTTGTCAATGAATCAATACTATGTGTCATGTTGTAGTTGCATCGATGGTGTAATCTATGAAACCCCTTTCATAATTACCACCATATTCTGATCAGAGATTTCATACTACATACACATAGGATATCCATACCCGAAGGTAAGCGGTGAATCCCCGACTACAATGCATCGACTCCTATATGTTTCGACAGAACACCCAACCTTGCCACCTGATGACCCCTTGAGAGTCGGTAAACTAGTCAAAGTTTAGTGCTAGCACATAGAGTCCCAATGTTGTCCCGAGTCATAAGGACTAATGGTGTACAACCATAAACTAGAACGTTTCCACTCGATAAGTGAGAACCACTTGGAAAGTCCTTTATGGAGGGTTGTTCAGTGCACTCTACCAGGAGCACCTATCTGCGTGCTCGGACATCACAATGTCCCCTACCAATGAAACATGGTACTCACATCGCAGATACTAGTCTCGAACTCGAGCGGCCTATATCCTTCTTAGCGGCGGCTGAATCGACTAGGAACTGTCTAGAATATACATTATTCCAAATATGAGTTTCATGATACTCATCATATGAGCATCTCATATTCTTTCTACTATTTGTATATTCAAGGGCTTTATCTATGCAACTAGCATGGGTATTCAGATAAAGATGTGCCAATAATAATTTCAAATATTATTAAAATAAAGATTGTTTATACATAGAGTTTCATTGTGAACACTCGGCCAACACTTGGCTCGACGTGCACCTACTCTAACAATCTCCCACTTGCACTAGAGCAAACTACCCATATGCTTCAAACCCATCAATTCGCGATGCTACTCGAATAATGGTCTAGGTAAAGGCTTAGTTAGCGGATCAACAACATTATCTGCGGAGCCGACTTTGTCAATCGAGACATCTCCTCTTTCCACAATCTCTCAAAGGATGTGGTACTTTCTCAATACGTGTTTGGATTTCTGATGAGACCTTGGCTCCTTTGCTTGAGCTATAGCTCCCGTGTTGTCACACAACACCGGGACAGGAGCAACTCCATTAGGAATGACGTCCAACTCTTGGACGAAATTATTTATCCAAACAGCCTCCTTTGCTGCTTCTGATGCAGCAAGATATTCGGCCTCAGTGGTGGAATCCGCTGTACTGTCTTGCTTGGAACTCTTCCAAGAGAGAGCAGCACCATTGAGCATGAATATGAATCCAGAGGTTGACTTCAAGTCATCGATATCGCTTTGGAAGCTAGAGTCGGTATAGCCTTCCAATTTCAGTTCTCCACCCCCATAGACCAAGAACAACTTATTGGTCCTTCTCAAATACTTGAGGATGTCTTTCACAGCTTTCCAGTGTGGAAGACTAGGGTTCGATTGATATCTACTCACTACACTTAGTGCAAAAGCCACGTCAGGACATGTAGATATCATCCCATACATGATGCAACCAATCGCAGATGCATAAGGAATGCTTGTCATCGCCGCTATCTCTGCATCAGTCTTGGGAGACATAGACTTGGATAGGGACACGCCATGACACATTGGTAGATGTCCTCTCTTGGACTCATCCATCGAGAACCGCTTCACGATGGTCTTAATGTATGTGGACTGGGTGAGACCAAGCAATCTTTTTGATCTATCTCTATAGATATGTATTCCCAATACAAAAGATGCTTCACCCAAGTCCTGCATCGAGAACTTACTCGCTAACCATATATTAGTTGATTGCAACATTCCTACATCATTCCCAATGAGTAGAATGTCATCAACATACAGCACCAGGAATGTCACAGCACTCCCACTGACCTTCTTATACACACAGGGTTACTCAGGATTCTTAGTAAAACCAAACTCTTTGATTGTACTATCGAATCTAAGGTTCCAACTCCTAGATGACTGCTTTAGACCATAAATAGATCTCTGAAGTTTGCATACCATATGATCACTTCCGACAGATGTAAACCCTTCGGGTTGAGACATGTAAATTTCTTCCTTAATATCCCCATTAAGAAAGGCTGTCTTAACATCCATCTGTCATATCTCATAATCATACCATGCAGCTATGGCTAGCAAAATCCTTATGGACTTGAACATTGCAACTGGAGAAAAGATTTCCTCAAAGTGAACTCCTTGTCTTTGAGTATATCCTTTTGCCACCAATCGCGCCTTGAAGTTCAATACCTTCCCATCCGCCCCAAGTTTTCACTTGTAAATCCATTTACACCATATGGGAACAATTCCCTCAGATAGATCCACGAGATTCCACACTTGGTTCGAATGCATGGAATTCATCTCAGATTCCATTGTTTCAAGCCACTTGGATGAATCGTCATCAGATAACGCTTCTTTGAAGGTCCTTGGATCACATCCATGGTTAGGCTCATCATGGCCCTCTTCAAGAAGCAAACCATACCTCATAGGTGGTCTTGAGACTCTCTCGGATCTTTTAGGAGCTTGTATCTCCTCTCCAGGTTCTTCGGGTGTGGGTTCTACAATTGTGGGTGTCTCTCGAACCTCTTCGAGGTCTATCATCTCTCCTTTTCTATCCAATAGAAATTCCTTTTCCAAAAAGGTTGCATTCCTAGAAACAAACAGCTTTGTTTCTTGGGGATGATAGAAATAGTATCCAACATAATTCTTTGGATATCCCACAAAGTAACATAAAATGGATCGACTATCTAATTTATCTCCCACTACCTGCTTCACATAAGCAGGGCACCCCCATATTCTAAGATAAGAATACTTGGGAGGTAAGCCTTTGAATGGACATTGTTCAACAACAGTGCCGATGTCTCAAGCGCATATCCTCAAAAGGATGGCGGCAACTCCGTGAACCCCATCATAGACCGCACCATGTCCATCAAAGTCCGGTTACGACGCTCCGAAACATCATTCAACTGTGGTGTAGCGGTCGGAGTCCACTGCGAGAGAATCCCATTCTCCCTAAGATACTCTTGGAACTCGGCACTCAAGCACTCACCACCTCAATCCGATCGAAGTGTCTTGATGCTTCGTCCCAACTGTTTCTCTACTTCACTTCTGAATTCTTTGAACCTTTCAAAGGCTTCAGATTTGTATTTCATCAAATACACATACCCATACCTCGAAAAGTCATCGGTAAAGGTGATGAAGTTTGCATGTCCATGCTTAGTGGTGATGCTAAGCGGACCGCACACATCGGTATGGATCAAATCCAATAACCCTTTGGCTCGCTCCACATGGCCCTTAAAGGGAATTTTTGTCATCTTTCCTTTTAGACAGGATTCACAAGTCGTGAGAGCATTAATATCAGATATATCAAACATGCCCACTCCCACTAGCTTGTTCATCATTCTTAGGAAAATATGTCCTAATCGAGCATGCCACAATTGTGCCGAATTTAGAGTATCTTGTTTTCGCTTGTTTGTTGTTGTTATGGCTTGGACATTGTTTAGTGGAATATCTTTCAATTTTAAGTTATAGAGATCGTTTTTCAAGTTCTCCAGTACCAGTTAAACATTTATTCTTGTAAATGTTGCAAACACCTTTGTTAAATAAACAAGAATATCCATCTTTATCTAGCATAGAAATGGAAACAATGTTTTTCACCAAATCAGGTACAAACAAAACATCTCTTAAAATCAACTTAAAATCATTGTTCAACAATAAGTAAACATCTCCTACGGCCTTGGCAGCAACTCTTGCTCCATTGCCCATTCTCAAGAAGCTCTCACCTTCACTAAGCCTTCTACTTCTTCCCATCACTTGTAACTCATTACAGAGATGTGAGTCACAACCGGTATCCAATACCCAAGAAGTAGAGTTAATTGAAATGTTTACTTCAATATAGAACATACCGTTTCCAGAACTCTTCTGGGCAAGATATTCCCTGCAATTACGCCTCCAATGTCTAGGCTTCTTGCAGTGATGAAAAACATCAACAGTCTTGTTAGCCTTCACTGGTGTTGCTGCCACAGCGGGACTCGGAGATTGCCTCTTCAAGGGCACGTTCTTCTTAGGACGTTGGAAATAACGCTTCTTTCTCTTCCCATGTGGACCAATCTTCGTATCAGAGGAAGAATCCACATAAAGAACCAACTTCTCATCATTCATGGAAGCCTGCATATAACACTCGGCTTTCAAGTCATGGTCACACCATTCCTTGTAAGTCTGCAATTTCTCAGAAGTGCAGTCAGTCAGAGCCTCAACAGGGGGCGACTCAGTCAGTGTATATGCTATCCTTTCCAAATTCAAGACAATTTTTAGGTTTCTTAGCCAATTGAGGTAGTTAGGTCCGGTTAATACGTGTTTGTCGAGTATTGCAGATAGCGGATTGCGAATCGAAGACATTGTCAAAAATTGTACTGAAAAGTATAACAGATAAATGTTAATGACTATTTTAAAATATTTAGTAAGATATAAAGTATGGACTTTTACTTTATAAATTTCTACTCCCACTGTTTTGACATCTTTCACTACCCTCTAGTGAAAACGGGAAATTCCTTTCCTCAGTAGGTACGCAAGGTCCAATTAGCGAATCATGATCCCGAATAATATCAGCCAATCACAATTCCTAAAAGGTGGTTTCCAATTGCATCTCAATGCAACCCTCTACGTAAACTTTTGTCTCACGTTTGATTAGGACCCAATAATATGACGTCGTTCATCTTTACGTGTCAAGCCTTACCCATCGATGTTGAACCTTAATGGACGGTCGTCATGAGTTCCCCCAATAATATGAGCCAAAATCATGGGAGTTCCACGTAGTTCACATCACCATGTCAATGGATGTCACAGCTTTCCGGCACCCAGGGCCCCCCAATAATATGAGTCGAGCCCCGAGTACGGGTAGCGTTCATCATGCACCCATTGTCGATGGAAGACATGGAAATTATAAACACCTTAATAATTCGCATTTTCGGGCTTGATATTAATTTTGAATCTTATTCAAAATGAGAGTTTTTAATTTTGAAAGGACTCATCATTAATTTTATTTAAAAGCTCGCCATGTTTGAACGTATGATTGCCGGATTCACGCAACTTTGTTATTATCATAATAATAACGCACATATTCATTATTTATAACATATCATGCATATATTATAAACAGTAAACAAACAAGGATGATCAATCTCCCCAATACTAATGGTCCGTGTGAGCTAAACACGGGCCTAGGTCCAATCCTAGGGTAATGCAAGGGATGCAAATGCAACTATTACATTACCTTCTAATATTTACATGTCTTCGATCTTCATAATCATCATGTCCACCATCTTCCAATCTTGATCATCCACTATACTAATATTTACAAATAAATATCCATGGCAAATAGGGATACATCTCATGGGGTGGGAACGGGCCATAAACCAAGCCTATTTTAAATTTGATAATTATTACAATCATTCAACACAAAATATCCTAACATTTACCTAGCAAATTGGGCTTGGGCTTTTGATCATCCTTCATGCATAATATCACATATCATACACCATCAATTAATTATCACAATAATTAATTAATTCAATATTATATATCTTGATCCAATCACTAACCGCCACGATTATAAACTAAATTAACAAAGTATACAAACATCTTTGTCGACTTTCTAATTAATTTTTTTATAACCGAATTTCTTGTAAATCACCATTTACTATAAATAATTAAAGTCCAACTTAAATTATTTATTTCATGAGAAAATATTTGCAACTTTTATAAATTTAAACTTAAGGGCCCAAAAAATCATTTTTCACCAAAAACATTTTGGCTCATTTAAATTTCACAAATATGTTAGTCATCCAATGGCCCAACAACTCAAGGCCCATGACACTTTGATATTTCAAAATACCTTTTGAAAGCCCTAGTCGTCATCGCCGTCGCCGGATTCCAGCCAACAAGCAAAAAAAAAATTTTTTTTTTCGAAGGGGGGCCTTGCTGCCCGTTTCGGACAGGGCTGCCCGAAATGGGCAGCAACTTGCTGCCCCAAAATCCCCCAAAAAAACGGCCTTGATTTTGTTGCAAAAATTCATCTCATGCGGTTAAAAATCGACCTCGATATAATATCTTGTATAAGCTACACAAAATAGTATCCTTAGATCATGATACCACTTGAAAGGGATAGATTTTAGGTGCTCGAATTCGCAACGGAAGCAACAAAATTTTCGAAAATTTTATTTTCTAGCATAAAATTTCGAGCACCTCAATACTTGTGTGTAGCAAATACAAAAACACAAAAATATGACATTCATAGTGTGTTTAGAAATATACCTGTCAATCACAATGGATTGATGATGGCTCAAACCAAGTTGTAAACAACTTGGCTCTTGAAAGGATGAACTTTTACAAGCTTCCTTTGAACACTCCTTGTTAAAAAATCAAGCCCACCAACAACTAGGAAGATCCCCTCATATTTTGCACTAGAAAAATATGAGGATTTTTCTTTGAGAAGATAATTGTTTCTCCAACAATTGAAGAACAAAAATGAGGGAGAAGAAGAGCAAGAAATTTCGGCCAAGGCTTCAAGGGGAGGGAGGAGAATTAGTTTTCTTGGTGTTGTAAAAAGTTGAATCAAAAGTTGCATGCCATGAAATTTTTTAATGAAAAGTATTCCCCAACCCTTCACCTCTCAAGCATGCTTTTGACTTGGGCTTGTAACAATTACAAGGCCCATTGACTTTTATTTAAATGTCCCAAACATATTTGAGTCTATTTAAAGTTTACTTGATTTTACCCGAGTCCACTAGTTTAATAATTATTTCTAATTGGGCTCTACAAGGCCCAATGTTATTTAATTAATTCAACACTTGAATTAATTTAATTATTTGGACGCTACTAGGCCCACTAGTGTTAAATTAATTCAACACTTGAATTAATTTAATTTAGTCCATAATAATGTTTATGAAAATCACAATTTTCAAATACATTATTTATTTGGTCAACTTTTAATTTAGGAGCACATTCATAAATTAAAATTACATTTTCCTCATAGAAGTCATACTTCTATTTTTGTTTACGCTTATAAACTCATTTATAAGCCGTTCAACACATTGAACTATATTTTACTTCTCAACGGGATCTAGAAAGCTAGTACTTGTGTGGCCCTCAATGGTTCATTGATACAACTAGCTGTGGGTTCACATCTCCATGTGATTCGGACTAAACATGTCCTTATTCGAGCATACTCCAATTGCTCCATTCTTACTTATCAACTCCGTATTAACAAGAATGTCATAACTCAAGTCTGATAGTACCCAACCAATCATGTTAAACGCCTAGCTGCATCGCTTACATGATTCCCTACTTATCAAATGATAGTGCCTGCAAGAACCATTCAATTATGGTTAGCGTACAGTACGGTCCCTTCAACTTATATATCCCGATCGATTCGACAACCATTGGTATATCGAGAGTTGTCAATGAATCAATACTATGTGTCATGTTGTAGTTGCATCGATGTGTAATCTATGAAACCCCTTTCATAATTACCACCATACCCTGATCAGAGATTTCATACTACATACACATAGGACATACCCGAAGGTAAGCGGTGAATCCCCGACTATAATGCATCGAATCCTATATGTTTCGACAGAACACGCAACCTTGCCACTTGATGACCCCTTGAGAGTCGGTAAACAAGTCAAAGTGTAGTGCTAGCACATAGAGTCTCAATGTTGTCCCGGGTCATAAGGACTAATGGTGTATAACCATAAACTAGGACGTTTCCACTCGATAAGTGAGAACCACTTGGAAAGTCCTTTATGGAGGGTTGTTCAGTGCACTCTACCATGAGCACCTATCTGCATGCTCGGACATCACAATGTCCCCTACCAATGAAACATGGTACTCACATCGCAGATACTAGTCTCGAACTCGAGCGGCCTATATCCTTTTTAGCGGCGGCTGAATCGACTAGAAACTGTTTAGAATATACAGTATTCCAAATATGAGTTTCATGATACTCATCATATGAGCATCTCATATTCTTTCTACTATTTGTATATTCAAGGGCTTTATCTATGCAACTAGCATTGGTATTCAAATAAAGATGTGCCAATAATAATTTCAAATATTATTAAAATAAAGATTGTTTATACATAGAGTTTCATTGTGAACACTCGGCCAACACTTGGCTCGACGAGCACCTACTCTAACAAATCCTTACATGGAATCCTCAAAAATTAATTCAACTAGCAACCCCGAACCATCAATAATTTCTTAGAAATTCTACAAGACCCAAAATCATTCATAATTTTCAAGATTAACTTATGACCCATAAGGAGAATATCAGTAATACTGACCTAAAAATCAATATAGTCGAATCATTATCAACCTCTCCTAAAGCCCAATATTCGAATTCTTAGACACGTCCAATTCCAAACGTAACCAACATGTAATTTAATCTGGTTTTTTTATAAAAAAAAAAGTAAATCTTTAAATCATAAAAGCAGTTAAATATATACCGTACATCGTCATAAAGTGTAAATCATGTTAACATACAGGTGATAAGAGTAAATCATTTAAAAAATTTAAATCATAAAAGCTTACAGACTTGAGGCTTGAAGACTGAGCGACAGAAGCTGGCGATGGCACAACCCTATACAGGACACTTGCTCTCATACCAACTGAAACGTCTACTCATTTAAAAATTCGTAAATATTTTTTTAAAAAAAAAGCTCGCATTTTCGAAATATCATTGAAACATTTCGCATGCATGCACTCTACAGAAAAATATAAGATTTAAAAATAATCTTAAATATTTGACAGTAAAAATAGCGCATTTTAAATAACCAAACTCGTCCAAAATCATATGTAAACATAAACGTATAAAAATCTTAAAATCATCAACGTAGGAAAATGTTCGTATGCTCTCAAAACTCGTAAATCATAATGCAGAAAACATGCGGTTCTCGGGTCATGTCACCGCACCAGAGCTGCCTACTCAGAATTTGGCACCATCTGTCTCCTCAGCATCAAGCTCACCTGCATCACACACGCCTAGTGAGTCTAAAGATTCAACACACCTGTACCAGTAATAACAAGTACATATAGATAGCACACAGAAGTGAAAAATAGCATAATCAACGTACATTTCGTGTCTGCAGTAAAAATCGTATAAGTAAACGTGTCCTTTCAAAACATGATAATAATCATAGCATGTATCATCGTATCAGCATATATGTGTTAAATCATGTCATCTCATGTCATCAAAAATGTATACATTATCTTTTAATTGAATTCAGTTCATTAATTGTGACTTTAGTATCAGCTCTATTGTATCAGCTCTATTCGATGGATCAATCTATAAAACTGTGGTACCCAGCGGCGGGGACATCAGCAACAGCATTACACGTCCACCGAGCCTTGGTCCCAGATCATCATATCTCATGTCATCGTATACATATTCATCGTCAGTCACAACCAACTCCCATCATTAAAAACATCATCATATTCACCACCTAATAAAAACATGCAAAACGTAATTTTTCCTTTAAACCAAGCATGCAACATATTTATCATAATTAAATAAAAATCATAAACATGATGCATAAACATTTAAATCATGATAAAATATGTTCAAGGCGCTTCCAGGACAAAAATCTCACTCCGGTTGCAAAATGATTGCCCTGGGAAACCCAAAAATTACCGTTTTGCCCCTAGACGTAAAATTTCATGTTTTTGATATTTTCTTAATTCTATTGATTCTTAAATGTGCCAATTAATTATTTAGGACTATATGAATTTTTTCATATTTTTATTTGGGTTAAATCGATGAATTTTGAATTAATCTTTAAATATAACATATTAAAGTGTTTTAATCACGAATTAAACTAAACCTTAGCATTAAATTCTCAAATTAAAAAATTAGGCTTATAATATTTATTTGAGCTTAAATATAATTTTTCATAATTTTATTAAGCTTAAATCTAGGCGTTTCCATTAAAGCTTTAATTAATATTTCGTGCGGCAATTAAATCTCGGATAAAACCAAAACTCATTATTTTGATCCGAAACTTTCCAAACTCCTTAAAACATCCCAAAACTTATTCAAAAGCGTTCCTAGATGTAAACTCGAGCCCATTATTCAACTTAACCGATTTGTTTTAAAACTTGGACCGGGGTCCCGGTTTTAACCGAATCGACTCGAAACTCAACCAAACTTCTCCCAACTTTTTACCATAACTTACAAACACTTAAAAGTCCTAAAACCCAACAATTCCAGCCCCTAAACTCACGAGACCAACCTCTTACAGCTGCTGGAAAGTTGCTGGAAAAATTGCAACTTCCTACCCCAAACCCGAAATTACACCACTCGCATCCTAGTGCTTCCCGGCTCGCACAAGCTCACACCAGCCACAAAACAAGCTACTAGGGACCTAGACCAGCTCGTTGACCTCCCCTTGGACCGACCAAACCACGTCTTAAGCCCCCAAACTCGCAGATGTGCGCCATCACTCAAACCACTCCTCTTCGAACCTCCCGAGGCCAACCATGCACCAAGCCCGTCGAACCATCTAAGGGTCAAGACCAGCAACTTCCAGCCTTCACCCAGACCCGTCACAGGCCCAAAAGGGTCGGCTCCTTGGCTGGGATCGAGCCACCCACGATTGTACACGCCAAACCCCGATCTACCCCCATACAAGACCTAACTGCAAGCATCTCCACTAGCTACTCCTTCCACTCGCCAAACCCATAATTCCAGCCCCTTACCACTGATATCCTTGACCAAAACATCTTCCTATCCACCCAAGACGGCAGCCTCTTACACCAGCATGCATGAAAAACGTGAGTTTACATAATATAGTATGTACAAATTCATGAAAACCGATGCATAAACAACATAACCTGCAATGCTTTAACCCCTACGAGTATGCACACATAACAGCCTACATATGGAGTGTGTGATGAGAAAATAAGGGCATGAGGCGTGCCGCTGATGATTCCTAAGCAAGAACGATGAAGAACAGATGTCGGGAGGGCGCCGGAGAATTTTTCTTGAAGAAATGAGCTTGGCCGAGAATTGCATCCATCGAGATGCTGAAAAAAACCCACATGAAATGCTGAAGGGGAGAGGGGCGTCGGCTGATATAGAATAACTGGTGTAGGGTAGCCAAGTACAATATTTAATTAATTAGTAATCAACTAGCTAATGGGCCCTAAATAGTTTAATTAAAAGCTTAAAAGAGTTTTAAGCCCAACGATCTTAAAAGTTAGCTCATTAAATTCAGACACATTTCTGAATGGTGTTTTATGTTGGAAAATTTTTGAAAATATCAGCCGAACCCTCAAAAAATCCCCCGATTTGATAAAATTTATGTATCGTTAGAAATTAAAATCATGCGGGTAAAAATATCCGATAAAGCACTTTTCTTGAAAAATACCTTTAATACATCTTAAATTAATTAATAAAAATTGATCATGTAATAAAATTAATTTTCCTGATAATTCTCCGTTCTCCGTTACTTGTTCGAGCGCAAAATGCAACATAAAAATCTTTAATGCACGAACCTTTAAAATTTCATGAAATAAATTCTATAATGCAATAATTATCCATGAAATTTAAATAAATCATGAATTAAAACACAAATTAATGAAATGAACATTCATTTAATGCTTTAAAACAGTTTAATAAAATACCTAAGAAATTTAATAACTTGCATGCATGTGATTTAAGTGAACCTTCAAATTTTCGGGACGTTACATGAAAGGTCTACGACACGTTTTTTTTTTTAAATCATACTAGAAATGTATATAGAATTTTTCCTTTAAGAACTTCGGCTGATTTTTTGCACCATTTAAATTAAACTTACTAACTAATTATATTTAAAATCTAAAGCGCAGTGGAAAACATAAAATCGTAAATCATGAAACCAAACATAAAACTAGCGGTTTTCAAAATAGCTAAGACTCTTAAATCGTCTCAAAACCACTCGAAAGCCTAACGTCATAAAATCTTAAAAGTAATCTTAGTGTGGAAAACTAGCGAAAGTCCTCGGGTTATTTGCACCATCAGTCCAGCTAATTCAATCATCAAGTTATCCAACATCATCAAAATCATGCTCCCCTGCAACGATCACAACTATTGAATCTAATGGCTCAGTAAATGTGATGTCTGCTCCTTTTAAAAGTGCGGATTTTTTTAACATTTAAAATAATCGTATTTAACTGACAATAAATGAAACGTCATGTCCTCTTTATTGCTTTAAAGTACTAGAAATTTTTTTTTAACACTCAATTTTCGGCCATGTACCTTTCTCCCATGAAAATATTTTTATAAAATATTTTACCCTTTAAAATTAAACATTAACCAGCTAGCATATTAAAAACCAAGTGCAATAGTGATAAAATGAAATCGTCGCATATTTTAACAAACCTAAAAAGCAATAATTTGAAAAGAATAGCCCATATTAAACCTCTCAAAAATCTCTCAAATGCATAAATAAATAATCTTAAAAATCTTTAATCATAAAGCATGAGTCAAAAGTCATAATGCGGAAAAAGTAGAAGCGCTGGTCCTCGGGTTGTGTGCGCCTTCAGTCCAGTCAAATCACTCATCAAGTCCTCTCTCAATACCACTTGCATCTTTCACACCTAGTGAGTCTAAAGACTCAACACACCACAATCTTTATAACGAGTAATACGTAATACAGTCAACATATAATGGTGAAAAATACTTGTACTTAAAATATTGTTTTCATGAAGATGCATAAACATAAACATTTCTGTAAACATTTTCATGATGCATAAAACTTTAATCATAAACATTTTCATGACATGCAAACATGAATTTCCTTTTCCTCAACATGACATGACATAAAACCTTAAACATAATCATGAACATTTCCTTTTTTTTCCTTTGTTGAATTCAGATCGTTAATTGTGACTTTCCTGACATGACATGACATGACGATGGATCCATCTACGTGAAACCTTAGTACTGGGCGGCGGGGGACACAAGCAACACTTTCAACGGTCAACTGGGCCCTGGCCTATCATGATCGAATAGAAATACGCTCGTCGGGGTTCCCTCGGGAGCCTTTTCCCATAAATGGGTTCCCTCCGGGGCCTTTTCCCCTCACGACATTCTCATTCTTAACGTTACCACATGACCGTTACCACATATTCGCAATGATGGAAACACGATCGTCGGGCTCCCACTGGGACCATAACCCTCACGACGTCGCCAACATTAACGAATTAGTCACAATCACTTCACATCCTTCAACATTTAAATTCTCATCATTTTATAAAAATCATGAATAGCATTACATTTTGTTTTTGAAACCAAGCATGCAACATGTCTTTTAAATATCTTTCTTAAATTATAAAAATTCATGGACATTTAAATAAATTATAATTTAATCATGAACATTTCATAAACATTTAAAAATAATCATAATTCCATAAAAACAGCATTTAGGGAGCTGCCATGACCTTTACTAATTTCCCGGTTTAAAAAGACCGTTTTACCCCTGGACTCGAAATTTTACGTTTTCGACTTTTTACTTCATTTCATGACTCTAACATGTCCCAAATAATTATTTAAGCCTACATGAATTTTTTCATAATTTTATTTGGCTTAAAACTTTGACTTTTTCAATTAATCTTTAAACGTGACGTATTAATGCATTTTAATCCCGAATTAAACCAAACCTAAATATAAAATTCACAAATTAAAAACTTAGACTTACAATAATTATTTAAGCTTAAATTTAATTTTTCATAATTTTAATAAGCTTAAAACTAGGCGTTTCAATTAACTCGTTAATTAGCGTTTCGTGCGGCAATTAAATTCTGAATAAATCCAAAACTCAATATTTTTATCCCAAATTTTAAACATAACCTTTTTATGATTTATTCTACCCTTCCAAGTCATGATCCACCCCCGTGGACCCTTGGATTCATTTTTAGTTCTTTAATTTCGAAATATGACACCTAAGTGAACCCACCGAGCCATCTCCCGATTTACTCGAGCCACGTCCGAGCCACCTTGAACCAAAACCTAGCCAACTCACCTAGGGACCCTATTGACCAAGCCCATCCCAAAGAACAAGCCCTGGTCCGCTCGAAAACCCACTGAACTTTGCCCCCAAAACCTGCGCACAAGCTGTTGTTTCTCTCGAGACTCCCAGCTAGCCTGGGCTTTTCCATCCGAGCCATCACCGAGCCCAGCACACCCTAACCATCCCTGGACCACGTCTAGACCCTACCCAGACCATCCCATGCCCTGGAACCCGCGCATGAAGCAACTGAAACAGAAGACAGCATGCGCCATCACCCCTCCCCCTGCGTTCCCACGTTTTGCTCGGCCCTTGCTGGACCAAGCCACTCCCTTGAACCTAGCCCTTCCTAACTCTCCCTGGACCATCTTAAGCCATCATCCAGACGCCCTAGCCCAGCCCTCTCTCGAGCCACCCTCATAAATCTCTCGGCCACCCTCAAGCATGCGTGGGAAGTGCCCTTTCTCGTGAGGACTCTCCCCAGCCCCCTTAGCGCGAGCCCTGGCCCTTCTAGGACCCTTCCTAGGACCTAACCACGTCCCAACCGAACCCTCCTCAAGACCTGGTTGAGCCCCTAAGTCCCATGCAACACAAACAACCCATGAACCTTGAACAAGCCAACCAAAACTCACGGTTTCCAGATTGGTTTTCTTTATTATTCTTACAGCGTGTGTGGTGTATTTATAGGGCCTTATCAGTTGTGTAAAACCATCCTTTATCAATTCCTAATCATGGCAGCCCCTTAACAACACAATATACATGTTTTTGAATAAAAAATCATGCTTCAAAAATCACATACACTTGAAAAACGAAAATCTAACAAGTTGTTCCTTGTTTTTCATGCAAAATAATTTTAAATAATTACTATGGTGTGAAAGATGAGAAAAGAAAGAAGTATGGCGTGCCTTTGCGTTTTAAACGCACGAATAAACGTTGACGACGAAGAACGTTGACGTGGAGGGCCTAGTCTTGACAACCTTTGAAACTTCCTTCGAAATTTTCTCCAAAATAATTTGTGTGTGATGTCGTGTATATGGAGTGCCAAGGAAGAGTTTTAATTGAGGAAAAGAGGTGGGCATGAGTTAATGAATTAATGGGAGGGTTTTGAGTATTTTATAATTTAATTAATCACTAATTAGGCTTAGGCCCATTGAGAGATTAATTAGGTCCATTAATGCTTAATTAAAAAAATTTAAAAGATTTAAAAATAATTTTGCTTAAATAAGTTTGTGAATTTATTAGCCGGGTTGCCCAAAAGTTCGTATTTTAGTTGAAAAACCAACACCGATAAAATTTACGTCCCAGCGTATAAAATCACTTCAAAACCCTTTATTTTCAAAAATACTAAAAAGCAACAACCATATTTTAAATAATTAAAAATAATTATTTAATAAAAACATTTTCTATTTTTCAGCCCTCGGTCCCCATTCCTCGATCGTCACTTGAATATTCCTTAAAAATACCATTTTAATGCAACATGTAGAAAAATATATTTTAAACATGTAAATATGCATAACATAATTAATTCATGCAATTAAAACATTTAATTAAAATACAAAAGAATTTAATAATTGCGTGCACGTGGTTTGCGTGGACTTTAAAATTTTCGGGGCGTTACAATCTTCCCCCCTTAAATTGAATTTCGTCCTCGAAATTCGCTTATCCTAGATAACCCAAAGTTTGGGCTTAATTCTAATATCCCAAAAATCCACGCTTCCGCTGCGCTACTCTGATCAAACTTAAGTTCTAGAATGTCCTTACGTCTTCTTAAATTTTCCTTCTAAATCCTTATTTTCAACTCGCAACTTAAAAGACCCAAATGACTTAGTGCTATTACTGTTATAACCTCGAATTTCAATTTTACTTACAATTCCCAATATTAAAAGATGGATAATCATGCTTATCGTGTATTACATTCCTTATTTTATACCCAAAATGTTCATCAACCTATCAAATTTCGATCTTAAAATCCCAAATGCATCTACTAACGGTTAAATTTTCAAGCTTAATATTTGTTCAATCTTAAAAATCCTTGATTAACATTCCTTATAACACTATAACCATGATATCCCAAGTTTCTGAATATTCTTAAAAGTCTAAATCATCAAAATTCTTACCATATAACATATTCAATTTTCGCTTATTGTTAAACTAGTCCCAAAATTCCTTAATATTCACAAAATTAATTCTTAATTTCCTCAAAAATTATCTTAATTGGTCCTTAATTTCAAAAATCCTACAGTTAACCCATAAATTCTCGGTATTCTTAATTTTCTTTTACATTTTTCCCATGACATAATTTCAATAAACTTAAACTTATTTAGCCAAAAATAAATTTCTATAACCAATCTTACCTTTCATGAAACTTAAAGTAAAGGCCCGAAAATCTCCTTGCTTGAAAATTTGCGGAAAATTAAAAATTTTCTTTTAAAATAAATGGAGTACCTCATTCATAAAATCAACTGATAACTCAAGTTCAATGTTTAAAATATAGCAGCGGAAGAAAATAAAGTTTGCCGAAAATAACAATTTAAAAATATTCAACAGCTGATAAAATGTCTGAGCATAAAAAAAGTGGCAAGTGCTGAAACTGAGGTCCTCGGGTGCCACTACTGCCGACCGAAGCTGGCTCACTGGTCCCCGCCCTCGGCCCTGGCCTCATCAGTACCTACAACAATCAAGTCTAGTGAGCCTAAAGACTCAGCATGAAAATATCGTAGGTAACGAGTAAATACTGAAGTAAAATGTGCATGAGATAAAATATCATGTCATGAGGCATACTGAAAATAACTTGTACTGAGCAATTATAATACGTGAATAACTGAATTGAAATCAAAGTAAAAATGTTTGCTCCTTGGAGCCCTGTACTGAAATAACTGGTAAAAATTTTCTGTTGAGATTATGGTCTACGCCTGTGGCCCCTGCACTGAACTGAACTGATCGGTAACTGGTTACCGGGGAGTATCAAACTGAACTGAGCTGACCGGTCACTGGCAACCGGGTGGTACCAAACTGAACTGATCGGTCACTGGCGACCGTATAAAATAATGCTCCCATAATAGTGAATTGACCACAAGCCATATCGCATAAATCTCAAAAATAAGTATTTTTTATTTTCATGCACGTAATATAATTAAATGACATAATGAAAATATCATGTATATTTTACCATCTGAATTGGATCGCTCTCAAGCTCGCTGCAACCTAAATATGCCATGAAAAATATGCAATAGCTTAAACTTGACCAAACTATGCAATTAAGTTTGAAAGTGCGACAATTACGTCTAACGACTTCGTATTTAATCATGACTCCGAACCAACCTGAACCGACACTGAACCAACGTATAGTCATGATTAAAATACGCTTAAAATTATGAACTAATACTCCTAAAATGATGAGGGTCGAAATCTAGATGAAATGGAGTCCAAAACAAGAAACGCTCTTCCGAGAGTCAATTTGGCACATCGCACCGTAAATTCTCGTACGACCTCAAAAATGATCCGAATCACAAACGGTCAAAAACACGACCTTCCTAACTTGATGAGGCACTGTTCAGTCCAAGGCCATATGCTAAAAGCCGACCGAGAACTCGAACGATCCTCCGAATCGACACAGCAACTTGCTGTAAATTCCAGCAGCAGCAACTTCGCTTTCATCGCGTCGTTTGCGAGACTTTTGGCCATTGGGGCTTGAACCACCGACCATAGCCTCTCAACAACATCCCAAGGAATGATTTGAACCATGGCTAAGGGCCCTAGGCCAGCCACAATTCGCCTCATTCCAGCAACCAACCGAAAGTTCTTACCGAGAAACAATTCTGCACGTCGGGGCATTGTTCTTGTTTTGTTGTCACCGATCGTTCCAGTGGCCATTTGATTGACCATGGCACCATCTAGACATCTAGGGGCATGGTATGAACCGTGGCTAAGGGCTATAGGCCAAACCAGATCCACACCATTCCACCAAAAACCGAAACAACACAAGCTGAAAAAAAAGGGAACCGAAAGTTGGGAGGGGCTGTTCTGGTGTTTTATTTTAAAACCGATCCACCATGGACCAAGCCACTAAAAGGGCGACTTAGTCACGTCTTAGACATGCTAGGGAAGCGATCTCACCATGGCTACGGGCCTTGTGGCAGCCATGATCAGATTCAATCCCTTGACAGAAAAATCTGAAATTTCGAAGCACAAAATGGCAGTGGAGGAATGCTGCTGTCATTTTCGGTTCCATCATGCATGGGGATGATTTGAATGGACCAACATGGTCCTAATGAACCCTATTACGTGTCTAGATGTCGCCTTGGGAGCCTGGAGTCGAACCATCCAACTGAAACCACTAAACAAAAGGAAACGTGAAGCTTGCCAAGGAAAATCAAAAAAATCTGCACCATGGTTTCGAAAATATTTGGACATGCATCTCGATATTTTCTTGATAAAAAATGATCACATACTGAAAAATAATTGCTAATATGACTTGATTGAGGTTTGAAAGAATCTAGACATGCCTTGGTTATCGTTTGAAATAAAAACGAAAAGAATACGACGACTCGGCGTGGAGGAGGTTGAGCGCTTCTTTCCTTTTCTACCTTTCTTCTTACTCGATTTTTCTCTCCTATCTCCCACTGAATTCTCACGGTTTTTCCACTGAAATACTCTCTAATTCGGTGATGGGGGAGGGCAAAGGGTGGTTAAGAGAGTGAGGGAAATGGTTGCAAGATATAGGGAACAAATCAAGACCAAGTCTCCACCTTTTGAATTTTGAATTCTAGTTTGATATCAAATGATTTGTTGGTGCATGTTGGGGTGAGGTGGCCGATCCATTACCATCTAGACTAGGTGAGGATAAGGTTGATCATTAATTAAATGGTGCTCCCAAAAATAAAAGAATTATCCTACTAATTAAATACAAAGAAAGGGTCAAATGTGTTGGGTTGGCAAGGGATAATCTAGCAACTAAGGGGGGCCAAAAATTCACTAATAAATGGAGGGGAAATGTTGATTATCTAGTAAATTAATAACTATTAAAAGCCTCACTAATCCTTTAAATAATTTAGTGAATTAACCCTTAATTATTGGAACTTAAATGAACTTATTTCTTAATCACATCAAGTAATTAAATTAAATCCTCAAAACATCTTTTTTAACTTAAATGAACTTACTTGCTAGCTAAATTAACTTCTGGAAATATTTTTCGAATCTTAAATTCTATCTCAAAACTCCAACTCCAGTCCGGCCTCACTGAAATAACTGAAAAATCAAACTACTGCATGAAATAATAATATAATTAACTTCGAAGAAATGCATTAAAATAATCATGCAATGAAGTCAATTTAATTTTAAAAATCTAGAATTATGCATGGCTTATACGTATACTGATTTACGGGTTATACAATTCTTCCCACCTTAAAAGAAATTTCGTCCTCGAAATTAGAACTCACCGAATAACTCAGGGTATCGACTTCTCATCTCCGGCTCAGACTCCCACGTAGCTTCCTCCTCTGAATGGTTGAGCCATTTGACTTTGACTCGCTTAACCAACTTGTTCCGAAGTTTCTTCTCCTGCCGGTCTAGGATCTGCACTGGTCTCTCCTCATAAGACATGTTCGGAGTAAGTTGCAACGGCTCAAAGTTCAACACATGCGAAGGATTTGCTAGATTCGACGGAAGAGCAACACGATAAGCTAGCGTCCCAACTCTGTCAAGGATCTCAAACGATCCAATGAATCTCGGACTGAGCTTCCCTTTCTTCCCAAATCTCATGACACCCTTCATAGGTGCCACTTTCACAAATACATGATCGCCCACTGCAAACTCCAAATCTTTCCTCCGCTGATCGGCATAGCTCTTCTGTCGACTCTGAGCAGTCCTCATACTATCACGGATCTTGACTACTACATCTGCTGCCTGCTGAACAATCTCTGGACCCAACTCTGCTCTCTCTCCTACTTCATCCCAATGGACAGGAGATCTGCACTTGAGGCCATACAGTGCTTCATACGGAGTCATACCAATAGAAGACTGGAAGCTGTTGTTATAGGTGAACTCAACCAATGGTAAGTTTGACTCCCAACTCCCGGAGAAATCAATGACGCAAGCGCGAAGAAGATCCTCCAAAATCTGAATAACTCGCTCCGACTGCCCATCTGTCTGCGGATGGAAAGCTGTGCTAAACAGCAACTTCGTACCCAAAGTCGAATGCAAACTCTTCCAAAATGAGGAAGTGAATCGGGGATCTCTGTCGGATACGATCGAAACTGGAATACCATGGAGTCGGACTATCTCTCGGATATACAGCTCTGCATACTGAACCATGGTGAAAGTCGTCTTAATAGGCAAGAAGTGCGCTGATTTGGTAAGACGATCTACAATCACCCAGATAGCATTCGATCCTCTGGGTGGCCTCGGCAATCCGGTCACAAAGTCCATGGTAACATTCTCCCACTTCCACTCGGGAATAGGGAGAGGCTTGAGTAAACCTGCTGGTCTCTAATGCTCGGCCTTCATTAACTGGCAGGTCAGACACTCGGACACAAAACGTCTGATGTCCTTCTTCATACCAGGCCACCAATACAATAGATGCAGATCCTTGTACATCTTCGTACTCCCTGGATGAATTGAGTACGGCGACGTATGGGCTTCTGATAAGATATCTGCTCGGATAGAATCACTGCTAGGAACCCATATATTTTCTCGGTATCTCACAATACCATCACTGACTGAATACAAGACACTGCCCTTGGCTTCATCTCTCTTCTTCCACTGTGCCAATTGCTCATCTGCTGACTGACAACTGCGAATACGGTCCAAGAGGGAAGACTGAATGGTCAAGGTAGATAGACGAGGAACTATACCTCGAGGATAAGTCTCGAGATCAAACCTCTGTATCTCAAACTGAAGAGGTTTCTGAATCGTCAAATGAGCCATCACTGCGACTTTTCTGCTCAATGCATCCGCAACTACATTAGCTTTACCCGGGTGGTAGCTAATGTCACAATCGTAGTCTTTCACAAGCTCCAACCAACGCCTCTGACGCATGTTCAGCTCCTTCTGCGTAAAGAAATACTTGAGACTCTTGTGGTCGGTAAAGATCTGGCATTTCTCTCCATACAGATAGTGCCTCCAAATCTTCAAGGCAAAAACTACGGCCGCCAATTCTAGATCATGGGTAGGGTAGTTCTTCTCGTGGATTTTCAGCTGTCGAGAAGCATACGCTATCACTCTCCAATGCTGCATCAGAACTGCACCTAAACCGAGCTTCGAAGCATCGGTATACAGTACAAACTCACCGGACCCTGACGGCACGGCCAAAACTGGTGCTGAGATAAGAGCTTGCTTCAAAGTATCGAAGCTCTTCTGACACTCCTCGCTCCAAAAAAATTTCACATTCTTCTTGGTCAGTGCTGTGAGTGGAACTGCAATCGAAGAGAATCCCTTAATGAACTTCCGATAATATCCTGCTAAGCCAAGAAAACTTCGGATCTCTGATGCATTCTGAGGCACAACCCAATCTCTGACTGCTGCAACTTTTGCTGGGTCTACCTCAACACCACTGCTAGAAACGATGTGGCCTAAGAACGCCACCTTCTCTAACCAGAATTCGCATTTACTGAAATTTGCGAATAATTTGTGCTTCTGCAATGTCTGCAACACTGTGGTCAGATGTCTGCTGTGCTCCTCCCGACTCTTGGAGTAGACGAGAATGTCATCTATGAACACTATCACAAACTGGTCGAGGTATGGCTGAAATACGCGATTCATGAGATCCATGAAGATCGCTGGCGCATTCGTCAGTCCGAACGGCATCACAAGGAACTCGTAATGGCCATAACGAGTCCTAAAAGCAGTCTTGGAAACATCAGCACCTCTCACCCTCAATTGGTGATAACCAGAGCGCAGATCAATCTTGGAGAAAATCGAAGCTCCCTGCAACTGGTCAAACAGATCCTCAATCCTCGGAAGAGGGTATTTATTCTTCACTGTAACCCTGTTCAACTCCCGATAGTCAATGCAAAGCCTCATCGAGCCATCCTTCTTCTTAACAAACAAGACTGGCGCGCCCCATGGTGAAAAGCTCGGGCGAATGAACTCCTTGTCGAGAAGTTCCTGAATCTGCTTCTTAAGCTCTGCCATCTCTGTCGGTGCTAGTCGGTACGGCGCTTTGGATATCGGAGCCGTACCTGGCATAAGCTCAATGGAAAACTCCACCTCTCTCTCGGGTGGCATACCAGAGACGTCTTCGGGAAAAACGTCTAAGAAATCTCTGACAATCGGAACATCTGAGGCTAACTAGCTGGGTTCCTCGGGGACAGATAAAAAGGTCGCTAGAAATGCCCGACACCCTCTATGCATGAGCTTCCTGGCCTGAACATAAGGAATAATGCGCGGTAAAGGAAAGTACCTGTCCGGCTCAAATAAGAACTGCTCCATTCCAGGCGGTCGGACAAGAACAGATCTCCGCTGAAAGTCTATCAACACTCTGTTCCTCAATAGCCACTCCATCCCTAGGATAATGTCAAATTCCGGCATCGGTAGCACAATCAGATCCGCATAAACAAGATTACCGTGCAGCTCAAGGTCTATATCTCGGATAACATTGGTGGCTGCCATCTCCTCGCCTGACGGCAACACTACTGAAAAGGCTATGTCTAGCCCAATGGTCTTGATCTTGAGAAAGTTTGCAAAGACCTCCGAAATAAACGAGTGAGTGGCCCCTGAATCTATCAAGGCCTTGGTAGCGGAACCAGATATAAAAATTCTCCCTGAAAGAGCGGAGCTCTAAGTTGAATCCTACTACAAGATCTAAACTTATAGACATGCAAAGGTCAAGGTTCCTCTAGCTTAATTCCCCCCAAAATAAATCTGAGTAGGGCATGCAATCCTATAACAGTTCTAAGTTCACATCTAAATCCCGATTCCCAAAACACGGAAATTCAAATAATAATTTAAAGTTTAAAGGTACCTGTCAACAACATAGTCTCCGGGTTGGTTTCCGCGGCATGGAGAGCAAAAACTCTGCCTTGGGTAGGCAGATTCCTCTGAGGGCACTGCAGCAACATGTGGTCTGGACTGCCACACTTAAAACACTTTCCTGAGCCAGACATACATGCTCCAGGATGGCAGCGTGAGCACTTGGGACAGACTGGGTGCTCATAAGTCCTCGGGGCTGGGCGTCCCCGCTGCTGCTGCTGCTGCTGCTGCTCCTGGCCTCTGTTTCTAGGCGGTCCGTGAAAAGGCCTCTTGTTCTGCTGCTGATGCTGATGAGGAGGAGGGCGGTGTGGTACCTGGACTGAGCGCTTGCCCTGGCGATCCCTCTCGATATCCCGCAGATCCTGCTCTGCGGCTAGTGCCTTGGAGACAGCAATCTCATAAGTAGTAGGGTCAGACACCCTAACATCCCGGCGCAAGATCGGCCGTAGACCCACCAGGAAATGCATCAACTTAGCTCTGGCATCATTCGCTATCAGGGACACAAAATGACAGCCCCTCTCGAACTTACGGATGAACTCCGTAACCGTCATATCTCCCTGTCTCAGGCTCATGAACTCAGTGGTCAACCTGGTGCGCACTTCCTCAGCAAAATATTTGGAGTAGAAAACCTCCGTGAAGCGTGTCCATGAAAGTGTAGCCAAGGTCAGGGCTACTGACGCTCCTTCCCACCATAAGCGGGCGTCTCCAGTGAACAGATAGGTGGCACATCGGACTCTGTCTGCATCTCCCAGCTCCATGAACTCGAAGATAACCTCGAGAGATTTGATCCATCCCTCGGCAATCATGGGGTCAGACGTCCCAGAAAACTCCTTTGGACGCATCTTCATGAATCGCTCGTAAACAGCCTCTGGCCCTGTCGGCCTAGTCACCACAGCATTGTTCCCCGCAAACTGTGCGAAGAACTGCGTCATCCCAGCTAGCATCTGGGCACTCATGTCAGGTGGGGGCGGTGGTGGAGGTGGAGGAGGAGGAGGAGGTGTCTGCCTCTCTTGTCTCTAATCGTCATCGTCCTCGCGACGGTGCTTGCCACTACCTCTCGGGCGTCCTACTTGACGTCTAGGGGGCATACTGTTCCAAACATAACCCATACGTAACTAACATGCATAATTCCATAATTTATTTTAAATGAACACTGAAATGCTGAAAAATCTGGTCGAAATTATTTCATGGAAGCATGCTGACAAAATAATTCATGCTTTAAATAAAATGCTGAACTGTAAAACTTACAGACCGAAGGCGTGGCTTCGTGAGCTTCTCGTGGTCAGTAGTAGTGTAACCCTATACAGAACCACCGCTCTGATACCAACTGTAAAGGCCCGAAAATCTGCTTGCTTGAAAATCTGCGGAAAATTAAAAATTTTCTTTTAAAATAAATGGAGTGCCTCATTCATAAAATCAACTGATAACTCAAGTTCAATGTTTAAAATATAGCAGCGGAAGAAAATAAAGTTTGCCGAAAATAACAATTTAAAAATATTCAACAGCTGATAAAATGTCTGAGCATAAAAAAAGTGGCAAGTGCTGAAACTGAGGACCTCGGGTGCCACTACTGCCGACCCAAGCTGGCTCACTGGTCCCCGCCCTCGGCCCTGGCCTCATCAGTACCTACAACAATCAAGTCTAGTGAGCCTAAAGACTCAGCATGCAAATATCGTAGGTAACGAGTAAATACTGAAGTAAAATGTGCATGGGATAAAATATCATGTCATGAGGCATACTGAAAATAACTTGTACTGAGCAATTATAATACGTGCATAACTGAATTGAAATCATAGTAAAAATGTTTGCTCCTTGGAGCCCTGTACTGAAATAACTGGTAAAAATTTTCTGTTGAGATTATGGTCTACGCCTGTGACCCCTGCACTGAACTGAACTGATCGGTAACTGGCTACCGGGGAGTATCAAACTGAACTGAGCTGACCGGTCACTGGCGACCGGGTGGTACCAAACTGAACTGATCGGTCACTGGCGACCGTATAAAATAATGCTCCCATAATAGTGAATTGACCACAAGCCATATCGCATAAATCTCAAAAATAAGTATTTTCTATTTTAATGCACGTAATATAATTAAATGGCATAATGAAAATATCCTGTATATTTTACCATCTGGATGGATCGCTCCCAGACTCGCTGCAACCTAAATATGCCATGAAAAATATGCAATAGCTTAAACTTGACCAAACTATGCAATTAAGTTTGAAAGTGCGACAATTACGTCTAACGACTTCGTATTTAATCATGACTCCGAACCAACCCGAACCGACACTGAACCAACGTATAGTCATGATTAAAATATGCTTAAAATTATGAACTAATACTCCTAAAATGATGAGGGTCGAAATCTAGATGAAATGGAGGCCAAAGCAAGAAACGCTCTTTCGAGAGTCAATTTGGCACATCGCACCGTAAATTCTCGTACGACCTCAAAAATGATCCGAATCACGAACGGTCAAAAACACAACCTTCCTAACCCAATGAGGCACTGTCCAGTCCAAGGCCATAGGCTAAAAGCCGACCGAGAACTCGAACGAGCCTCCGAACCGACACAGCAACTTGCTGTAAGTTCCAGCAGCAGCAACTTCGCTTTCATCGCGTCGTTTGCGAGACTTTTGGCCATTGGGGCTTGAACCACCGACCATAGCCTCTCAACAACATCCCAAGGAATGATTTGAACCATGGCTAAGGGCCCTAGGCCAGCCACAATTCGCCTCATTCCAGCAACCAACCGAAAGTTCTTACCGAGAAACAATTCTGCACGTCGGGGCATTGTTCTTGTTTTGTTGTCACCGATCGTTCCAGTGGCCATTTGATTGACCATGGCACGATCTAGACATCTAGGGGCATGGTATGAACCGTGGCTAAGGGCTATAGGCCAAACCAGATCCACACCATTCCACCAAAAATCGAAACAACACAAGCTGAAAAAAAAGGGAACCGAAAGTGGGGAGGGGCTGTTCTGGTGTTTTATTTTAAAACCGATCCACCATTGACCAAGCCAACAAAAGGGCGACTTAGTCAAGTCTTAGACATGCTAGGGAAGCGATCTAACCATGGCTACGGGCCTTGTGACAGATGATCAGATTCAATCCCTTGACAGAAAAATCTGAAATTTCAAAGCACAAAATGGCAGTGGAGGAATGCTGCTGTCATTTTTGGTTCCATCATGCATGGGGCTGATCTGAATGGACCAACATGGTCCTAATGCACCCTATTACGTGTCTAGATGTTTCCTTGGGAGCCTGGAGTCGAACCATCCACCTGAAACCACTAAACAAGAGGAAACGTGAAGCTTGCCAAGGAAAATCCAAAAAATCTGCACCATGGTTTCGAAAATATTTGGACATGCATCTCGATATTTTCTTGATAAAAAATGATCACATACTGAAAAATAATTGCTAATATGACTTGATTGAGGTTTGAAAGAATCTAGACATGCCTTGGTTATCGTTTGAAATAAAAACGAAAAGAATACGACGACTCGGCGCGGAGGAGGTGGAGCGCTTCTTTCCTTTTCTACCTTTCTTCTTACTCGATTTTTCTCTCCTATCTCCCACTGAATTCTCACGGTTTTTCCACTCTGAAATACTCTCTAATTCGGTGATGGGGGAGGGGAAAGGGTGGTTAAGAGAGTGAGGGAAATGGTTGCAAGATATAGGGAACAAATCAAGACCAAGTCTCCACCTTTTGAATTTTGAATTCTAGTTTCATATCAAATGATTTGTTGATGCATGTTGGGGTGAGGTGGCCAATCCATTACCATCTAGACTAGGTGAGGATAAGGTTGATCATTAATTAAATGGTGCTCCCAAAAATAAAAGAATTATCCTACTAATTAAATACAAAGAAAGAGTCAAATGTGTTGGGTTGGCAAGGGATAATCTAGCAACTAAGGGGGGCCAAAAATTCACTAATAAATGGAGGGGAAATGTTGATTATCTAGTAAATTAATAACCCTTAAAAGCCTCACTAATCCTTTAAATAATTTAGTGAATTAACCCTTAATTATTGGAACTTAAATGAACTTATTTCTTAATCACCTCAAGTAATTAAATTAAATCCTCAAAACATCTTTTTTAACTTAAATGAACTTACTTGCTAGCTAAATTAACTTCTGGAAATATTTCTCGAATCTTAAATTCTATCTCAAAACTCCAACTCCAGTCCGGCCTCACTGAAATAACTGAAAAATCAAACTACTGCATGAAATAATAAAATAATTAACTTCGAAGAAATGCATTAAAATAATCATGCAATGAAGTCAATTTAATTTTAAAAATCTAGAATTATGCATGGGTTATACGTAGACTGATTTACGGGTTCTACACTTAAAATCCCAATTTATACATTTTCTTACTTCCCAAGATAATCGCAGTCCTTGAATAATTATCACTTATGTCTAATTCCCAAAAATTAATTCGACTAGTAACCAAGAATCATAAATATTTTCTTAGAAAATCTACGTGTCCCAAAGCCTTCATAATATTCGTGATCAACTTATAGCCCAAAAAGTAAAATGTCAATACTAAAACCCAAAAATCAACATAGTCCAATTCCACCACAAAACCAACATGCGTTAAAATAAAATAATTTCTTATTTCATATCGTAACACGTATAAAAATCATGAAGCATCTAATCTTTTAGCATAACAAAGTCATGCAACCATGCAGGGTAAAAATCATTTGCCATGCAACCTTAAACATAACGTCAATCAACTTCAAAATGTGTATGCACATGTAGCTTAAACATTTAGATCATGTAAACATGTAGGCATCGTCAAATAAATCATATAAAGCATGTAAAACTTACAACTTCAGGCTTGACGACTGATCTTCCCGGCACTGATGGTGGCACAACCCTTTGCAGAACCATTGCTCTGATACCAACTGAAACGTCATGTCCTCTTTATTGCTTTAAAGTACTAGAATTTTTTTTTTTAACACTCAATTTTCGGCCATGTACCTTTCTCACATGAAAATATTTTACCCTTTAAAATTAAACATTAACCCGCTAGCATTTTAAAAACCAAGTGCAATAGTGATAAAATGAAATCGTCGCATATTTTACCAAACCTAAAAAACAATAATTTGAAAAGAATAGCCCATACTAAACCTCTCAAAAATCTCTCAAATGCATAAATAAATAATCTTAAGAATCTTTAATCATAAAACATGAGTCAAAAGTCATAATGCGGAAAAAGTAGAAGCGCTGGTCCTCGGGTTGTGTGCGCCTTCAGTCCAGTCAAATCACTCATCAAGTCCTCCCTCAATACCACCTGCATCCATCACACCTAGTGAGTCTAAAGACTCAACACACCATAATCTTTATAACGAGTAATACGTAATACAGTCAACATATAATGGTGAAAAATACTTGTACTTAAAATATCGTTTTCATGAAGATGCATAAACATAAACATTTTCGTAAACATTTTCATGATGCATAAAACTTTAATCATAAACATTTTCATGACATGCAAACATGAATTTCCTTTTCCTCAACATGACATGACATAAAACCTTAAACATAATCATGAACATTTCCTTTTTTTTCCTTTGTTGAACTCAGATCGTTAATTGTGACTTTCCTGACATGACATGACATGACGATGGATCCATCTACGTGAAACCTCAGTACTGAGCGGCGAGGGACACCAGCAGCACTCTCACCGGTCAACTGGGCCCTAGCCTATCATGATCGAATAGAAATACGCTCGTCGGGGTTCCCTCGGGGGCCTTTTCCCATAAAAGGGTTCCCTCTGGGGCCTTTTCCCCTCACAACATTCCCATTCTTACCGTTACCACATGACCGTTATCACATATTCGCAATGATGGAAACACGATCGTCGGGCTCCCACTGGGACCATAACCCTCACGACGTCGTCAACATTAACGAATTAGTCACAATCACTTCACATCCTTCAACATTTAAATTCTCATCACTTTATAAAAATCATGAATAGCATTACATTTTGTTTTTGAAACCAAGCATGCAACATGTCTTTTAAATGTCTTCCTTAAATCATAAAAATTCATGGACATTTAAATTAATCATAATTTAATCATGAATATTTCATAAACATTTAAAAATAATCATAATTCAATAAAAACAGCATTTAGGGCACTGCCATGACCTTTTACTAATTTTCCGGTGTAAAAAGACCGTTTTACCCCTGGACTCGAAATTTTACGTTTTCGACTTTTTCCTTGATTCATGACTCTAACATGTCCCAAATAATTATTTAAGCCTACATAAATTTTTTCTTAATTTTATTTGACTTAAAACTTAGACTTTTTCAATTAATCTTTAAATATGACGTATTAATGCGTTTTAATCCCGAATTAAACCAAACCTTAATATAAAATTCCCAAATTAAAAAATTAGACTTATAATAATTATTTAAGTTTAAAACTAATTTTTCATAATTTTATTAAGCTTAAAACTAGGCGTTTCAATTAACTAGTTAATTAGCGTTTCGTGCGGCGATTAAATTTCGAATAAATCCAAAACTCAATATTTTTATCCCAAATTTTAAACATAACCTTTTTATGATTTATTCTACCCTTCCAAGTCATGAGCCACCCCCGTGGACCCTTGGATTCATTTTTAGTTCTTTAATTTCGAAATATGACACCTAAGGGAACCCACCGAGCCATCTCCCGATTTACTCGAGCCACGTCCGAGCCACCTTGAACCAAAACCTAGCCAACTCACCTAGGGACCCTACTAACCAAGCCCAGCCCAAAGAACAAGCCCCGGCCCGCTCGAAAACCCACTGAACTTTGCCCCCAAAACCTGCGCACAAGTTGTTGTTTCTCTCGAGACTCCCAGCTAGCCTGGGCTTTTTCATCCGAGCCATCACCGAGCCCAGCACACCCTAACCATCCCTGGACCACGTCTAGACCCTACCCAGACCATCCCATGCCCTGGAACCCGCGCATGAAGCAACTGAAAAAGAAGACAGCATGCGCGATCACCCCTCCCCCTGCGTTCCCACGTTTTGCTCGGCCCTTGCTGGACCAAGCCACTCCCTTGAACCTAGCCCTTCCTAACTCTCCCTGGACCATCTTAAGCCATCATCCAGACGCCCTAGCCCAGCCATCTCTCGAGCCACCCTCATAAATCTCTCGGCCACCCTCAAGCATGCGTGGGAAGTGCCCTTTCTCGTGAGGACTCTCCCCAGCCCCCTTAGCTCGAGCCCTGGCCCTTCTAGGACCCTTCCTAGGACCTAACCACGTCCCAACCGAACCCTCCTCAAGACCTGGTCGAGCCCCTAAGTCCCATGCAACACAAACAACCCATGAACCTTGAACAAGCCAACCAAAACTCACGGTTTCCAGATTGGTTTTCTTTATTATTCTTACAGCGTGTGTGGTGTATTTATAGGGCCTTATCAGTTGTGTAAAACCATCCTTTATCAATTCCTAATCATGGCAGCCCCTTAACAACCCAATATACATGTTTTTGAATAAAAAATCATGCTTCAAAAACCACATACACTTGAAAAACGAAAATCTAACAAGTTGTTCCTTGTTTTTCATGCAAAATAATTTTAAATAATTACTATGGTGTGAAAGATGAGAAAAGAAAGAAGTATGGCGTGCCTTTGCGTTTTAAACGCACGAATAAACGTTGAAGACGAAGAACGTTGACGCGGAGGGCCTAGTCTTGACAACCTTTGAAACTTCCTTCGAAATTTTCTCCAAAATAATTTGTGTGTGATGTCGTGTATATGGAGTGCCAAGGAAGAGTTTTAATTGAGGAAAAGAGGTGGGCGTGAGTTAATGAATTAATGGGAGGGTTTTGAGTATTTTATAGTTTAATTAATCACTAATTAGGCTTAGGCCCATTAAGAGATTAATTAGGTCCATTAATGCTTAATTAAAAAAATTTAAAAGATTTAAAAATAATTTTGTTTAAATAAGTTTGTGAATTTATTAGCCGGGTTGCCCAAAAGTTCGTATTTTAGTTGAAAAACTAACACCGATAAAATTTACGTCCCAGCGTATAAAATCACTTCAAAACCCTTTATTTTCAAAAATACTAAAAAGCAACAACCATATTTTAAATAATTAAAAATAATTATTTAATAAAAACATTTTCTATTTTTCAGCCCTCGATCCCCATTCCTCGATCGTCACTTGAATATTCTTTAAAAATACCATTTTAATGCAACATGTAGGAAAATATATTTTAAACATGTAAATATGCATAACATAATTAATTCATGCAATTAAAACATTTAATTAAAATACAAAAGAATTTAATAATTGCATGCACGTGGTTTGCGTGGACTTTAAAATTTTCGGGGCCTTACAATAAAAATAGCGCAGTTTGAAATATCCATCATCATTAAAGATCAAGCGTAAACATAAACGAGTAAAAATAGTTAAACCATCAACGGATAAAAATGTTTAACTCCTCTCAAGAACTCATATATCAAATATGGAAAAACTTGCGGTCCTCGAGTCGTGTCACCGCACCAGGGCTGCCTACTCAGAGTTCGACAACTCCAGTCTTCTCAGCATGAAGCTCACCTGCATCACACATGCCTAGAAAATCTAAAGACTCAACACACATGTATCAGGAATAACAAGTACATATACATGGCACACAGCCGTGAAAAACATCACACTCAACATATCTTTCATGTACTTAAAAACATAACCTAAACGTGCATGTCGTGTAAAATCATAATGTGTCAAAGAATGTCATCTCATGTCATCATGTACTTGTACTTTTTTTTTAAAATTGAATTCAGTTCATTAATTGTGACTTTCGTATCAGGTCTATCGATGGATCTATCTACGTATAACCACGGTACCGGGCGGCGGGGACATCTGCGACAGCATTACCTATCCACTAAGCCTTGACCTCAGCTCATCATATCTCATGTCATCGTATACATATACTTCGTCAGTCACAACCAATTCGCATCGTTCAAAAATATCATCATATTCACCATTTAATAAAAATATGCATATACGTAATTTTGTCCTTAAAACCAAGCATGCACTGTATTTATCATAATTTCATAAAAATCATAAAAGTGATGCATAAACCTTTAAAATATCATAAATTTGTGCTCAGGGTGCTGCCAGTACCAAAAACTCACCCCGTGTGCAAAATGACCATTTTGCCCCTAGAAACCCAAAAATTATCGTTTTCCCCTGGACCACTAAAATTGACCTCGAAGCTTACTAAACTCCTTAAAATGTCTTAAAACATTTTTAAAAGCATTCCTAGACGTAAAATCGAGCCAATTTCATAATTTAACCTATTCGTTTTAAAACTTGGACCGAGGTCCCGGTTTTAACCCGAATCGAACCGAAACTTAACCAAAACTTTCCCAAATTTTTACCACACTTAATGAACATCTAAAAGGTCCTAAAGATCTCAAAATCAGGCCATAAACCCCTCGGCTGATATTCCAGAAAATGGCACAAATCTCGGCATTCCTAATTTTGCACCTAATACACTCATTGAAACGTCCTGTCCTTTTTATTGAATTAAAAGTACTAGAATTTTTTTTTTTAACACTCAATTTTCGGCCATGTACCTTTCTCACATGAAAATATTTTACCCTTTAAAATTAAACATTAACCAACTAGCATTTTAAAAACCAAGTGCAATAGTGATAAAATAAAATCGTCGCATATTTTACCAAACCTAAAAATCAATAATTTGAAAAGAATAGCCCATACTAAACCTCTCAAAAATCTCTCAAATGCATAAATAAATAATCTTAAAAATCTTTAATCATAAAGCATGAGTCAAAAGTCATAATGCGGAAAAAGTAGAACCGCTGGTCCTCGGGTTGTGTGCGCCTTCAGTCCAGTCAAATCACCCGTCAAGTCCTCCCTCAAACTCACCTGCATCCATCACACCTAGTGAGTCTAAAGACTCAACACACCATCATCTTTATAGCAAGTAATATGTAATACAGTCAACATATAACAGTGAAAAATATTTGTACTTAAAATATCGTTTTCATTAAGATGCATAAACTTCAAACATGAACATTTTCGTGAACCTTTTATGATGCATTAACTTTAAATAGGAACATTTTCATAATGATACGTCAACTTTATGTATAAACATTTTCATGACATGCATAACATAAACCTTAACATTTCCTTTTCCTCAACATGGCATAACATAAACATTTTTCATGATCATAAACATTTTTCTTGTCCTTTTCCTTTGTTGAATTCAGATCGTTAATTGTGACTTTCCTCAAACCTCAAAAGTCGATGGATCCATCTACATGTAACCACAGTACTGGGCGGCGGGGGACACCAGCAACACTCTCACCGGTCAACTGGTCCCTGGCCTATCATGATCGAATAGAAATACGATCGTCGGGGCTCCCTGTGGGGCCTTCTCCCATAAATGGGCTCCCTGTGGGGCCTTCTCCCCTCACGATATTCCCATTCTTACCTCAAACCTCATATCCTCATAACCTCATATTCGCAATAATGGAAACACGATCGTCGGGCTCCCACTGGGACCATCACCGTCACGACATCGCCATCATTAACGAATTAGTCACAATCACTTCACTTCCTTCAACATTTACATTCTCATCACTTTATAAAAATCATGCATAACATAACATTTTGTTTTTGAAACCAAGCATGCAACATGTCTTTTAAATGCCAGCCTTAAATCAGAAAAATTCATGGACATTTAAATAAATCATAATTAATCATGAACATCTCATAAACATTCAAGAATAGTCATAATATCATAAAAACAGCATTTAGAGCACTGCCATGACGTTTACTAATTTCTAGGTGTAAAAAGACCGTTTTACCCCTAGACTCGACATTTTCCGATTTCGACTTTTTTCGTGATTTCATGACTCTAACATGTCCCAAATAATTATCTAAGCCTAAATTAAAATTCTCATAATTTTATTTAGCTTAAAAAACTAGGCTTTTTAATTAATTCGTAGTTAGTCGTTTTGAAGGCGTTTTAATTCCGAAAAATCCCAAACTTCAATATAAAATTCCTAAATTCTAAATTTAGTCTTTTTATATTATTTTAGTCCTTATGGACCCCGACTTGACCCCCGTGAGACGTTTTCCAATTTTCTTTAGTTAAAACACCCTATTTGACACTTAAACTTCGACCACGAGCCATCTCTTAATTTTATCGAGTCACCCCCAAACCATATTGAACTAGGACCTTACCAACACGCTTAGGTACTCTACTGACCCACAAGAACTCACGGGCCAAGCCCCTGGAGTCGAAACCGAAGCACAATATTCAGAACCTGTGCTGGCCGAGACATTGCATTACACTAGGACTCTTAAATCTTGAGCTTAGGACCTAGCCAATCACCCAACCCTCGAACCATCCTGTGGTACACTCTCCTAGGGACCTACGGTAATGCCATGCCCCAGCCCAGCCCACTGGACCGAGCCCCTTTTCCCAGAAAACCAGCGCCCCTTGCCCATGGCTAGAACCCTCTCGGGGAGGAGTCCTTCATGCGAAGGACTCCTCGCCGCCTCTCAGCTCGAGTCCTAGCATGGCTAGGACTCTAACCTTGTCTCCCCCATGCCCCCGGCTAGCCCCTGGACAGGAGCCGCACCAAGCCCAGCCGTGAGGACCCCGAACCGAACCCATGTTCTTCCCATGACAGCATGTTGTGTTTTATTTGGTTCTCTTCAATTTCCAGCGTGTGTGGTGTGTTTACAGGACCCTAACTCACGTGTAAACCCTTTTAAATCATGGCCTAGATCATGGCAGTCCTTAAACAACATACAATCATGATTTAAGAATCAAAAACCTTGCTTAACATATCATGCTATGATCCAAAAACGACAATCTAGAAAAGTGGCACTTGTTTTTCTTTCATGTTTTTCATGCATCCAATAATTTAAACATTAATATGATATGATGGATGAGAAAAGGGAGATTAGGGTGTGCCTTTGCGTAATTTACGCTCGAATATACGTTGACGATGAAGAACGGGACGCGGCGATGGCTTGATCTTGCTAGAACTTTCGAAAATACCTCAAGAAATCCTCTCTAATTTTCTTGTGTGTGCAGCCGTATGTTTTGAGAGAGGGGGTGGGGAATTTTCAGAATAAAAAAACTATGTGGTGGCCGATTGATTTGATAGTAGTCTAGGGTTTTGATTTAAATTACACATTAAATACTAATTTATTCACTAAGTAAGCTTTAGGCCTATTAAGCCATAAAATTTAAGCCCATTAGTTAAATTAGAATTTAATTAAACTAATAACAAAGTTTTTCTTTAATTAAATGTGTGAATTTATTAGCCGGGTTGCCAAAAAAACTCGTATTTTTGTTAAAAACCCAACACCGATAAAATTTACGTCCCGGCGTATAAAATCACCTCAAAACCCTTTATTTTCAAAAATACTAAAAAGCATCGACCATATTTTTAAATAATTAAAAATAATCATTTAATAAAAACATTTTCTATTTTGCAGGCATCGGTCTCCGTTCCTCGATCGCAACTCGAATAACCTTTAAAAAATACATTTTTATGCAACAATGTAGAAAAATATATTTTAAACATGCAAATATACACAACATAATTAATTCAAGCAATTAAAAAATTTAAATAAAATACAAAAGAATTTAATAATTTAAATGCATGTGGTTCGTGTGGACCTTTAAATTTTCGGTACATTACACTTATCTTCCCAAAACTCACGCTCCTAGCCTACCCCGACGGTACCAGCCATGAACCAACCTACCTTAGACCTAGACCAGCCCTCTACTGGACCTACATGAGCCACGATCACAGCCCCATGCAGCCTCCAAGAGCCACGAATCGCTAAAGTCCAAAACTTCTCCACCCGAGTTTCCCATCCTCAGGCGCGCGATCTGTTAAGTCCAGTGGTTTTAGCACATGCCGAGCCTTTCCAAGCCTTGTCTCAGATCCACTAGGGTCGGGTATAAGGCTCGGCTAGGTCCATGTGATGCTAGATGAACCCTGCACGCTAACAACCCACGAACCGAGCTACTCTCAAGGAAACCCTCCTCTCGGTCCTTCCCTTGCAGTGTTCAAAAACCCATCTAAACCTCAAGACAACATCTTGACAACAATAACATCCCCTAAAAAATCAAGAACTGCAGCCCCTTGCAACAAAATTCAGAAAAACGTGAGCCACAAATAGAGAATTCAAAGAAAACCATGTATGCTCATGCTTGGATCGAGATTTTTCATGCATGAATACATATACATCAGTAATATAAACGTGGATGATGCAAAAACGATGCTACAAAGCGTGCCTGCTGATCTTATATGCGAGAAGATTGAGGAGAGGAACAACGGGGAAGCGCCGGAGAACTCTTTAGCAAAAACAAGCCAAGACCGAGACTTGCAGCTGGGGGAGGCTACTGAAATCGAGAGAGTGGTGTCTCAATTATATTAGGTTTAGGGTTAATTATGTATTAATATATTAATTTTAAAATAACAGCGGAAGCAAATATTGTTTTCAACCAACAATTTAAAAATAATTAAACGTAAACATCAACTTAAAAATAATCCAACGTATTAAAACTGAGTTTGAATAATAAAAGATGCATAAATTAAATCATGAGGTCCTCGGGATTACTACTGCTGTCCCAAGATCGCTCACTGGTCTCCGTCCGCAGTCCCGACCTCATCAATACCTACAACAATCAAGTCTAGTGAGTCTAAAGACTCAACATGTATATATCGTGAATAACAAGTAAATATATCATATAATCGCATGCAACGTAAAAATAAAGTATCGTAAAGCGTACGGTGAAAATAGCATCATGAATAATTATAACTACGTGCATATCTGAAAATCATACGTAAAAGGTTTGCTCAATAGAGCTCTGTCATGTCATATCATAATTTTTCTGGTAGAGATAATGTTTCTAAGCAAGTGGCCCATAACATAACGTACGCGCCTGATCAGACTAAACCACAATATACTTGGCGGTAGAGATCAATCACAGCCCTTGGACTGGATGTCTGTACCCATACATAATCATAAACCGGTCGTAAGTCACCGGGCGGAGAGGTCCTCGGTTGCGCCTACCGACTTCCAAACCCATAAGCATAAGGTGGCCACAAGACATATAGCATATATCTCAAAAATAAACATTTTATATTTTTATGCACGTAATATAATTATAACCTTATTTTTACCGGATGAGTTGGATCGCTCCCAGGCTTGCTGCGACTTACTACTAATATGTGACACATGCAATAAATCTTAACTTGACAAAAAAAAACTTAACAATAGAACCAAAAACGAGACGATTAGAGCCAATAACTTGATTTTTAACCATGGCTTCGTACCAACCCGAACCAACATTAAACCGACGTTTAACCATGATTAAAATACCCCAAACATACTGAAAAATATGCATAATAACTGTAAAACACGAAAATAGGTGAAAGGAATCCAAAAACATAAAACACTCTTTCGAGAGTCATTTTGGCACCTTTCACCGTAAATTCTCGTACGACCTCTAAACTCGACCAAATCACAAACGGCCAAAAACACGACTTTCCTAACTCATTAAGGTATTGTCCAGTCCAAGGACATGGGCTAAAAGCCAACCAAGAACTCAAACCAACCTCAAAACCGAAGATGAAAGTTGCTGTAAAAAAAAAACCAGCAGTGGCAACTTGTGCGTTTGTGGTGTAAACTATGAAATTTATTGACCAATGGCTTGAACCACCTCCCAAGAACTCTTACCAACATCCTGAGGCATGGCTTGAACCATGGCAAAGGGCTAAAAGCCAACCACAATCCAAACCACACTCCAAAACCGAAGACACACTAATACAGGAAATGGAAAATTCGAACTATGCACTTGTGTTGTTGTTTTAAAATTTTGAGGGAACCATGAACCAAACCTTGAAAGGACACCTTGGTCACGTCCTAGACATGGTATGGAAGGGTTCTAACCGTGGCTACAGTCCCTAGGACAGCCATGATTCGAACTTTCACCTTAAACCACCAAATGATAAAACCTTGGACTCAAATTCTGCACTTAAGGAAAAGTTGCTGTCACTACTTTGTTGGTGTGTGTATGGATGTAAACCAATGAACCAATAACACTCTAACACACTCTAAGTCATGCCTAGTAGCAGCCATGGGTGCCTGGAACCGAGCAACTCCCTGTAAGCAACCAAAACACACCAAACCGTGATGTGGAAAAACAAGAGAGCCAAGAACTTTTGTGCAGATTTTTGCTTAAATGTTGCTGTCATTTTCGTGATGCTGCTTGATTCATGAACATATACTGCTTAAAATTATCTAATATGACTTGATTGAAGGGCAAAGAAACAATATATACATGCCTGGAAATTGTTTTGACACGAAAACAAACCAATACGACGAATACGAGCGACGGAGTCGGAGTTGATAATTCCTTCTTGTTCTTGTGCTGTTATTCTCGATTTTTAGCTGCTGTTCTCTTCTGTAAATTTCAAAATTATGGATAAAGTGCTGCTAGGTAATGAGTATGAAGGTTACAAGGGGTGATAAAGGAGTCTTGAAGTGCATTTAGTTGGAGGTAACAAGTCAAGAAGTTGAATGGATATGAATTGTTTTTCCTCCTCTAGTGTTGTTGTTCCTACCCTCTCCTCCTTGCTGCTAATTCACGATTTTTCTCAGATGTTTCCTACTTATTTTTCAAGCATATGAATGTAGGACATGTAGGTAAGGAAGAGGAATGTTAATAATGGTGTTAAAGGGTCCATAATATACATTAAAATGAGAGTTACAAGTGAAGGAGGTGAAGGGTTTTGAATTGTTTCTTAATCCCCTTATTGCCGTTGGTTTGTTCCTTATTTCCTACTACATTTACACGGTTTTGTTGTCTAATAGGTTGAGTAGAAATGAGGTATGTTATTCCACTTAAATATACTACCCATTAGATAATTAAAATGAGAAATGAATACCCCATGAATTGTAATTAGGAATTGTTGGAATGGAGAGTTATCCACCTTTGAATATTTTAAATGTTTGACCCAAAATTATTACTTATTTGCATGGTATTTTATTGTTTACATCTTGTATGTTAATTGCTTAAGGTTTTAAATACCCATTCTATATTTTAATGAATTTACACCTTAATTTATAATGACCTCTTGCATGGCATTGCATGGATTTAACTTTAAGCATTTAAATACTATTTTTAATTTCTTGAATACTTCATACTTAGATTAATTCATTCTCTCTTGTTTACATATTTTAATTTAAGCTTTAATTAAATATTGAACCTAAAAGAATTTATTTACCAACTTAGCTCTAATTAATTAAATAAATTCTAAAACATTTTATTTCTTTAAATTAAATTATTCCTTGATTTAAATTAAATTTATGAATATCTTTCTTATTATTAATCTTATCTTTAATCTTCAAACTCCGGTCCGTCCTCGCGTATTTAACTGAAAAGATAAAACTAAACTTTTGCATTTAAAATAAATAGTTATGACTTGTCAAATATCAAAATGAATTAGACCCTTCATATATATATATATATATATATAAATCATATATATATATATATATATAAAAATCATTTTTAAATTTAAATAGTAATAATTATGCATGGCTTATACGTAGTCTGATTTTCGGGTCGTTACAATCTTTCCCCCTTAAATTGAATTTCGTCCCCGAAATTCGCTAATCCTCGATAATCCAAAAGTTTAGATTCTTAATTCTATTATCCCAAAAACCACGCTACCGCTGCGCTACTGTGATAAAAATTAAGTCATAGGCCGTCCTTACGTTTCTTCAATCCTAATTAGATTGCCTACCAAAAATCTCATTTGCGAATCGCAACTTAAAACGACTTATGGTAACTTAGCTTTACTTTACTATGACCTCGAATTCTGACTTTTCTCATCGTTCCCAATATTAGAATTGGTGGTTCAAACTTATCATGTCTTACCTTTCTTATACTATACCCGTAATGTTCAACGACCTATTACATTAGCATTTACGCAGTTCAACTTAAAGACTCTTAACACCAAAGGTTACTGATCAACTTCTATCCTCGGTGATACACTTAAAAATTAAATCTTATCTCAGCTCCATAACAAAATTATTCTAAGATCCTTGAATCGAATCTTTATCTTACAGCCCAAACTTATATAACTTAACTATTTACGAGTATACCCCAAATATAAAATTGTTGCAAATCTTAAACCTCAAATAACGTTAATCCATAAAACTCAATTATACAACATCGACCTTCTACCAATATTTTAAAGCCATTCAAGTCTCAATTTTATGCTTAAACCATTTTCTTTCCAAATACAATATAGTTGAGGCCTAAGACTCTGGACTTTTCTCATTGAAACAAATGTCGCATTCTTAAGTATCATCAATGCTTAATTAAGTCTAGTGTATAAAACTTAATAAGTTATCTCATGTTAGCGATAAACTTACTCTAATAATTCAACTTCGCTCATATCACCCATAAAGTTCTAAAATTCCCATATCAAGATTTCGGATTTCTTACTCAATTAAAATCTTAATGTTAGTTCATTGGTACTCTATGTTGAACGCCTCCAATTCTTTTTTTTTTTTATTTCACCCAAAACTTATGTATGAACACCTATCTTATAAATCTGGAAATTCAAGCTTATGCAACCCAAATAATATTAGATAGTATAACTCCATCCCACATATCCGCTTAGTTCCAAATTTCTTAATGACTTTCAAAATTCCTCAAGATAAGGTGTCTAATTCAATTCTTACATGCGTCTATCGAGTAACCTAACCATCCATCATACTCAACTTTATAGAAAAATCAAATTCCCCTAAAGGTATAATTCTAACTGTTAAGATCCTGGTTAAAACTTACGACGCATTAAACATAAATTCCCAAAAAAAATTTATAACTCAATGTTTATCCTTATAACTTAACTAACAGATCAAATTTTACCTTAAATCGGCATCACTTTAAATCCTTAATTTTCCACAACATGATTTCACTAACGCTTAAATTTTCATGCCTAAGATTGATTCATCCTACAATGTCTTTGGTTACCATTCATTATAACATTATAATCCAAATATCTAAATATTTTATATTTCCTTCGAGCCTAAATAACCGAAAATTCCTACAATTTAAACCGTTCAATTCTCACTTACTACTAGATAAGTTCTCAAATTTCTTAAAATTGTAAAAATAATTCTTACTTTCCTCGAATATCGTCCAATTTTTTTTTTCTAAATCTCGAAAATTCCACAATTACCCATGAGTACTCAGTATTTCCAATTTCATTTTATAGATTTCCCGTATCATAAGGTTCAATAGTCTTAAGTTTATTAAACCCAAAATTAATTCCCATGACACGTCTTACATTTCTATAAATACTTAAAATCCCAAGTGTTCCTCAAAAGTTCGCATTTAATCCTTAAAATTTTGAAAATTGCAACATGACCCTTACAGTTCTCCCAATTTATATTTTGGCCCCACACTCTTCGAAATCTGCATCATTGTCCCCATAAAATTTTCCATCTTTACCTCATTAAACTTTTAGATTCTCGAACTCAAAATTTAATCCCCAAAATTTGGTAAATTCGAAAATAGTCCCTTAGAATTTTTTTTCCACTTAGGTCCTCAAATTATTAGTTATTACAATTATGTCCCTAAAATTCTCCATTCATGCAATTCCATCCTTAAATCTAACTAGGTAGAGCATGTATCCTAAATAAATTCTCATAATTAATCTTACATTTCCATAGATACTTAAAATCCTCAAATTGTACATTTATAATCCTAAAGATTGTCGTAGTATTCGAATCGCTATTGCTTGTATGAAATCCTCAAAAATTTACTCGACTAGCAACCAAGAACCATCAATAATTTCTTAGAATTTCTACAAGTCCCAAAAGCATTCATAATTTTCAAGATTAACTTATGACCCATAAGGAGGATATCAACACTATTGACCTAAAAATTAATATAGTCAAATCATTTTCAACATCTCCTAAAGCCCAATATTCGAATTCTTAGACATGTCCAATTCCAAACGTACCCAACATGCATAATTCCATAATTTATATTTTTAATTTAAATAAACACTGAACAATTAAAATCTGAACGCAAAAACATTTCATGAAAACATGCTGTTAAAATAATTCATGATTTAAATAAAATGCGTAAATGTAAAACTTACAGACCGAAGACGTGACTTCATGAGCTTCTCGAGAGCAGTAGTAGTACAACCCTTTACAAGATCATAGGCTCTGATACAACCTGTCAAGACCCGTATTTCGTATTCGTAATTTTTCGGAATTATTAAAAATTTTTTAAATAAATAATTATCTTGTCCCATTTAATTAAAGTAAACATGTAAATAATTTTAATTTTAAAATAACAGCGGAAGCAAATATTGTTTTCAACCAACAATTTAAAAATAATTAAACGTAAACATCAACTTAAAAAAAATCCAACGTATTAAAACTGAGTTTGAATAATAAAAGGTGCATAAATTAAATCATGAGGTCCTCGGGATTACTACTGCTGACCCAAGATCGCTCACTGGTCTCCGTCCGCAGTCCCGACCTCATCAATACCTACAACAATCAAGTCTAGTGAGTCTAAAGACTCAACATGTATATATCGTGAATAACAAGAAAAATATATCATAAAATCGCATGCAACGTAAAAATAAAGTATCGTAAAGCGTACGGTGAAAATAGCATCATGAATAATTATAACTACGTGCATATCTGAAAATCATACGTAAAAGCTTTGCTCAATAGAGCTCTTTCATGTCATATCATAATTTTTCTGGTAAAGATAATGTTTCTAAGCAAGTGGCCCATAACATAACGTAAGCGCCTGATCAGACTAAACCACAATATATTGGGCGGTAGAGATCAATCACAGCCCTTGGACTGGATGTCTGTACCCATACATAATCATAAATCGGTCGTAAGTCACCGGGCGGAGAGGTCCTCGGTTGCGCCTACCGACTTCCAAACCCATAAGCATAAGGTGGCCACAAAACATATAGCATATATCTCAAAAATAAACATTTTATATTTTTATGCACGTAATATAATTATAACCTTATTTTTACCGGATGACTTAGATCGCTCCCAGGCTTGCTGCGACTTACTACTAATATGTGACACATGCAATAAATCTTAACTTGACAAAAAAAAAAACTTAACAATAGAACCAAAAACGAGACGATTAGAGCCAATAACTTGATTTTTAACCATGGCTTCGTACCAACCCGAACCAACATTAAACCGACGTTTAACCATGATTAAAATACCCCAAACATACTGAAAAATATGCATAATTACTGTAAAACACGAAAATAGGTGAAAGGAATCCAAAAACATAAAACACTCTTTCGAGAGTCATTTTGGCACCTTTCACCGTAAATTCTCGTACGACCTCTAAACTCGACCAAATCACAAACGGCCAAAAACACGACTTTCCTAACTCATTAAGGTATTGTCCAGTCCAAGGCCATGGGTTAAAAGCCAACCAAGAACTCAAACCAACCTCAAAACCGAAGATGAAAGTTGCTGTAAAAAAAAAACAAGCAGTGGCAACTTGTGCGTTTGTGGTGTAAACTCTGAAATTTATTGACCAATGGCTTGAACCACCTCCCAAGAACTCTTACCAACATCCTAAGGCATGGCATGAACCATGGCTAAGGGCTAAAAGCCAACCACCATCCAAACCACACTCCAAAACCGAAGACACACTAATACAGGAAATGGAAAATTCGAACTATGCACTTGTGTTGTTGTTTTAAAAATTTTGAGGGAACCATTAACCAAACCTTGAAAGGACACCTTGGTCACGTCCTAGACATGGTATGGAAGGGTTCTAACCGTGGCTACAGTCCCTAGGACAGCCATGATTCGAACTTTCACCTTAAACCACCAAATGATAAAACCTTGGACTCAAATTCTGCACTTAAGGAAAAGTTGCTGTCACTACTTTGTTGGTGTGTGTATGGATGTAAACCAATGAACCAATAACACTCTAACACACTCTAATTCATGCCTAGTAGCAGCCATGTGTTCTTGGAACCGAGCAACTCCCTGTAAGCAACCAAAACACACTAAACCGTAATGTGGAAAAACAAGAGAGCCAAGAAATTTTGTGCAGATTTTTGCTTAAATGTTGCTGTCATTTTCGTGATGCTGCTTGATTCATGAACATATACTGCTTAAAATTATCTAATATGACTTGATTGAAGAGCAAAGAAACAATATATACATGCCTGGAAATTGTTTTGACACGAAAACAAACCAATACGACGAATACGAGCGACAGAGTCGGAGTTGAGAATTCCTTCTTGTTCTTGTGCTGTTATTCTCGATTTTTAGCTGCTGTTCTCTTCTGTAAATTTCGAAATTATGGATGAAGTGCTGCTAGGTAATGAGTATGAAGGTTACAAGGGGTGATAAAGGAGTCTTGAAGTGCATTTAGTTGGAGGTTACAAGTCAAGAAGTTGAATGGATATGAATTGTTTTTCCTCCTCTAGTGTTGTTGTTCCTACCCTCTCCTCCTTGCTGCTAATTCACGATTTTTCTCAGATGTTTCCTACTTATTTTTTGAGCATATGAATGTAGGACATGTAGGTAAGGAAGAGGAATGTTAATAATGGTGTTAAAGGGTCCATAATATACATTAAAATGAGAGTTACAAGTGAAGGAGGTGAAGGGTATTGAATTGTTTCTTAATCCCCTTATTGCCGTTGGTTTGTTCCTTATTTCCTACTGCATTTACACGGTTTTGTTGTCTAATAGGTTGAGTAGAAATGAGGTATGTTATTGCATTTAAATTTACTACCCATTAGATAATTAAAATGAGAAATGAATACCCCATGAATTGTAATGAGGAATTGTTGGAATGGAGAGTTATCCACCTTTGAATATTTTAAATGTTGGACCCAAAATTATTACTTATTTGCATGGTATTTTATTGTTTACATCTTGTATGTTAATTGCTTAAGGTTTTAAATACTCATTCTACATTTTAATGAATTTACACCTTAATTTATAATGACCTCTTGCATGACATTGCATGGATTTAACTTTAAGCATTTAAATACTATGTTTAATTTCTTGAATACTTCATACTTAGATTAATTCATTCTCTCTTGTTTACATATTTTAATTTAAGCTTTAATTAAATATTGAACCTAAAAGAATTTATTTACCAACTTAGCTCTAATTAATTAAATAAATTCTAAAACATTCTATTTCTTTAAATTAATTATTAATTGATTTAAATTAAATTTAGGAATGTCTTTCTTATTATTAATCTTATCTTTAATCTTCAAACTCCGGTCCGTCCTCGCGTATTTAACTGAAAAGATAAAACTAAACTTTTGCATTTAGAATAAATAGTTATGACTTGTCAAATATCAAAATGAATTAGACCCTTCATATATATATATATATATATAAATCATTTTTAAATTTAAATAGTAATAATTATGCATGGCTTATACGTAGTCTGATTTTCGGGTCGTTACATATTAAGTTTAAGCAAATGGGCCCTAATTGTTATTTAAAGGTTTAAAAGAGGATTTTAAGCCCAACAAGCTTAAAAGTAAGCCCATTAAATTCAGACACACTCCCGAAAAATATTTCGTGTTGGAAAATTTTTGAAAATAATAGCCGAACCCTCAAAGAGTCTTTCGCTTCCATAAAATTTGCGTACCGGTTAAAAATAAAATCATGCTGATAAAAATACCCAATAAGTCCCATTTTTGAAAAATTCACTTAAAAACACCGTAAAAATTAATGGTGTAATAAAAATAATTTCCTGTTAATTTTTCGGTCTCTGTTCTTCGTTCGAGCGCGAAATACCCCAAGAAACCCTAGGCATGACCTTTTAAAATTTCATGAATCAAATTTTACCATGCATGAATTATGCATAAAATGCACAAAAATATTTAAACACATAATTTTAAATAAAAATCCTAGATTGCATGCATGCAGGTTAATTGAATTAAATTCCTGAACCTTACAACTCTCTCCCCCCTTAAATAAAATTCCTTCTTCGAAATTAGAATGTATCGAATAACTCTGGGTAGTGACTTGTCATCTCGGTCTCAGTCTTCCAAGTAGCCTCCTCCTCATAATGATTCAGCCACTTGACCTTGACCATCTAGATCACCTTGTTCCGGAGCCTCTTCTCATGCCAGTCCAAAATCTGAGTGGGTTTTTCCTCGAATGATAGGTGCGATGTCAGCTGAAGTGGCTCATAGTTAAGCACATGCAAGGATTCGACATGTACTTCTACAACATGGAGACGTGGAACACATCATGAACTCCCGCCAGATTCGGCGGCAAAGCAACTCTGTAAGCTGAGCTTGCCCTTCTTCCTGAATGGTCCGATGAATCTAGGGCTGAGCTTGCCCTTCGTCCCAAACCTCATAACACCCTTCATCGGTGCGACCTTCACAAACACATGATCCCCTATTGCGAACTCAAGATCTCACCGCCTCTGATCAGCATAGCTTTTTTGAGAGATCTGTGCAGTCTTCATCTTGTCCCGGATCCTGGACACTAACTCTTCTCTCTTTCTGACAATATCCGGACCCATCTCTTCTCGCTCACCTACCTCATCCCAATAAACTGGCGCCCAACCCAAGGATAGTTCTTCAACCTCATCCCGGACACTAACTCTTTTCTCTTTCTGACAATACCACTGCTACTAGCTCGAGGTCATGAGTCGGATAGTTCTTCTCATGGAATTTCAGTTGTCTGGACGCGTAGGCTATCACTGTGTCCTGCTGCATCAGAACTGCGCCCAACCCAAGCTTCGATGCATCTATATAGACCACGAACTCTCCCTGCCCTGATGGCATAGCTAGCATTGGTGCCGTGGTCAAGGCCTGCTTCAGTCTTTCAAAACTCTCCCAACACTCAGATCCCCAGATAAACTTGGCGTTCTTCTTTTTTCATGGCGGTCATATGCACCGCGATTGAAGAGAAGCCCTGTATGAACTTATGGTAATAGCCTGCAAATCCAAATAAACTGCGGATCTCTATCACACTCTTCGGGACTGGCCAATCTATGACTGCCTCTACTTTGCTGGGGTCGACCTCTATGCCACTCTGAGATACAATATGGCCCATGAATGCAACTCTTTCAAGCCGGAACTCACATTTTCTGAACTTGGCATACAGTCGTCTATCCTATAGAGTCTGTAACACTATCCTCAGATGCTAACTGTGCTCCTCTCCGCTCTTCAAATAAATCAGGATATCGTCAATGAAAACTAAAATGAACAGATCCAATTACGAATGAAACACGAGATTTATTAGATTGATGAAGATCGCTGGCGCGTTCGTCAAACTGAAGGGCATCACCAAGAACTCATAGTGCTCGTAACGCGTCCGTAAGGCTGTCTTATCTACATCTGACTCCCTCACTTTCAGCTGATGATATCCAGATCGAAGGTCTATCTTGGAGAATATTGATGGTCCCTGAAGCTAATCAAATAAGTCCTCGATCCTCGGCAGCGGATACGTATTCTTAACTGTGACCATGTTCAGCTCTCGGTAGTCAATGAAAAGTCACATGCCGCCATCCTTTTTCTTAAAAAAATAACTGGTGTGCCCTATGGAGAAAAACTTGGGCGAATGAAACCCTTATCCAGCAGATCCTGAATCTGATCCTTGAGCTCCTTCATCTCTGCAGGCGCTAATCGATAGGGCACTTTAGATATCGGCATTGTCCCTGGTATGAGCTCGATACAGAAATCCATCTCTCTAGCTGGTGGAATACCTGAAACATTGTCAGGGAACAGAATGGAGAACTCATTGACTACACCCACATCCTCCAGCCTCTGACTGACTGGCTCTGTCACTGATACAATCCTGGCTAAGAATGCCTGGCAGCCTCTCTTGATAGGCTTCCTCGCACACATGCAGGAAATGACGTGCGGCATCTGCTGATGTCTAGCTGCCTCGAAAACAAATGGCTTCCCATTGGGCGGTCTGACAAAAATTGTCATATGTCAAAAATCTATGACTACACCGTGATAAGATATCAAGTTCATGGCCAAGATGATGTCAAACTCCGGTAGTTGTAGCACTATCAAATCTGCGTGCACCGAAGCTCCAATCTCTTCACTATCTGCGAAGTGAACATCTGATCCCCGAAGGAATCAATACCATGAATCCTGAATCCATAACTACTGGTATGATTCCTAGTCACTTCACGAAAGATTCGGATAAAAACGATTGCGTAGACCCTGAATCTAGCAATGCATGCGTGGCTACACCTGCAATATATATCCTCCCTACGACAAAACATAATATCAAATCTAATAGTGTTGAACTTAAGAAATTTTCTTTTTTCGACGATTAACCCAAAGTCCTCGAACAAACCTTGAATTAACCCAAATATCATTCCCCAAAATTCGAAAGTCAAACTCAGAAAAATCAAAAATTGCAAATTCACCCCTTAAAGTTTCGAAAATGGTTCTCTAAATCTCAATTTACTAGTTATTACAATTGGGTCCCTAAAATTTCTTAAATCAACCCATAAATTCATAATCCCAAATAGGTAGAGCATGCATCTTAATTCCATCTAAGTCATCAATTCCAATACTTAAATCCTCATACAAGATAAAACCCAAGCAATTGTACAGTAAATTAAAATATTAAACCAAAGGGTTACCGGTATAAGTGTTGAGTCTGGTGCTGCCTCAGCCTCCTCGGCGTGCATCACATTAGCCCGGACAGTAGTGGGGCCCTTGTTCCTAGGGCAATCCGCTGCTTTATGGACCTCTTATCCGCATACAAAGCACTTGAAGGTTCCCCACCTTCACTCGCCGAAATGGAACCTGCTGCACTGAGGGCACGACTGCTTGTCATATGGCTTAGGCGCCCCTGGCGCCTGAGGAGGTCTCTGCTGCTGGGGCCTCCTACCCTGTCCCTGGGATCTTTGTTGCCCCTGCTACCTCGGTGGCCCAGTAAACTGCTTCTTGTGAGGTTGGGAAATGGACTGAGCTTGCTGCCTCTTCCTATGCATCTCATGATCTATGTCTCGCAGTGCCTTCTCTGCCTGAAAACCACAGGTAATGGCCTCATCATAACATGCCGGCCTCATCAGCGTGACATCCCGGCGAAGAGTGGGCCTCTGTCCATCAAGGAAATGGCTCAGCTTCTGGGCGGCATCTTCTTCTATCATGGGCACAAAATGGCAGCCCCTGTCGAACTTGCGGATAAACTCCGCCTCTTGAGGCTCATGAACTCCTGTGTCAGGCGGCCCCTGACGTCAGCTGGGAAATACTTCCCGAAGAACATATTTCTGAATCTGGCCCACGTGAGAGTAGCTACATACACTGCATGTGCAGCTCCCTCCCACCATAGGGACGCATCATCCCTTAGCATATAAATGGAGCACCTGGCTCAGTAGGCATATCTCATCTGCAGATACTTAAAATGTAACTCCAGTGACCTAATCCTTCCCTCTGCAACGAATGGATCAGTGGTACCCCCGAACTCTTTCGGATTGAGCCTATGGAACTGCTCGAAAACATATGTCTGTTGTCGGTGTACCTGTTGGCCTAGCCGGGCCTGCTCCATCAGTCTAGCTATCCCCTCAAGTACTCGGGTAGCTGGGTCTCCTAGCGGTGGTGGTGGAGGTCCTCTACCTCCTACAGGAATCTCATCCTGCCTATCAGCACTGGGAGCACGTCTGGGAGGCATATATGAATACAGTCCAATTTAAAACGTAACCCCTCATACAATTAATCTAGTTTTTAAAACAGTAAATTCTTAAATCGTAAAAGAAGTAAAACATGAACAGTAAATCATCATAAAGCATAAATCATGTAACATGCAGGTGATAACACTAAATCATTTAAAACATAAAAACTTACAGACTTGAGGTTTGAAGACTGAGCGGCAGAAGATGGCGGTGGCACAACCCTATACAGGGCCCTTGCTCTAATACAATCTGTGACGTCTACTCATTTTTAAAAGTGCGGAAATATTATTATTATTTTTTTAAAAAAAGCTCGAATTTAAAAAATAACATTTAAAATAATCGTATTTAATTGACAATAAAAATAGCGCAGTTTGAAATAACCATCATCATCCAAGATCAAATGTAAACATAAACGAGTAAAATCGTAATACCATCAACGTATAAAAATGTTTAACTCCTCTCAAAAACTCATAAATAAAATGCAGAAAAACGTAAGTCCTCGGGTTGTGTCACCGCACTAGGGCTGCCTACTCAGAGTTCAGCACCTCCAGTCTCCTCAGCATCAAGCTCACCTGCATCACACACGCCTAGTTAGTCTAAAGACTTAACATACCTATACTAGGAATAACAAGTACATATACATGGTACACAGTAGTGAAAAATATCATACTCAACATATCTTTCATGTACTTAAAAGCATAACATAAACGTGTCGTGTAAAATCATAACGTGTCAAAACATGTCATCTCATGTCATCATATACGTATACATTTTATTTTTAATTAAATTCAGTTCATTTGTTGTGACTTTCGTATCAGCTCTATCGATGGATACATCTACATATAACGACGGTATCGGGCGGCGGGGACATCAGCGACAGCATTACCTGTCCACTTAGCCTTGGCCTCAACTCATCATATCTCATGTCATCGTATACATATACTTCGTCAGTCACAACAAATTCTCATCCTTCAAAAATATCATTATATACACCACTTAATAAAAATATACATATACCTAACTTTTTCCTTAAAACCAAGCATGCACCATATTTATCATAATTTCATAAATATCATAAACATGATGCATAAACATATAAAATATCATAAATTTGTGCACAGGGCGCTGCCAGTACCAAAAACTCACCCCAGGTGCAAAATGACCAATTTGCCCCTAGAAACCCAAAAATTACCGTTTTTGCCCTGGACCTCTAAAATTGACCCGAAGCTTACTAAGATCCTTAAAATGTCCCAAAACATTTTTAAAAGCATTCCTAGATGTAAACTCTTGCTCATTTCATAATTTAACCGATTCGTTTTAAATCGTGGACCAGGTTCCGGTTTTAACCCGAATCGAACCGAAACTTGGCCAAAACTTTCCCAAATTTTTACCACACTTAATGAACATCTAAAAGGTCCTAAAGATCTCAAAATCAGGCCCTAAGCCCCTAGGCTGATATTCCAGAAAATGTCACAGATCTCGGCCCTTCCTAATTTTGCACCTTAATACACTCATTTCCCAAAACTCACGCTCTTAGCCTACCCCGACGGTACCAGCCATGAACCAGCCTACCTTAGACCTAGACCAGCCCTCTACTAGACCTACATGAGTCACGGTCACAGCCCCATGCAACCTACACGAAACGCTAAAGCCCGAAACTACTCCACCCGAGTTTCCCATCCTCAAGTGCGCGATCTGCTAAGTCCAGTGGTTCTAGCACATGTCAAGCCTTGTCTCAGACCCACCAAGGTCTGGTCTAAGGCTCAGCTAGGTCCCTGCCCCGCTAGATTACCCATGCACGCTAACAACCCACTAACCGAGCCACTCTCAATGAAACCCACCTCTCGGTCCTTCCCTTGCAGTGTCCAGCACCAATCTAAACCTCAAGACAACATCCTGACATCACTAGCAGCCCCTAAAAAATCAATAACTACAGCCCCTTGCACCAAAATTCAGAAAACGTGAGCCACAACTATAGAATGCAAGAAAACACATGAAAATCGAAAACCATGTATGCTCATGCTTGGATTGAGAGTTTTCATGCATGAATACATATAAATCAGTAATATAAACGTGGATGATGCAAAAACGATGCTACAAAGCGTTCCTGCTGATCTTATATGCGAGAAGATTGAGGAGAGGAACAACGGGGAAGCGCCAGAGAACTCTTTAGCAAAAACAAGCCAAGACCGAGACTTGCAGCTGGGTGAGGCTGCTGAAATCAAGAGAGTGGTGTCTGAATGGGGGGTGTCAGGTGGTAGGGTGAATGATATTAGGTTTAGGGTTAATTATGTATTAATATATATTGATTAAGTTTAAGCAAATGAGCCCTAATTGTTATTTAAAGGTTTAAAAAAGAATTTTAAGCCCAACAAGCTTTAAAGTAGGTCCATTAAATTCAAACACACTCCCGAAAAATATTTCGATTTGGAATAATTTTGAAAATAATAGCCAAAACCTTAAAAACTCCCAAATTCGATAAAATTTGCATACCGGATAAAAATAAAATCCTACGGGTAAAAATACCCAGTAACCCCCATTTTTGAAAAATACACTTAAAAACACCATAAATAAATTAATTAAAATTAATCGTGCAATAAAAATATTTTTCCTGATAATTCTCCGGTCTCTATTGTTCGTTCGAGCGCGAAATACCTCAAGAAACCTTAATGCATGACCTTTTAAAATTTCGTGAATCAAATTTTACCATGCATCAATTATGCATAAAATGCACAAAAATAATTAAACACATAATTTTAAATAAAAATCTTACATTACATGCATTCAGGTTACGTGAAGTAAATTCTTGGACCTTACAGTAAATATTAACCACGATAGCAAGTAATGCATCACATGCAACAATGAGAATACTTTTAATAAAATAGCTTTTCATGAATATGCATAAACTTTAAACATTTTTCCTTTCATCATATCATTTCCTTTCATCATAAACATATACATATACATTTCTTTAAGGTGAATTCCTTTCATTTATTGTGACCATTCTTTCATCCTTTGGTCGATTGATCAATCTCAGCTGTAACCCTGGTACCAGGCGACGAGGCAATATTAACCACTTTTCCGTTATTTACTTGGCCTATAGTCGACGGGGATATCAGCTACACTCTCACCGGTTAATTGAGCCTTGTTGTAACGTCCCGAAAATTTGAAGGTCCACGTGAACCACATGCATGCAAGTATCAAATTTCTTATGTGTTTTAATTAAATTATTTTAATTACATTAATTAGATGTTGTAGGCATGTTTACATGTTTAAAATATGGTTTTATACTAGAAAGCATAAAACATTGTTCTTAAAAGGTTATTCGAGATGCGATCGAGGAACGGATACCGGGGACCGTATGAGAGAAAATATTTTATTAAATGATTATTTTTAAATGATTAATGTGTGGTGTATTTTGAATGGAATTTTCAAAAATGAGGTATTTTGAGGTATTTTCATACGCCGAGTCGTATTTATAAAATAATAATCGATTTTTTATAAAAATATGCACTTTACGAGAATTTTGCTAATATTCTCACAAACTTTCTTTAACAAAATATTTTAAATAATGACTAATGGACTTAATGATCCTATTATACTTGATTAATGGTCCCAAGCTTGCACCATGTGTTTTAATTAAAATAAAAAGCTTAAAACCCCACACCAAATCCCATAATATACACGCCCCTTGCCCTCACAAAAACACTAGGACTCTCACCTCCCCCCAAACACACACACCACACGAGTTTTTGAAGGTAAAGCAATGAAAAGCTTGAGGAAAAATTCAGCAAGGTTCTTTCTGTCGACGTCCCTCACATTGCCAAAACGTTTTCGTGCGTAATATACGCAAAGGCAAACCTTAACTTTCTTTCAAACATCTTTCACACCACATTATATTTGTTTGATTAAAATTTTTACATGAAAAATATGTGGCACAAGTTTTATTTTCGTTTTTATGGGATTACACGCATATAACTCATGTTTTATGATTCAAAAACACATGTTAAGGATACCTTAAGGGGCTGCCACGGTAGAGACACCAAAAAGGATGAATTTCAGAGGTTTAAGGAGGCACTTAGGAGTCGGCACAAGGGCTGAACATGAGAGCTTCATGGATGAACAAAAATAGACCCCTTGGGGGCTTGGACACTTTGGCTAGGGTTTCCTAGGGCATGCATATTCTAGCAACTGATAAGGGCACATCCAGGGGTCTTAGGAGGGTCGAGCCAGGGTCATAGATAGGTTGCACGATGAGAGAGTCAATGGCAGGGGTGATCACGCGCCCATATGGTTGCGCATGCAAGGGAAGGTGTGGCTGTTGGGGGGTTGCAACGTCTGGGTGGGTTAGGATGGCTCCAGTAGCTTGCTTAGGGTTTGGTTAGGATCTTGTGAGGGTGGCCGAGGGTCTGGTCGAGTGGCTAAGGGGCTGGGGTCGAAGCTATCCTAGGTTTGAATGCCATTAGGACTTGGACTCTTGGTGCAAAAAATTCAGTAGAGGATACGGGTGTCTTCGAGGGTCTTAATCAGTTTTGTGTGGGCTGAAAAAGGTTTAATTAGGTGTTATTGTGCTTCGGTCAAATTTTGGTTAAGTTTCGAGTCGATGCGAGTCAAAACTGGAATGTACGTCTAAGCTTTAAAAACAATTTGGGAAATTAGTCGAGGAGCATAAGCTTACGCATAAGGAATATTTATGGGAGTGTTTTAAGGTCATATGTTATGTTTGGAATGATTTGGGACGTCGTTTCGAGGTTTAAAGATAAATACGAAAAATTATGCTTTTAGGGGTATAATAGTCATTTTTGTAGAGGCCTAAAAATCCGTGTTTGAATTTTTTTTTAACTAAAATTGCCTCATTCATAAATGAACTGATAAATAAAGTTTTATGTTCAAAGTGGCAGCGGAAGAAATTAACATTTTCGAAATGACAGTAAAAAGTTTTTCCAACAATAATTAAAATGTTTGCGCAATCGAATAATAATAAATGTTGCACTAAGGTCCTCGGGTCCTACTACTGCCGACTCGAGCAGGCTCACTGGTCCCCGCCCTCGATCCCGACATCATCAGCACCTACAACAATCAAGTCTAGTGAGTCTAAAGACTCAACATGCATATATCGTAAATAACAAGTAAATAAATAATAAGCTTGCATGCAAGTGATAATTTCATGTAAGCGATGCTGCTAGGCGTTTAACATGATTGGTTGGATACTATCAGACTTGAATTCTGACGTTCTTATTATAAAGGAGTTGATAAGTAAGAATGGAGCAATTGGGGTATGTTCATATAAGGATATGTTTTGTCCCGAATCACATGGAGATGTGAACCCACTGCTAGTTGTATCAATGAACCATTGAGGGCCACACAAATACCAGCTTACTAGATCCCGTTGAGAAGACAAATAGTTCAATGTGTTTAACGGCTTATAAAGGAGCTTATAAGCGTAAATAAAAATAGAAGTATGACTTCCATAAGGAGAATATAACTTTTAATTTATGGAAGTATTCCTAATTAAAAGTTGGCCAAACAAATAATGTATTTGAAAATTGTTATTTTCATAAACATTATTATGGACTAAATTAAATTAATTCAAGTGTTGAATTAATTAAACATTAGTGGGCCTAGTAGTGTCCAAATAATTAAATTAATTCAAGTGTTGAATTAGTTAAATAACATTGGGCCTTGTAGAGCTCAATTAGAAATAATTATTAAACTAGTGAGCTTGACTAAAATCAAGTAAATGATAAATGGTCTCTCAAATATGTTTGAGACATTTAAATAAAAGTCCATGGGCCTTATAATTGTTACAAGCCCAAGTAAAATGCATGCTTGAAAGGTGAAGGGTTGGAGACAACTTTTGAGTTAATGGCATGGCATGCACATGCAAATTTTTGCTTTAACTTTTTTCACAACCAATAAAAGTCTTCCTCCCTTCTCTCCCACAAGCACTTGGCCGAAATTTTTGTTCAAAAATTCTCTCAATTTTCTTCAATTGTTGAGGAAAGAAAACACTTCTCAAATAAAAATCCTCTAAATTTTCTAGTGCAAAATTAGATGGAAACTAGCTTGTTGGTGGTGGACTTTATTTTGAACAAGGAGTGCTCAAAGGAGGCTTGTAGATTGTCATCCTTTGAAGAGCTTAGTTGTTTAACAACTAAGTTGGAGCCACAATCAATCTTTTAAGATTGATAGGTATATTTCTTTAAAACACACTATGTATGACATATTTTGTGTTAAGTTATTTGCTACACACTATAGTGGTTGAGCTGCTCGGTTTTGCTATAAAAAATAATTTTTTGAAACTTTCGTTGCGCATTTCGGGCACCCTAAACAATCCTTTTCAAGTGATATCAGAGCTAAGGATACTATTTTGTGTAGCCTATACATGATATTATATTGAGATCAATTTCTAACCACATGAGATAAATTTTTGCAACAGAAAAAAGACAAGGCCATGAAAGGGGCATTTCGGGTAGCTTGTTGCTACCCATTTCGGGCAGCAAGGGCTCGGGCTACCCGAACACCCCATTGAAAAATAAAAAAAAATTTGTTGGCTGGAATCCAGCGAGGGAGCTCCGGCGATGACGACTAGGGTTTCCAAAAGTGTTTTGGAATATTAAAGTGTCATGGGCCTTGAAATTGTTGGGCCATTAGATGGCTAACACAATTTGTGAATTTAAATGTGCCAAAATATTTTTTGGTGAAAAATGAATTTTTGGGCCCTTAAGTTTAAATTTACAAAAGTTGTACATATTTTCTAATGAAATAAATAATTGAAGTTGGACTTTAATTATTTATAGTAAATTGTGATTTACAAGTAATTCGGTTATAAACATATTAATTAGAAAGTAGACAAAGGAGTTTGTATACCTTGTTAATTTAGTTTATAATCGTGGTGGTTAGTGATTGGATCAATATATATAATATTGGATCAATTGATTATTGTGATAATTAATTGATGGTGTATGGTATGTGATATTATGCATGAAGGATAATCAAAAGCCCAAGCCCAATTTGCTAGGTGTATGCTAGGATATTTTATGTTTAATGATTATAATAATTATCAATTTATAAATTGGGATTGTTTTATGGCACGTTCCCACCCCATGAGATGTATCCCTATTTTTCATGGATATTTATTTGTAAATATTAGTATAGTGGAAGATCAAGATTGTAAGATGATGGCCTTGATGATTATGAAGATCGAAGACATGTAAATATTGTAAGCTTATGTAATAGTTGCATTTGCATCCCATGCATTTCCCTAGGATTGGACCTAGGCCCGTGTTTAGCTCACACGGGCCATTAGTATTGGAGAAATTGATCATCCTTGTTTTGTTTACTGTTTATAATATATGCGTGATATGTTATAAATAATGAATATGTGCGTTATTATTATGATAATAACAAAGTTGCATCAATTCGGCAAATATACGATCAAACATGGCGAGCTTTTAAATAGAATTAATGATGAGACCATTCAAAATTAAAAACCCTCATTTTGAATAAGATTCAAAATTAATATCAAGCCCGTAAAGGGGAATTATAAAGTTGTTTATAATTTCTATGTCTTCCATCGAAAAGAGGTGCATGATGAATGCTACCCATGTTCGGGGCTCGGCTCATATTATTGGGGGGCCCTGGACACCGGAAAGCTGTGACATTCATTGACATAGTGATATGAACTACATGGAACTCCCATGATTTCCGCTCATATTATTGAGAGAACTCATGGCGACCGTCCATTAAGGTTCAACATTGATGGGTAATGCTTGACACGTAAGATGAACGACGTTATATTATTGGGTCCTAATCAAATGGGAGACAAAAGTTTACGTAAAGGGTTGCATGGTGATGCAATTGGAAACTACCTTTTAGGAATTATGATTGGCTGATATTATTCGGGATCATAATTTGCTAATTGGACCTTACGTACCTACTGAGGAAAGGAGTTTCCCGTTTTCACTAGAAGGTAGTGAAATATGTCAAAACAGTGGGAGCGAAAATTTATAAAGTAAAAGTCCATACTTTATATCTTACTAAATATTTTAAAATTATCATTAACATTTATCTGTTTTAATCTTCAGTACAAATTTTGAAAATGTCTTCGATTCGCAATCCGCTATCTGCAATATTTGACAAACACGTATTAACCAGACCTAATTACCTCAACTGGCTAAGAAACATAATTCGGAAAGGATAGCATATACACTGACTGAGTCGCCCCCTGTTGAGGCTCCGACTTACTGCACTCCTGAGGAATTGTAGACTTACAAGGAATGGTGTGACCATGACTTGAAGGTCAGTTGTTATATGCAGGCTTCTATGAATGATGACCTGCAGAGGCATTTTGAGGATGCAAAGAGTGCTGCTGACATTCATTTGCATCTCAAAGAGCTCTTTGGTGAGCAAACACGGCCCATTAGGCATGCTAACGTCAAGGAGCTCATCACTTTGCTCATGGGAGATGGGGCCTCGGTCCATGAGCATGGCCTAAAGTTGATTGGGCTCGTGGATAAGCTCGTTGGCATGGATCTTACGTTTCCTTCAGAGTTGACCACCGTCATGTTGCTCTTGTCACTGCCTAGCTCATTTGATCCTTTTGTGGTGAATTTCAATATGAACAAGATGGAGCCGACCCTTGAGGAGTTGGTGAACATGCTTGTTACCTTTGAGTCCACTATCAAGAAAGAGAAGTCGGTTTTTTATGTGGGCTCTTCATCTGGTACGAAAACTGGTCCACCTGGGAAGGGAAAGAAGCATTCTTTCCAACGTCCCAAGAAGAATGTGCCCTTGAAGAGGCAAACTCCGAGTCCCGCTGTGGCAGCTACACCAGTTAAAGATGACAAGACTGTTGACATCTTTCATCAATGTAAGAAGCCTGGACATTGGAGGCGTAACTGCAGAGAATATCTTGCCCAGAAGAGTTTTGGAAACGATATGTTCTATATTGAAGTAAACATTTCAATTAACTCTACTTCTTGTGTATTAGATAACGGCTGTGGCTCACATCTCTGTAATGATTTGCAAGTGATGGGAAGAAGTAGGAGACTTAGGGAAGGTGAGACATTCTTGAGGATGGGCAATGGAGCACGAGTTGCTGCAAAGGCCGTAGGAGATGTTTGATTATTATTGAACAATGATTTTAAGTTGATTTTAAGAGATGTTTTGTTTGTACCTGACTTGGTTAAAAACTTTTTTTCCATTTCTATGCTTGATAAAGATGGATATTCTTGTTTATTTAGCAAAGGCGTTTGCAACATTTACAAGAATGAATGTTTAATTGGTACTGGAGAACTTGAAAACGATCTCTACACCTTAAAATTGAAAGATATTCCACTAAACAATGTCCAAGCAATAACAACAACAAACAAGCCAAAACATGATACTCTAAATTCGGCACAATTATGGCATGCTCGATTAGGAGATATTTCCCTAAGAAGAATGAACAAGCTAGTAGGAGTGGGCATGTTCGATATGTCTGATATTAATTCTCTCCCAACTTGTGAATCCTGTCTAAAAGGAAATATGACCAAAATTCCCTTTAAGGGCCATGTGGAGCGAGCCAAAGGGTTATTGGATTTGATCCATACCGATGTGTGCGGTCCTCTTAGCATCACAACTAAGCATGGACATGTCTACTTTATCACCTTTACTAATGATTTTTCGAGGTATGGGTATGTGTATTTGATGAAATACAAGTTTGAAGCTTTTGAAAGGTTAAAAGAATTGAGAAGTGAAGTAGAAAAACAGTTGGGACGAAGCATCAAGTCACACGATCGGATCAAGGTAGTGAGTACTTGAGTGCCGAGTTCCAAGAGTATCTTAAGGAGAATGGGGACCCGAACCTAATTTGTGGGGACCCGGATGCTAATTATCTTTTTAATCGTTATTAGGATCAATTTACAAATCAAGTAATTAGGGCCATAAAATTTTTTTTAAACTGCGGAACGTAATGAGATTAATCTAATATACAAATAGTATAAAACTACAAGTTTTGTACAACATGCCTTCTAGTTCCAAATTAATGTTCAACTACTATAATCAAGTAATGAAACCTATCTACATCAAAGTCCGGAATCACCACTCTAATCTCGATCTCTCATCATCTTCTCGACCCTGATCCTGTCCCACCTGTTGTCATGCACACATACAAACAAGACAACAGCCGGATAACTCCGGTGAGAATAAATCCCACTATAAATCATGTATACATGCATTTCATATAACAGCATATATAAAAGCATGAAATAGATATCAAGACATGTATCATAATCTGAAATCATAAATTGATATCAAACAGTAATTCATACTCTGAACATGTATCACATAAGAAATATGAATCAATATAAACTCTGAATCACACTCTGTGATTCTAAGACTCTGACTCAATCGCTCAGATCGACTCATCTCTCATCTAGGGATCCCGGTCTGAATAAGAACGTAACAAGTCTCCCACCTATCTCTTACATTCGCGGTGGTTGTAATTGATACGTCCCCATTCCTGGACTTTGGTCTGATCTGTATCGAATAGTCGACAATAAAGGCTGCTCTGTCTCTTAAGCACATCGATACACCAAACGTCCAATGTCTTGGAAGATCTGCCAAAGACTTGGCACGTCTGCCAATCCTATTCTGACAATGTGCAATGGGCCAGTGATCGCTCTGTCAAAACCTAGCCCCTCTGTCAGTGACTCTCCCTCAACAGCTATCTGCTATCCACTGCTTTTACACACATCAATAAAATCAGCATACTCAAACAAAGCATGCAAAGGTATGAAAACAATAACATACGAGTATGTGGTTTAGGGAAACTCGAGTTAAATCTAACTCCAGTCGATCTCCCAATTCACATCGATTTATACCTTTCTTTCCGTCGGTCTGTCGAAGTCAAAGTCTGGAATCTGAATCTGTCAATGTCAATCAATCTGAAATGACAATATCGAGGAGTATATATATCAATACACAACTCAATTCAAAACCTATTCTAATCAATACTCAAATTAAACATAATCTGATCCATATAATCGATATCATGATACAATCGAATTCATTACTGAATCTGATCAATCTAAATCAACTGATTTCTCGACGGCATAACAATACAGTCTCGCTAACCTCGTCAATCTCAACATCACAGATATAATACCAGAGCTCATAATCAATATCAATACAACTCGTAATTTCAACGATAATACAAATCTAATACCGAATCTCAATCAAATCGACTCCGAAAATCATAACAATTACATAAGCAGTCTGTTCTTTAATCTGACTTCAAATATACGATGTCTACTGTATCAAAAACACCATATATGATTCATGTTCAATTCTTACAATATCGTAATTTCAAATCGTATTTAAACGTAACAAAACTTACGTCCAGTTGTAGCCTACGTCGATAGGAACGCAGTACTGAAGTCGGATTAAAATTCTAACGGACGGATATTTCACAATCACAATCTAAAATGCGCAAGGATTTTCTTCTCAAAAGCTTCGACCCTTTTCTGAATTTGTGAGGGGAAGACGTGTAATTTTTATATATATATATTGCATGCAACACCAGGAAACGTGGCTTATTTTTCATGCTGCACGTCACACCGCGGGTGCGCTCACTTTTGCACCGCGGGTGCGCTCAGTGTACTGATATACATCAATTTTTCCAGAAGCTTGGACCGCGGGTGCGCTCACTTTTATACCGCGGGTGCGGTGACCTCACTGTAGCAACACCGCGGTTGCGGTCTGTCTAGCACCGCGGGTGCGGTTACCCTCCAGTAGCAAATCTCATACCCTACTGGCAATACACCGCGGGTCCGCTGCCTCTGGGACCGCGGTTGCGGTGACCCTATTGTAAAAATGCCCAACTCTCTGTCCATCAACCGCGGGTGCCGTAGCTTCTTAGCGCGGGTGCGCTCATGCTACTGTAACTCTTCCACATTTCATGAACTACAACCGCGAGTGCGGTCCGTTTCTTACCGCGGGTGCGGTGGCACTTTGCCAATAAACTCAACTTTTGCAACGTCGTTTATCCCCTTCTATTCTTGCATTTCTTATTCATACTATATATATATCATTTCAGACATATCACCAAGAATCTCGGGCATTACATTTCTCCCCCTCTTAGATACGATTTCGTCCTCGAAATCGCAAGTAATCACTTCAGCTATCAAAACGAAACGTATAAAAGAGGTAAAACTCATCTCAATGAAATCATCCTGAAATCTCAATCTCATATCAGATTCTGTCTTTCAAGGAATATATCTAATGCCCCGACGACTTTACTGTATATGCAACAGTAGAATATTCTTCGTTCTAAATTTCTTCCTTTCACGGATCTCTAATTCCTGACCGGAGTAGTCATTCAAGAAGCATAAAATCATAATACCACTCGAAATCATTTTAATCGAATCAATCGCAAAATACTGGCTATGCAACATCCGTATATACCAATCAACAGCTCATACCAAATCAATATCATCAGCTGTTATCAAATCTGTTTATCCCAGTCAATGATATATTAAATCTTCGGCCTCAAATACCAATCGTCACCATCCGACGTTGGCATATTAAGTCTGTCTGGTCTGAGCTATCTTTATTCTCCTCTGAATTAGCTACATTTTCTTTGTCATATCTCTGACAGCATCAGATCCTATCTCAGGTATCTCCGAGATATTATTCTTATATCAAAGACATCTGCAGTATTCACTGTACAATATATCGTCTGTAACTATTTCATTATCCATCTGGTTATCTGATAACTATTATCGTACAATAATTCACACAGCGACAATATGTCATATCAACTGGTGCTAGCATCCAGCACTGCAGCTCTCTGGATATCTCTCAATATCCGTATAGTACACTCTGGCTATCTGTCAGTCGGTGGATAATATATGAATGAGTTCATGGTATGTTCTGCCACAATTACAAACTCAATCAAAATTAACAATCTGATATGATCTATTTCACATTCTGGTCAATCTGACCGTTTCTTTGACATCGATCTTTGTCATCTGATCATGTTTGTACGTCATCTTGTACAAACTAATAGATATAGATTGAACAATCTGTCAATCACAATCATATTATATCACAATCTGGAAAGTATTATAGTGATCTCCTTACGAAATTCATCGAATTATACTCCCCATGTCTAGTCAGAAATATACCAATTCTGTAATAACTCTTCTGATTTCTATCTTTCTATCTTCATTTATTGGCGATTCAGACATTTCAGTACAAATTCTGTCAACATTTCAGTACAAATTCTGTCACCACTGATTTATTCTGTCTATGTCAAAACTATCTGTTCGAATATCATACATTCTCATTCACCAACATGAAAACTGAATCCACTATTGTGTGTTTTTGACACTATCTGTCATTTCAGATTCGAACTATTTGGTACAAAAAAATCAGTTAATAATATAAATTAAAAAAATACCAACCTGGTATTCGGTTCTGCCTATCGATATCAAATTCTGTCGTGCAAATCTGACACATTTGACATCATACGATAATCATTCTCATACTATACAGTACCACATACCTGATATTCTGATTGATACCCCGCTCCAACTATCGATATCAATTTCTGAACATTCTGATTAACTTTCTGAGTCGCTTTAATTCTCAAAATCAGTTCTGATTCAACTGGCACAATATCAAATTTCTACAGTCTACCATCTGTTTCAAATATTCATTCTGAACAACCGAAATATCAAATCAAATTCAGAACATCAGTGATAGATAATAGCCTGCTAATACTCCTAGAACTGCCAATATCTAACACTGACGTCAAATTTGACCAATTAATCACGATCTCACTCCGCTAAGATCAACAGATATATCATCTTTGAATATAACAAGCCCTGAATATAACTTGTCTCAATCAAGATTCACATTTTAACAGTTTTTGTATACCATATCTCAGTTTTCAAAATATTCAATACCGCCTTCAAATATTCAACAACTGAATACATAAGGAGTCCCTCTGCTCCTTTCGGTAATACTCAAATCATAAATAACACAGATATCAAAGGAATTCTAAATCTAGAATCCTTACCGTACTATATTCATTCTTCGGCCATTTCAGGTCCGAATCTTACCATCTTCTAAAATCCGTTTATGGTAACTCTGTACTTGATCAGCATAGCCATATCAGTAATGCAGTCATACTCAGACACACAAGTACAATACCAGCTAACTCAATCTCATTCTCACCCCACTGTAGTATACGATGCTTACAGAATTTACTGATATCAAATCGCTTCCCACAACTGAAGAGATAAACTACTACAGCAGATAAGTACTCAACAAATAATACATAAATCAACACAATTCGTTCAAAAATAACGTATAGGATGCACTAGTATCTATCAATCCCAATAAAGGATAATCATAAAGAACAACTATCTGTCACTATATCATCAAGTGCATCCGGGGTCTGTTCTTCGGTCACTGTCACCAGATGCTTCTGTTCCCTGGATTCTTCGGGAATCTCTTTGTGGACATACTCTAGCAAAGTGTCCTTGCTGTTTGCAAATGTTGCAACTACCAAGTAATCCTTGGCATTGCTCTGTGGGATGTCTCCCTCCGCAAGCGCTGCAATAAACTCCAGTATAACTCTGGCTAGAACCACTGGAATCAGACAAACTGCTGCCAGACCTCTTGAACTGTCTTCCTCTGGCTTCCAAATAATCTTTCTTTCCACCACTGCTGCCACCAATCTCAAGTCTGAGAGGTGGTTGATGTGGTCTCAATGTTGGAAGTACAAACGAAGCTCCTTTCCGTCTCATCAGACTAGCTTCGGCTCTCTTAGCTTTACTCAACATATCAATAAAAGTATAGGGTCGGCTCACACTTATCAATGTCAATATCTCAGGATTCAATCCCCTGATGAAACGACCAATCACAGCTTCATCATTCTCAGCCACGTGAGGAGCAAAACGTAGCAAAGTAGAAAAGTGGGCAACATACTATGCAATGTTTAGTTGACCCTGTTTCAAATTTTCAAATTCTGCCTTCTTGTCCTCTCGGTACGAAGCTGGGAAAAACCTTCGATAGAATTCAACTTTGAAGATCTTCCAAGAAATCACTGTACCACGCTGTTTTAAGACTTCCTTGGTTGCAATCCACCAGCTCTTTGCGACTTCCCGTAACTGATGTCCAATCATTTTAACTCTTTGTTCCTCTAGATACTCAAGTTAATCAAACAGTATCTCTATATCATCTAGCCAACTTTCGCAATCAATAAACGTCTCAGTACCCCTTAAAATCGGCGGTTGAAATGACTGGAACCTCTGAAAATGCGTTTCCATCAGAGTTTCTGACACATCCATCTGATCAATCAAGATATTTCTCTGTTCTGTGATTCCTCGAGGAGATAGATCTGATTATCAAAATCATCAGTAACCAGATATAACAGTTCTGTTTCAATCCTCCTCCGATCATCTTATAGCTGATCAAGAATCGGGTCTGATTCATTCTCAATCATATATATTATCAAATTAATTCAGATATTCAGGAAATCAAGTATTAAAGCAATAAATCATGCTAGCAATCACGAGCAAGGAAAGAAAACTCAATCTACCCCGCTCATTCTATCTTCTATCTCAATCTAAAGGATCTATCGCTCTGATACCACCTGTTGTGGGGACCCGGACGCTAATTATCTTCTTAATCGTTATTAGGATCAATTTACAAATCAAGTAATTAGGGCCATAAATTTTTTTTTTAAACTGCGGAATGTAATGGGATTAATCTAATATACAAACAATATAAAACTACAAGTTTTGTACAACATGCCTTCTAGTTCCAAATTAAGGTTCAACTACTATAATCAAGTAATGAAACCTATCAACATCAAAGTCCGGAATCACCACTCTAATCTCGATCTCTCATCATCTTCTCGACCCTGATCCTGTTCCACCTGTTGTCATGCACACATACAAACAAGACAACAGTTGGATAACACCGGTGAGAATAAATCCCATTATAAATCATGTATACATGCATTTCATATAACAGCATATATAAAAGCATGAAATAGATATCAAGACATGTATTATAATCTGAAATCATAAATTGATATCAAACAATAATTCATACTCTGAACATGTATCACCTAAGAAATATGAATCAATATAAACTCTGAATCACACTCTGTGATTCTAAGACTCTGACTCAATCGCTCAGATCGACTCATCTCTCATCTAGGGATCCCGGTCTGAATAAGAACGTAACAAGTCTCCCACCTATCTCTTACATTCGCGGTGGTTGTAATTGATACGTCCCTATTCCTGGACTTTGGTCTGATTTGTATCGAATAGTCGGCAATAAAGGCTGCTCTGTCTCTTAAGCACATCGATACACCAAACGTCCAATGTCTTGGCAGATCTGCCAAAGACTTGGCACGTCTGCCAATCCTATTCTGACAATGTGCAATGGTCCAGTGATCGCTCTGTCAAAACCTAGCCCCTCTGTCAGTGATTCTCCCTCAATAGCTATCTGCTATCCACTGCTTTTACACACATCAATAAAATCAGCATACTCAAACAAAGCATGCAAAGGTATGAAAACAATAACATACGAGTATGTGGTTTAGGGAAACTCGAGTTAAATCTAACTCCAGTCGATCTCCCAATTCACATCGATTTATACCTTTCTTTCCGTCGGTCTGTCGAAGTCAAAGTCTGGAATCTGAATCTGTCAATGTCAATCAATCTGAAATGACAATATCGAGGAGTATATATATCAATACACAACTCAATTCAAAACCTGTTCTGATCAATACTCAAATTAAACATAATCTGATCCATATAATCGATATCATGATACAATCGAATTCATTACAGAATCTGATCAATCTAAATCAACTGATTTCTCGACGGCATAAAAATACAGTCTCGCTAACTTCGTCAATCTCAACATCACAGATATAATACCAGAGCTCATAATCAATATCAATACAACTCGTAATTTCAACGATAATACAAATCTAATACCGAATCTCAATCAAATCGACTCCGAAAATAATAACAATTACATAAGCAGTCTGTTCTTTAATCTGACTTCAAATATACGATGTCTACTGTATCAAAAACACTATATATGATTCATGTTCAATTCTTACAATATCATAATTTCAAATCGTATTTAAACGTAACAAAACTTACGTCCAGTTGTAGCCTACGTCGATAGGAACGCAGTACTGAAGTCGGATTAAAATTCTAACGGACGGATCTTTCACAATCACAATCTAAAATGCGCAAGGATTTTCTTCTCAAAAGCTTCGACCCTTTTCTGAATTTGTGAGGGGAAGACGTGTAATTTTTATATATATATATTGCATGCAACACCAGGAAACGTGGCTTATTTTTCATGCTGCACGTCACACCGCGGGTGCGCTCACTTTTGCACCGCGGGTGCGCTCAGTGTACTGATATACATCAATTTTTCCAGAAGCTTGGACCGCGGGTGCGCTCACTTTTATACCGCGGGTGCGGTGACATCACTGTAGCAACACCGCGGTTGCGGTCTGTCTAGCACCGCGGGTGCGGTTACCCTCCAGTAGCAAATCTCATACCCTACTGGCAATACACCGCGGGTGCGCTGCCTCTGGGACCGCGGGTGGGGTGACCCTACTGTAAAAATGCCCAACTCTCAGTCCATCAACCGCGGGTGCCGTAGCTTCTTAGCGCGGGTGCGCTCATGCTACTGTAACTCTTCCACATTTCATGAACTACAACCGCGGGTGCGGTCCATTTCTTACCACGGGTGCGGTGGCACTTTGCCAATAAACTCAAGTTTTGCAATGTCGTTTCTCCCCTTCTGTTCTTGCATTTCTTATTCATACTATATATATATCATTTCAGACATATCACCAAGAATCTCGGGCATTACACAATTCATCTTCTTAATCATCATTATGATCAATTATTTAAATCTGGGTCTAAATTTTTTTTTAAATACATAAGTACGGAACATAATGAAATCAGTTTGATATAAGTATCAACAGTAAAGTACAAGTTCTGTACAAAGTACATTTATTTCAAACTAATGTTCAGTCACTACATCAAGTACTGAAAACCCATCTACTCTAAGTCCGGATCTCCAAGCTAATCTTGATTCTCTCATCCTCTTCGTGACCCTGATCCTGTCCCACCTGTTGTCATGCACACATATACAAACACAACAACAGCCGGATAACTCCAGTGAGAATTACATCCCAGTATAAACAACGTATACATGCAATCATATAAACATATATAAAAGCATGAAACAGATATCAATAACATGTATCAAATCTGAAAGACATGAATCGATATAAAACTGTAAATCAAACTCATGACTCATCATCTCAGACTCGACTCATCTCTAATCTTGTGATCCCGGTTTCTGAACATTGGCACAATATACCAAATCTCCGCAATAGAAGCTGATCCGCTCATACGCATCATCGATATAAACCAAACATCCAGTGTCTCGGAAACTCCGCCAAAGACTTGGCATCTCTGCTAATGACTAGGCACCTCCGCTCATGACTCGACACGTGCTTTGCTATAAATCAATAGACTAAGCATATCAATCTCATGAATTGCAAATATCAATGCAATAAAGTAAATTATGTGGTTTTTGGGAAACTCAAGTCAAATCAAACTCGAGATGTATCTTCCCGGTTCGACATTGATCTATACCTTTCTCTTGTCGATATGATGAAGTCGAAGTCTCGAATTCGAATCTTTCAATACTCAATCTGGCAATGACAATATCAAGGAGTATAATATCAATACACCACTCAAATCAATACTGGATATAATCCGAACTCAATCAAATTCTGTTTCAACGGTATAACCGCACAATCTCAATATACTCAGCAATACAGATATCAATCAATACCAATCTCAACTCATAATCGATAACAAACTCAATCTGATATCAAATCTGTATAATCTCAATCAAATCAATTCTGAAAATTATAAAAAATTCCTACGGTATCCGTTCTTCAATCTGATTTCAATTCTACGATTATCAATATTGCGAGAACACATAATCTCAATTAAATAATAATTCCTTCAACCCATAAATTTTAAATCATGCTAGAACATAATAAAACTTACGTCCTATTGAAGCTCTTGTCGATAGCAACACAGTACTAAAGTCGGATTGAAAATCAAACGGATGGATCTTCCTCAAATCGAATTCTCAATTATCGAAGCTTGGGAATTCTCCAGGGACTTTCGTTCTTTCTTTTTCTGAATCTCAATGAAGAATTGAAATTGTTATATATATATCATGCATGGTAGGGACAAGTGGCTTCATACTCTTGCTGCACGTCACGCGTGTATGCGCGACTCTCCTCGGCGCATATGCGCGAGACATCCTGTCTCGGCGTGTGTCTTCTCGGCAGCTCGCGCATATGCACGCCCTCTCCCGGCGCATATGCACGAGGTTCTCTGCGATACTCGCGCATATGCGCGGGTCCTGTTGCGCTTATGCGCGAGGTTCTCTGCCTACTCCGCGCATATGCGCCCGGCTTGGTCGCGCATATGCGCGAGGCTCATTCCTTTCACATAATTCAAGTCTTCTTTCTGTCTTCCCCGACCCGATCTTTTCCGTCTAAAATCACATCAATTATCAATAAATCATTTCAAATTACAATAACAAAATTCTCGGGCATCACATTTCTCCCCCCTAAGATCTGATTTCGTCCTCGAAATCACAGGCAATCAAATCAGATAACGAATCATATACAATAAGAGATGGAGAATAGAAGCTAATAAGAAGACTTACATCAGTGAAATAACTCTGGAAATTTCTGTCTCATATCTGATTCAGTCTCCCACGTAGCTTCTTCAATGCCATGACGACTCCACTGAACATATACAAGCGGAATAGTCTTCGTTCTGAGCTACATTTCTTTACGATCGAGAATCTGAATCGGCTTCTCAAAATAACTCAGTGTCTCATCAAGTTCGTCCTCATCTGGCTGAATAATATGAGATGCATCAGGGAGATATTTCCGCAATAAAGATACATGAAAGACATCATGTATTCCAGATAGAGAAGGTGGTAAGGCGAGTCGATAGGCACGATCTCCTATCTTCTCGAGAATCTCGTAAGGCCCAATATATCGTGGAGACAACTTTCCTTTCTTGCCAAATCTGAATACACCTCTGAAAGGAGAAATCTTCAGAAATACTTTGTCTCCTGCATCAAATACCAACGGTCGACGACGAACATTTGCATACTTGGCCTGTCTGTCTTGAACTGTTTTCATTCTCTTCTGAATCAGCTTCACTTTCTCGGTCATTTCTCGGATCATGTCAGGCCCAATCTCAGGTACCTCGGAGATATCATCCAAATATAGAGGTGATCTGCATTTCTTACCGTACAACGCTTCAAATGGAGCCATCTCTATACTCGTCTGATAGCTGTTGTTGTACGAAAACTCACAAAGTGGAAAAGAATCTTGCCAATTAGTGCCAAAATCTAGCACTACAGCTCTAAGCATATCTTCCAATGTCTGGATAGTCCGCTCTGACTGTCCGTCAGTCTGTGGATGATATGCGGTACTCATATGTAACTTTGTACCCAGAGCTTGCTGCAAACTTTGCCAAAAGTGCGAAGTAAACCGAGGATCACGGTCTGAAACAATCGACTTCGGCAGTCCATGCAATCTGACCACTTCTCTGACATAGATCTCTGCCATCTAATCATGTTTGTACGTCATCTTGTACGGAATAAAACATGCTGATTTGGTCAATCTGTAAATCATGACCCAAATCGCATCACAACCTCGAGAGGAACGTGGTAGCTTCGTCAAAAAATCCATAGAAATGTGATCCCATTTCCATTCAGGAATAGACAAACTCTGTAATAGACCTCCTAGTTTCTTTCTTTCCGCTTTTACCTGTTGGCAATTCAGACGCTTGGATACAAATTTAGCAATATCAGCTTTCATCTGTTTCCACAAAAACTGTCTTTTCAAATCATTATACATCTTTCTGCCAGCAGGATGAATACTAAATTGACTGTTATGCGCTTCTGACAATATCTGTCGTTTCAAATCTGAAACATCTGGCACGACAAGACGATTATTCACATACAATACACTGCCACGAACCTGATACTCTGATCGATGCCCTGCTCTGACCATCAATATAGAATTATGTACATTTTGATCAACTTTATGAGCCGCTTTAATTCTCAAAATCAGCTCTGCTTCGACTTGAACAGCATATAATCTCAGAGGTTTACAATCTGTCTCAAATACTAATCCAGACAAACAGCAATCTTCAATCAAATTCGAAACACCAATCGTTGATAAGGATAAGAACATACCTTTCGACTCAGTGCATCAGCTGCTGCATTATATTTCCCCGGATAGTACTTGATTTCACAATCAAAATCTTTAAGCAAATCAAGCCATCTTCGCTGCCTCATATTCAACTCTGATTGTAAAAATAGATATTTTAGACTCTTGTGATCAGAATAAATCTAAAACTTCTCACCGTATAGATAGTATCGCCATATCTTCAGTGCAAATACGATGGCTGTCAATTCAAGATCATGAATTGGGTAGCGAGACTCATGTGACTTCAATTGTCTCGAGGTATAGGCAATAACATGTCCTCGCTGTATCTAAACACAACCCAATCCTCTGTGAGAAGCATCACAATAAACAACAAAATCACCAGTACCAGATGGGATAGTCAACACTGGAGCACTGGTCAATCTTTTCTTCAACTCAAGAAAACTGGACTCACACTCTTTTGACCAAACAAATGGTGCATTCTTCTGAGTCAACTGAGTAATCGGCTTAGCAATACTCGAGAAATCTTTAATGAATCGACGGTAATAACCTGCTAAACCCATAAAACTGCGTATTTCTGGTACAGATGTCGGTCTAGGCCAACTGATCACGACCTCAACCTTACTAGGATCAACAGAAATCCCATCTCCAAATATAATGTGACACAGAAATACAACCTGTCTCAGCCAGAATTCACATTTGGACAGTTTTGCATTTAATTTCTCAGCCCTCAGAATTCTCAATACAATCCTCAAATATTCGGCATGATCATTCAAATTCTTTGTATAATTCAAAATATCATCGATAAAAATAATCAAAAACTCATCAAGATACTTCTGAAATATGCGGTTCATCAGACCCATAAACACAGCTAGAGCATTTGTTAAACTGAAAGGCATGACTATAAACTCATAATAGCCATACCTGGTTCTGAAAGCTGTCTTCGGAATATCAGAATCTCTAACTCTCAGCTGATGATATCCAGATCTCAGATCGATCTTGGAATAAACAGAAGAACCCTGCAACTGATAAAATAAATCATCAATACGAGACAAAGGGTATTTGTTCTTTACCGTAGCCTTGTTCAGTTGCCGGTAGTCAATGCAAAGTCTCATCGAACCGTCTTTCTTTCTGACAAACAATACTGGAGCACCCCAAGGAGAAACACTCGGTCTGATGTAACCTTTGGCCAGTAAATCTTCCAACTGATCTTTCAGTTCTTTTAGTTCAATCGATGCCATTCTGTACGGAGCTCTAGAAATCGGAACTGTACCTGGTACCAATTCAATGCTGATGTCTATCTCTCGAATCGGAGGCAAACCCGGAATCTCATTTGGGAAGACATCAGCAAACTCACATACCACTGGCAAATCAGCCAATGATGGGCTCGATTTCAGTAAGTCAATTGAATATACAAGGAATCCCTCCACTTCTTTCTGTAATAATCGAGTCATAGACATAGCAGATATCAAAAGAAATCTAGATCTAGAACCCTTACCGTAACATTTCCATTCTTCAGCCATATCAGGTCTGAATCTCACCATCTTATGGAAACAATCAACGGTAGCTCTGTACTTGGTCAGCATATCAATACCGATAATAGAGTCAAAATCAGACAACCCAAGTACGATACAATCTATCTCAATCTCATGTCCGTCATACTGTATCATACAATGTCTAACAGACGTCACTGATACAAGAACTCTCCCCAAAGGTGAAGAGACAGATACTCTCAATTATCAACAGGCAATGCATGAATCAATGCAAATTGCTCAGAAATAAATGTATGAGAAGCACCCGTATCAATCAATACGTAAGCAGGATAACCACATAAAGAACAGTTACCTGCAACAACACCGTCTGGTGCTTCCTGGGCCTGTTCTTCTCTGGCCTGCTGTCTCGGAGGCTGGCTCACAGTCTGGCTTCCTCCTGGCCTTGCTGTGACTGAGGAGTCCTCGGTGGTGGCTGGAAGGAGTGAACAGCAGATGCTTGTCTGTTAGTATGAGCCACTGATCCAGATGATTCTGCTACCTGGGATCCTTGGGAACCTCTCTGTGGACAAACTCTAGCAAAATGTCCCTGCTGTCTGCAAATGTGGCAACTACCAAGTACTCCTTGGCATTGCTCTGTGGGATGTTTCCCTCCACAAGTCCTGCAAAAGATCCCTGTACTACTCTGGCTCTGTCGAGAACCAACAGAGCTAGATGAACTGCTCCCTGACTTCTTGAATTGCTTTCCTCGGGCTTTCAAGAAACCTTTCTTCCCACCACTGCTACTGCCACTCTCAAATCTAGGAGGGGGTTGTTGGGATGGAGTCGAAGTTTGTCGCTGTGGTCTTGGTGCTGGAGGAACATACGAAGCTCCTTTCTGTCCCATCAAACCTGCTTCTGCTCCTTTGGCTCTATTCAGGGCATCAGGAAAGTTATTCGGTCTCCCTGTGTTTACCAATGTAAAGATCCCAGGATTCAATCCATTGATAAATTGATCGGCAACAGCTTCGTCGTTCTCAGAAACATGTGGAGCAAATCATAGCAATGTAGAGAACTTGACCACATACTCTTCAATGTTCAACTGACCATGTCTCAGATTAGCAAATTTCTGCTCCCTTGTCTTTCCTGTACGATACTAGGAAAAATCTTTGATAAAATTCAGTCTTAAAGATCTTCCAAGTAATCACTGTACCTCGTTGTTCCAAAGCCCTCTTTGTCGTGATCCACCAATTCTTTGCAACATCATGCAACTGGTGTCCAATCAGTCTAACTCGGCGCTCATCAGTATAGTCCAGTGAATCAAACATCATCTCAATGTCATCTAGCCAACTATCACACTCAACAAAATTCTCTGTACCCTTCGAAGTCGGCGGTTTAAATGACTGAAATCTTTTCAGCAGTGTTTCCATCGGAGTTGCTGTGACATCTCATTCTAAGGAACCTACTGCTCTGATACCGCTCAGGAAAGAAATCTCAATCTATCCCGCTCACTAGCTTCCATCTCATTCTAAGGAACCTACTGCTCTGATACCACCTGCTGTATGGACCCGAACCTAATTCATCTTTTTAATCATCATTAGGATCAATTATTTAAATCTGGGTCTAATTTTTTTTTAAATACATAAGTGCAGAACATAATGAAATCAGTCTGATATAAAAATCAACAGTAAAGTACAAGTTCTGTACAACGTAAATTTATTTCAAACTAATGTTCAGTCACTACATCAAGTACTGAAAACCCATCTACTCTAAGTCCGGATCTCCACGCTAATCTTGAATCTCTCATCCTCTTCGTGACCCCGATCTTGTCCCACATGTTGTCATGCACACATACAAACACAACAACAGCCGGATAACTCCAGTGAGAATTACATCCCAGTATAAACAACGTATACATGCAAATATAAACAGATATAAAAGCATGAAACAAATATCAATAACATATATCAAATCTGAAAGACATGAATCGATATAAAACTGTAAATCAAACTCATGACTCATCATCTCAGACTCGACTCATCTCTAATCTAGTGATCCCGGTTCCTGGACATTGGCACAATATACCGAATCTCCACAATAGAAGTTGATCCGCTCCTACGCAACATCGATGTAAACAAAACATCCAGTGTCTTGGCAACTCCGCCAAAAACTTGGCATATCCGCCAATGACTAAGCACCTCCGCCCATGACTCGACACGCACTTTGCTATAAATCAATAGACTAAGAATATCACTCTCATGAATTGAAAATATCAATGCAATAAAGTAAAGTATGTGGTTTTTGGAAAACTCAAGTCAAATCAAACTCGAGATGTATCTTCCCGGTTCGACATTGATCTATACCTTTCTCTTGTCGATATGATGAAGTCGAAGTCTCGAATTCGAATCTTTCAATACTCAATCTGGCAATGACAATATCAAGGAGTATAATATCAATACACCACTCAAATCAATACTGGATATAATCCGAACTCAATCAAATTCTGTTTCAACGGTATAACCGCACAATCTCAATATACTCAGCAATACAGATATCAATCAATACCAATCTCAACTCATAATCGATAACAAACTCAATCTGATATCAAATCTGTATAATCTCAATCAAATCAATTCTGAAAATTATAAAAAATTCCTACGGTATCCGTTCTTCAATCTGATTTCAATTCTACGATTATCAATATTGCGAGAACACATAATCTCAATTAAATAATAATTCCTTCAACTCATAAATTTTGAATCATGTTAGAACATAATAAAACTTACGTCATGTTGAAGCTCTTGTCGATAGGAACACAGTACTGAAGTCAGATTGAAAATCAGACGGACGGATATTCCGGAAATCGAATTCTCAATTATCGAAGCTTGGGAATTCTCTAGGGACTTTCGTTCTTTCTTTTTCTGAATCTCAATGAAGAATTGAAATTGTTATATATACTGTATCATGCATGGTAGGGGCAAGTGGCTTCATACTCTTGCTGCACTTCTCGCGCATATGCGCGACTCTCCTCGGCACATATGCGCGAGACATTCTGTCTTGGCGCGTGTCTTCTCGGCAGCTCGCGCATATGCGCGCCCTCTCCCGGCGCATATGCGCGAGGTTCTGTGCCATAGTTGCGCATATGCGTGGGTCTTGTCGAGCATATGCGCGAGGTTCTCTACTTACTCCGCGCATATGCGCCCTGTAACGCCCTAGATTCAACGACTGTCCTCACTGTACCAAGACGAATCTTTCCAGCGTGCTTATGTCCTCACTCACACGCACCCTGAGAAACTTCCCAGGAGGTCACCCATCCCAAAATTGCCCCAAGTCAAGCACGCTTGACTTGGGAGATCTTATGTGATGAGCTACCGAAAAGAAGATGCACCTTCGTGATGTTAATAGTACCAATCAAATTTTTTAAGCCCTCTTCAACTGTACAGTCCATTACATTGAACTGTCTCGGAATCCCTCTCATTCTGATGTGGGATCGGTTCATTTATGTTCCCTCCACCTAGAAGCCTGCCAGGAGCGGCTCATTATCCATGCAACCTCATGGCACTGGCGATCACCCCCCGCCCTCTTCGGCCCCGGGCCTCACATGCTCACTAGCTTCCGCTTGGTTCGTCCCCGAACCACATCGTACTAAGACAGGTCGGCTCTGATACCAACTGTAATGCCCCAGATTCGACGACTTTCCTCACTGTACCAAGACGAGTATTTCCAGCGTGCTTATGTAGTACACGAAAAACCAATATGCATAGATATGTGCATAATTTCTATTATTTAATTTTAAATAATTATTATTTTAAGAATTTGTTGATTTAATTGCATTTAAATCATTTACGTTATTTTTAAGGATTTTAAATCGTGTATTTCAAATTTTAACTTTTTAGATATATACGCGAGACCGGACTGGAGATAGGACATCGGAGATGAATTTTATGATCCAAAAATATTCCTAAATCTATTCCGAGCTAAGAAATAATTTAATTTAATGAAATCAAGTGGAATTAAGTCTACTTTAATTAATTAATCATCAATGTTATTGTAGGCTTCTTAATTCATCAAGATTATGCTTAATTAACCTTTTAATCAAGCTTATCTAACATAGGATTCTACTTAGCAAAACTTAAACAAAATCCTACACTAATTGGAAAGCCAACTCTCAGTCGTTTACACTCCACACAATCCCAAACCATTTAACTCCCCCAACAACACAAATGACAACCCTTCAACATGCATGTCCCCCCCAACTTGACATCATTTACTCACCCATGCACCGCCTTATTAACCACCAACCTTCACCACCTTCTCCACTCCCCCAAGCACGAAAATTCAGAGTTTTAGCAGCTCCCATTCTCGGCCAAGACGGCAACAAAAACAAGGTTTCTTCATTTCCGTTTCCGTGTCTCCCGGTCCGACGTATCGTGATGTTTATTGTAAAAACAACTTAAGGCATGAGTATTTTCTCCCTTTTTCTCATCAATCAAGTGTCTTACATATATTTTGTATGATATATGTGCATGGTTTCGGTTTTATAGCAAGAAACCACAAGAAAATATTTTTGAGAACAATAGTCCATTCTCGGCCATCCTGTGCATATCATGTTCCTTGCTTGTTTTGTTGATTTGCAGGTTGGCTCGGTTCCTAGGCTCCCAAGGCTACTTATGGTCATGTCCTAGGGTGTGGTATGGTCAAGTTTGATTAAGGGTTCAAGCCCCAAAACCGTAATTTAAGTGCTCAAAACAGTAGGTAAGAAACAAGTGTCACATTTGGGGTTCATTTGCTGTCAATGGGTTGTGTAGGATAGTGTTCAAGCCATGGCTGGCCTAGGGCTGGTAGCCATGGCTAGGACCATTCCCTAGCAAGCCTAGGACGTGGTCAAGTCGGCCCTAAGTGGCTTGAGCCATGTCCCAAATTGTTTGGACAGAAACAACTCAGGTTGGTCACGTATGACAGTAAGCTCTTGGGTGGTTCTTGTTTTGTTCTAAGGTGTTTGGTTGGTTCTTGGTTGTCCTAGGGCCCTTAGCCATGGACTAACCAATGCCTCAACATGTCAAGAAGGTGTTATGACCACTGGTTTGAGCCATGGTCAGTTTTTAATAGCCATTTTTACAGCAAGTGACAAGCTGCTCCAGTGTGTGTTCTCGACAGTAGTGAGCTTCGGCTCTTGAGTCTTGTTCTTGGTTCTTTTTTGGCCTATGGCCATTAGCCCTTGACTAATACATGCCCAAATATGTTACGGAGGTTGTGTTTTTAGCCGTTTGTGATTTGGTTAAGTTTAGAAGTCGTACGAGAAATTACGGTGCGAAGTGCCAAAGTGACTCTCGTAAGAGCGCCTCACGATTTTGGTTCCTTTGCACCTTAATTCATATTTCCAGTAAAATTTGGTGTAATTACAGTAAGCTTAAGCATATTTTGATCATGGCTAGATGTTGGTTCGATGTTGGTTCGGGTTGGTTCGGAGACATGGTTGAAATTAGAGTTCATGGTCTAGTTTGGCTCGGTTTTGATGCATGCATGGCCGTATCTCATCAATTTCATTGATTGTGGTTAAGACATGATATTTTATTGTTGCACATTACATTCGATAACTTATTAATTTGGTTCAGTACGGTTCGAGTATCAAGTCGTTCGGAAGTCCATAAGTCACCGTACTTCATTCGGGTGCATTTTAGGTCAAATTAGAGTTCCATGAGTCCCACGATAATTTACGTCACAGCGAGCCTAGGAAACGATCCAACTAAGCCAAGCATAAGGGTTGTAAGTATATGAAACGTCTGCTTATTCGTTTTCTTAAAAAGTACTAAATTTTTTTTTTTAAAACCTCACACCTTCGGCCTAAACATATACATACACATAAAAATACTTTTGCACCATTTTACAATAAACCATCCACTAATAATTGAAAATCCAAAGGGAAAAGTCAAAACAAGAAAGCGTAAGATGTTTTACCAACCTAAAAAGCAACAAATGTTGAAAAGTGTGTTAGAGTAGGTGCCCGTCGAGCCAAGTGTTGGCTGAGGGTTCATGTTTAAACTCTATGTATGAAAAGTCTTTATTTTAATAATATTTGAATTTATTGTTTTGGCACTTCTTTATCTGTATACCCATGCTAGTTGCAAAGATAAAGTCCTTGAATATACAAATAGTAGAAAGAATATGAGATGCTCCTATGATGAGTATCATGAAACTCATATTTGGAATATTGTATATTCTAAACAGTTCCTAGTCGATTCAGCCGCCGGTAAGAAGGATATAAGCCGCTCGAGTTCGAGACTAGTATCTGCGATGTGAGTACCATGTTTCATTGGTAGGGGACATTGTGATGTCCGAGCATGCAGATAGGTGCTCCTGATAGAGTGCACTGAAAAACCCTCCATAAAGGACTTTCCAAGTGGTTCTCACTTATCGAGTGGAAAAGTCCTAGTTTATGGTTGCACACCATTAGTCCTTATGACCCGGGACAACATTGAGACTCTATGTGCTAGCATTACACTTTGACTTGTTTACCGACTCTCATGGGGTTATCAGGTGGCAAGGTTGGGTATTCTGTCGAAACATATAGGAGTCGATGCATTGTAGTCGGGGATTCACCGCTTAACTTTGGGTATGGATATCCTATGTGTTCTCATGTATGTGTAGTATGAAATCTCTGATCAGAGTATGGTGGTAATTATGAAAGAGGTTTCATAGATTACACCATCGATGCAACTACGACATGACACATAGTATTGATTTATTGACAACTCTCGATATAGCAATGGTTGTCGAATCGGCCGGGATATATGAGTTCAAGGGACCGTACTATACGCTAACCATAATTGAATGGTTCTTGCAGGCACTATCATTTGATACCTAGGGAATCATGTAAGCGATGCTGCTAGGCGTTTAACATGATTGGTTGGGTATTATCAGACTTGAGTTCTGACGTTCTTGTTATCAAGGAGTTGATAATTAAGAATGGAGCAATTGAGGTATGCTCGTATAAGGACATGTTTAGTCCGAATCACATGGAGATGTGAACCCACGGCTAGTTGTATCAATGAACCATTGAGGGCCACACAAGTACTAGCTTTCTAGATCCCGTTGAGAAGTAAAATAGTTCAATGTATTGAACGGCTTATAAAGGAGTTTATAAGCTTGAGGAAAAATAGAAGTGTGACTTCTATGAGAGAAATGTAATTTTTAATTTATGAATGTGTTCTTAAATTAAAAGTTGGCAAATAAATAATGTATTTGAGATTGTGATTTTCATAAGCATTATTATGGACTAAATTAAATTAATTAAAGTGTTGAATTAATTAAACACTAGTGGGCCTAGTAGGGTCCAAATAATTAAATTAATTCAAGTGTTGGATTAGTTAAATAGCATTGGACCTTGTAGAGCCCAATTAAAAAATAATTATTAAACTAGTGGGCTTGAGTAAAATCAAGTAAAATTTAAATGGACTCAAATGTGTTTGAGACATTTAAATAAAGTCCATGGGCCTTGTAATAGTTACAAGCCCAAGTCACATTGCATGTTTGGGAGGTGAAGAGTTGAGGAATACTTTTTATTAAAAAATTGCATGGCATGCAACTTTTTTGCTTTAGCTTTTTCCACAACCAAGAAAAGTCTTCCCCCTTGTCTCCCACAAGTAGAGTTGGCCGAAATTTTGAAGGGCAATTCTCCTCATTTTTCTCTCCACTTTGTTCTTCAATTGTTGGAGAAACAATTCTCTTCTCAAAGAAAAATCTTATTATTTTTCTAGTGCAAATTAAGAAGGGTTCTAGTTAGCAAGTGGTGGGTCTAATTTTTGAAGGAAAGGAGGAGAGCTTGTAGAAGGTCATCCCTTCAAGAGCTAAGGTGTTTACACCTTAGTTGGAGCCATCACCAATCCATTGTGATTGATAGGTAACGATTTCTCAACACCCTATGAATGTCATAGTTGTGTATTGTATATGTTACATGCTAGTACATGAGGTGTTCAAATTTTTCTTTTAAATTTTCGGTTTTCATGCCTTGAAAACATTTTTGAACTTCCGTTGCGCATTTGAACACCATAAAACCGATCCTCTTTCAAGTTGTATCACGAGCTAAGGGTACTAGTTTTTGTAGCATATACATAATATTATATTGAGGTCGATTTCTAACCGCATGAGATGAAATTTTTGCAACAAAAATCTAGGCATATTTGGGCGATTTTTGGGCAGGAAGTTGCTGCCCTAGGGGCTGCTCGAAACGGGTAGCAAGGGCAGCCCCTTTGAAAAATTAAAAAAAAATTTGGCCGGAATCCGGCGACGGAGCTCCGGCGACGGCGATGACGACTAAGGTTTTCAAAAAGTGTTTTGAAATATCAAAGTGTCATGGCCCTTGAGTTGTTGGGCCATTGGATGGCTAACATATTTGTGAATTTTAAATGGGCTAAAATATTTTTTGGTGAAAAATGTGTTTTTGGGCCCTTAAGTTTAAAATTACAAAAGTTGCAAATATTTTCTTATGAAATAAATAATTGAAGTTGGACTTTAGTTATTTATTGTAAATGGTGATTTACAAGAAATTCGGTTATAAATAAATTAATTGGAAAGTAGACAAAGGTGTTTGTATACTTTGTTAATTTAGTTTATAATCGTGGCGGTTAGTGATTGGATCAAGATATATAATATTGGATCAATTAATTATTGTGATAATTAATTGATGGTGTATGATATGTGATATTATGCATGAAGGATGATCAAAAGCCCAAGCCCAATTGCTAGGTGTATGCGAGGATATTTTGTGTTAAATGATTGTAATAATTATCAATTTATAAAGTGGGATTGGTTTATGGCCCGTTCCCACCCCCATGAGATGTATCCCTATTTTTCATGGATATTTATTTATAAATATTAGTATAGTGGAAGATCAAGATTGAAAGATGGTGGCCTTGGTGATTTTGAAGATCGAAGACATGTAAATATTGGAAGCTAATGTAATAGTTGCATTTGCATCCCATGCATTTCCCTAGGATTGGACCTAGGCCCGTGTTCAGCTCACACGGGTCATTAGTTTTGGAGCGATTGATCATCCTAGTTTTGTTTACTGTTTATAATATATGCATGATATGTTATAAATAATGAGTAAGTGCGTTATTATTATGATAATAACAAAGTTGCATGAATCCGGCAAACATACGATCAAACATGGCAAGCTTTTAAATAAAAATTAATGATGAGACCTTTCAAAATTAAAAACCCTCATTTTGAATAAGATTCAAAATTAATATCAAGCCCGAAAAGGGGAATTATAAATTTGTTTATAATTATAAATTTGCTTATAATTTCCATGTCTTCCATCGACAATGGGTGTATGATGAACGCTACCCGTGCTCGGGGCTCGGCTCATATTATTGGGGGGGCCCTGGGTGCCGGAAAGCTGTGACATCCATTGACATTGTGATGTTAACTACATGGAACTGCCATGATTTCGGCTCATATTATTGAGGGAACTCATGGCGACCGTCCATTAAGGTTCAACATCGATGGGTAAGGCTTGACACGTGAAGATGAACGACGTCATATTATTGGGTCCTAATCAAACGCGAGACAAAAGTTTACGTAAAGGGTTGCATGGTGATGCAATTGAAAACTACCTTTTAGGAATTGTGATTGGCTGATATTATTCGGGATCATAATTCGCTAATTGGACCTTGTGTACCTACTGAGGAAAGGAGTTTCCCGTTTTCACTAGAGGGTAGTGAAAATGTCAAAACAGTGGGAGCAAAAATTTATAAAGTAAAAGTCCATACTTTATATCTTACTAAATATTTTAAAATAGTCATTAACATTTATCTGTTTTACTTTTCAGTACAAAATTTGACAATGTCTTCGATTCACAATCCGCTATCCGCAATACTCGAAAAACACGTGTTAACTAGACCTAATTACCTCACTTGGCTAAGAAACCTAAAAATTATCTTGAATTCGGAAAGGATAGCATATACACTGACTGAGTCACCCCTTGTTGAGGCTCCGACTGACTGCACTCCTGAGAAATTGCAGACTTACAAGGAATGGTGTGACCATGACTTGAAAGCCAGGTGTTATATGCAGGCTTCTATGAACGATGAGCTGCAGAGGCGTTTTGAGGATGCAAAGAGTGCTGCTGACATTCATTTGCATCTCAAGGAGCTCTTTGGTGAGCAAACACGGTCTCTTGGGCATGCTACCGTCAAGGAGCTGATCACTTTGCGCATGCGAGATGGGGCCTCGATCCATGAGCATGGCCTGAAGTTGATTGGGCTCGTGGACAAGCTCGTTGGCATGGATCTGATGTTGCTTTCGGAGTTGACCACCGACGTGTTGCTCTTATCGCTGCCTAGCTCATTTGATCCTTTTGTGGTGAATTTCAACATGAACAAGCTTGAGCCGACCCTTGAGGAGTTGGTTAACATGCTTGTTAAGTTTGAATCCACCATCAAGAAAGAGAAGTTGGTTCTTTATGTGGGTTCTTCATCTGGTACGAAGATTGATCCACATGGGAAGGGGAAGAATCGTTCTTTCCAACGTCCCAAGAAGAACGTGCCCTTGTTGAGGCAATCTCCGAATCCCGTCGTGGCAGCCATACCAGTTAAGGCTGACAAGACTAGTGATGTTTGTCATCACTGCAAGAAGCCTGGACCTTGGAAGCGTAATTGCAAAGAATATGTAGAACCCGTAAGTCAGTAGACGTATAAGCCGTGCATAATTCTAGATTTTTAAATTTAATTGACTTCATTGCATGATTATTTTAAATGCATTTATTTGAAGTTAATTATTTTATTATTTCAGTTCAGTAGTTTGATTTTTAGCATTTCAGTTATTTCAGTGCGGCCGGACCGGAGTTGGAGTTTTGAGATAGAATTTAAGATTCGAGAAATATTTCCAGAAGTTAATTTAGCTAGCAACCAAGTTCATTTAAGTTAGAAAGGGAGGTTTGAGGATTTAATTTAATTATTTGAGGTGATTAAGAAATGAACTCATTTAAGTTATTTAATTAAGGGGTTAGCTCACTAAATTATTTAAAAGATTAGTAAAGCTTTCAAGGATTATTAGTTGACTAGATAATCAACATTTCCCTTTATTTTATCATGCATTTTTCGGCCACCCTTAGTTGCTAGAAGATTCATTTTCCAACTTATCAACTTTGACCAATTCTTTGCATGTAATTAGTAGGATAATTTTAGGATTTTTGGGAGCACAATTTAATTAAATAAATGGACATATCATATTCTAGAATCAAGAGAGAATTCGGCCACTACCTCCTAGAAGCATCCACCAACTCATTTGATATCAAACCATAATTCAAAATTCAAATTTGGGAAGACTTGGTCTTGGATCTTCCTTAAATCTTGCACCCACTTCCCTCACCCTCCTAACCATTTTTCCCCCCTCTCCTTTTCGAAAATTCAGAGTGAATTCACACTCATTTTCAGTAGAAAAATCGTGAGGTACCTAGCCAAAAAGAAGAGAGAAAAATCGAGAGCAAGGTAAGGTAGAAAAGAGAAGCGCTCCACCTCCTCCGTGCCGCGTCGTCGTTGTTTCGTTCGTTTTCTTTCGAAATGAAACCAGGCATGTCTAGATTTCTTTCAAACCTCAATCAAGTCATATTATCATTTATTTTTCAGTACATGATCATGTTTATTCAAGTAAAAATCGAGATCCATGTCAAAACATTTTGAAACCACACATGCAGAATTTTCGATTTCCTTGGCAAGCTTCACGGTTTCTTTTATTTTGTGAGTTTCAGGTATTGGATCGACTCCAGGCTCCCAAGGCGGCTTATATACATGTAGTAGGATGCATTAGGACCATTTTGGTCCATTCAAACCAGCCCCATGCTTGCTTGAAATTCAGAATGACAGCAAGTCCCCATAGGTGCAGAAAATGTTGTTCGAAAATTCAGTTTCTTGTCATGGAGGAAGGATCTGATCTTGGCTGCCCCAAAGGCCTATAGCCATGGTTGGGTCACTTCCCTAGCAAGTCTAAGACGTGACTAAGTTTTCCTTTTGGTGGCTTGGTCCATGGTTCATCGGTTTTTAATAAAAACATCACAACAGCCCCTATACCCCTTCGGCTACTTCGGTTGGACAGCTTTTGGTTCGTTTCTTTTGGTTGCTTGGTATGGATCTTGGTTGGCCTATGGCCCTTAGCCACGGTTCATATCATGCTCCTAGATGTCTAGATCGTGCCATGGTCAATCAAATGGCCATTGGAACGACACAAGACATCGATCATAGCATAAACACTACACACGCATGCACGTTGCTCTCGGTTGGACCCTTCGGTTGAGTTATGGTGTGATGCGGATTGTGGCTGGCCTAGGGCCCTTAGCCATGGTTCAAATCATTCCTTGGGATGTTGGTAAGAGTCTCTGGTCAGTGGTTCACTCCCCTAATGGCCGTTAGTCTCGAAACCAACGCAAGTCTTGTAGTTGCGCAGCTGCTGGAAATTACAGCAAGTTGCTGTGTCGGTTCAGAGGCTCGTTCGAGTTCTTGGTTGGCTTTTAGCCCATGGCCTTGGACTGGACAGTGCCTCATTGAGTTAGGAAGGTCATGTTTTCGACCGTTTGTCATTTGGATCATTTTTGAGGTCGTACGAAAATTTACGGTGCAATGTGCCAAGTTGACTCTCGAAAGAGCGTTTCGTGTTTTGGCCTCCATTCCACCTAGATTTCGACCCTATCATTTTAGGAGCATTATTTTATGATTTATCAGCGTATTTTAATCATGACTATACATCGGTTCAGTGTCGGTTCAAGTTGGCTCGGAGTCATGATTAAATGCGAAGTCATTAGGCGTCATAGTCGCATCTTTTGAACGTAAATTGCGTAGTTGGTCAAGTTTAAGCTATTGCATATTTTTCATGGCACAGTTAGGTTGCAGCGAGCCTGGGAACGATCCAATCCAATCCAGTTGGTAAAATTACAGGACATTTTCATTATGCCAGTTAATTATTTTACGTGCATTAAATAGAAAATGATTATTTTTGAGATTTATGCGATATGGCTTGTGGTTCATTCACTATGTGGGAGTGTTATTTTATACGGTCGCCAGTGACCAATCAGTTCAGTATGGTACCACCCGGTCGCCAGTGAGCGGCCAGCTCAGTTCAGTTTCAGCCTCCCCGGTAGCCAGTTACCGATCAGTTCAGCTTAGTGCAGTGGCCAGAGGCGTAAAACATAATCTCAACAGAAAATTTACCAGATATTTCAGTACAGGCTCCAAGGAGCAAATATTTTTACAGTGATTTCCAGTTCAGTTATGCACGTATTATAATTGCTTAGTACAGATTATTTTCAGTATGCCTCAGGACAGGATATGTTAACTCATGCATATTTTTAAATTCAGATTTTTACTCGTTACCTGCGATATATGCATGCTGAGTCTTTAGGCTCACTAGACTTGATTGTTGTAGGTACTGATGAGGCCAGGGCCGAGGGTGGGGACCAGTGAGCCAGCTTGGGTCGGCAGTAGTGGCACCCGAGGACCTCAGAGCAGCAGTTGTTTTTTTTTTTCCGCAAACAATTTTATCAGTCGTTGGATATTTTTAAATCGTTGTTGTTGGCAAAACTTTAATTTTCTTCCGCTGCAATATTTTGAAATATTGAACTTGATTCACCAGTGATTTTATGAATGAGGCCATTTAAGTTCTTTTAAAAAGAAAATTTTTAATTTTCCGCAAATTTTCAAGAAAGGAGTTTTAGGCCCTTCACAGTTGGTATCAGAGCGGAGGTTCTGTATAGGGTTTCACTACTACTGACCGCGAGAAGCTCACGAAGCCACGCCTTTGGTCTGTAAGTTTTTGAGTTCAGCATTTTGTTCAGCATTTTAGTTAAAGCATGAATTAGTTTGTCAGCATGCTTCCAGATTTTCAGTATTTCAGAGTTCATTTAAAATAAATTATGGAATTATGCATGTTAGTTACGTATGGGTTATGTTGGAACAGTATGCCCCCTAGACGCATTTTAGAGCGCAACAGAGAGGAGGAGCCTCGCCGAGAAGACAGGGAGGAGCGTAGACCAGAGGGAGACCTACCACCTCCTCCACCGCCCCCACCGGACATGAGTGCCCAGATGTTAGCTGGGATGGCACAGTTCTTCGCACAGTTTGCGGGGGGCAATGCCGCAGCCGTAGCCGCAGCCGCAGCCAGGCCGACAGGGCCCGAGGCTGTGTATGAGCGATTCATGAAGATGCGCCCGAAGGAATTCTCTGGGGCATCTGACCCCATGGTTGCCGAGGGATGGATCAAATCCCTCGAGGTTATCTTCGATTTTATGGAGCTGGGGGACGCAGACCGAGTCCGATGTGCCACCTACCTGTTCACTGGAGACGCCCGCTTATGGTGGGAAGGAGCTTCGGTAGCCCTGACATTGGCTACACTTTCTTGGACCCGCTTTACGGAGGTTTTTTACTCCAAATATTTTGCTGAGGAGGTTCGCACCAGGCTGACCACCGAGTTCATGAGTCTAAGACAGGGGGATATGTCGGTTACGGAGTTTATCCGTAAGTTCGAGAGGGGCTGTCACTTTGTGCCCCTGATAGCGAATGATGCCAGAGCCAAGCTGATGCACTTCCTGGTGGGCTTACGGCCGATCTTGCGCCGGGATGTTAGGGTATCTGACCCTGCTACTTATGAGGTTGCCGTCTCCAAGGCCTTAGCCGCAGAGCAGGATCTGCGGGATATCGAGTGGGATCGCCAGGGCAAGCGCCCAGTCCAGGCACCGCACCGCCCTCCTCCTCATCAGCATCAGCAGCAGAATAAGAGACCTTTTCATGGACCGCCCAGGAACCGAGGCCAGCAGCAGCAGCAGCAGCAGCTGGGACGCCCAGCCCCGAGGACTCAGGAGCACCCAGTCTGTCCCAGGTGCTCACGTCGCCATCCTGGAGCATGTATGGCTGGCTCAGGAAAGTGTTTTAAGTGTGGCAGTCCAGACCACATGTTGCTGCAGTGTCCTCAGAGGAATCTGCCTACCCAAGGCAGAGTTTTTGCTCTCCATGCCGCGGAAACCAACCCGGAGACTATGTTGTTGACAGGTACCTTTAAACTTTAAGTTATTATTTGAATTTCCGCGTTTTGGGAATCGGGATTTAGATTTTGAACTTAGAACTGTTATAGGATTGCATGCTCTACTCAGATTTATTTCGGGGAAATTAAGCTAGAGGAACCTAGACCTTTGCATGTCTATAAGTTTAGATCTTGTAGTGGGATTCAACTTAGAGTTCCGCTCTTTCAGGGAGAATTTTTATATCTGGTTCCGCTACCAAGGCCTTGATAGATTCAGGGGCCACTCACTCGTTTATTTCGGAGGTCTTTGCTAACTTCCTCAAGATCCAGACCATTGGGCTAGATACAGCCTTTTCAGTAGTATTGCCGTCAGGCGAGGAGATGGCAGCTACCAATGTTATCCGAGATATAGACCTTGAGTTGCACGGTAATCTTGTTTATGCGGATCTGATTGTGCTACCGATGCCGGAATTTGACATCATCCTAGGGATGGACTGGCTATTGAGGAACAGAGTGTTGATAGACTTCCAGCGGAGATCCGTTCTTGTCCGACCGCCTGGAATGGAGCAGTTCTTATTTGAGCCGGACAGGTACTTTTCTTTACCGCGCATTATTCCTTATGTTCAGGCTAGGAAGCTCATGCATAGAGGGTGTCGGGCATTTCTAGCAACCTTTTTATCTGTCCCCGAGGAACCCAGCCAGTCAGCTTCAGATGTTCCGATTGTCAGAGATTTCTTAGACGTTTTTCCCGAAGACGTCTCTGGTATGCCACCCGAGAGAGAGGTGGAGTTTTCCATTGAGCTTATGCCAGGTACGGCTCCGATATCCAAAGCGCCGTACCGACTAGCACCGACAGAGATGGCAGAGCTTAAGAAGCAGATCCAGGAACTTCTCGACAAGGAGTTCATTCGCCCGAGCTTTTCTCCATGGGGCGCGCGCCAGTCTTATTCGTGAAAAAGAAGGATGGCACGATGAGGCTTTGCATTGACTATTGGGAGTTGAACAGGGTTACAGTGAAGAATAAATACCCACTGCCGAGGATTGAGGATCTGTTTGACCAGTTGCAGGGAGCTTCGATTTTCTCCAAGATAGATCTGCGTTCTGGTTATCACCAGTTGAGGGTGAGAGGTGCTGATGTTTCGAAGACAGCTTTCAGGACTCGTTATGGTCACTACGAGTTCCTTGTGATGCCGTTCGGTCTGACGAATGCGCCAGCGATCTTCATGGATCTTATGAATCGCGTATTTCAGCCGTACCTCGACCAGTTTGTGATAGTGTTCATAGATGACATTCTCGTCTACTCCAAGAATCGGGAGGAGCACAGCAGGCATCTGACCACAGTGTTGCAGACATTGCAGAAGCACAAATTATTCGCAAAGTTCAGTAAGTGCGAATTCTGGTTAGAGAAGGTGGCGTTCTTGGGCCACATTGTTTCTAGCAGTGGTATTGAGGTAGACCCCGCAAAAGTTGTAGCAGTCAGAGATTGGGTTGTGCCTCAGAATGCATCCGAGATCCGCAGTTTCCTTGGGCTAGCAGGATATTACAGAAAATTCATCCAAGGATTTTCCTCTATCGCCGTTCCACTCACAGCACTGACAAAGAAAAATGTGAAGTTTGTGTAGAGCGAGGAGTGTCAGAAGAGCTTCGATACTTTGAAGCAAGCTCTTATTTCAGCACCAGTTTTGGCCATGCCATCAGGGCCCGGCGAGTTTGTCCTTTATACCGATGCTTCGAAGCTTGGTTTAGGTGCAGTTTTGATGCAGCATGGGAGAGTGATAGCGTATGCTTCTCGACAGCTGAAAATCCACGAGAAGAATTACCCTACCCATGATCTGGAGTTAGCGGCCGTAGTTTTTGCTTTGAAGATTTGGAGGCACTATCTGTATGGAGAGAAGTGCCAGATCTTTACCGACCATAAGAGCCTCAAGTATTTCTTTACGCAGAAGGAGCTGAACATGCGTCAGAGACGTTGGTTGGAGCTTGTGAAAGACTACGATTGTGACATTAGCTACCACCCGGGTAAAGCTAATGTAGTTGCGGATGCTTTGACCAGGAAAGTCGCAGTGATGGCTCATTTGACGATGCAGAAACCTCTTCAGATTGAGATGCAGAGGTTTGATCTTGAGACTTATCCTCGAGGTAGAGTTCCTCGTTTATCTACCTTGACTATCCAGTCCTCTCTTATTGACCGTATTCGCAGCGGTCAGGCAGCAGATGAGCAGTTGGCACAGTGGAAGAAGAGAGATGAAGCCAAGGGCAATGTTTTGTATACAGTCAGCGACGGTATTGTGAGATACCGAGATAGGATATGGGTTCCTAGCAGTGATTCTATCCGAGCAGACATCTTATCAGAGGCCCATACGTCCCCGTACTCCATTCACCCTGGGAGTACGAAGATGTACAAAGATCTGCAGCTATTGTATTGGTGGCCAGGAATGAAGAAGGACATCAGGCGTTTTGTATCCGAGTGCCTAACTTGCCAGTTAGTGAAGGCCGAGCATCAGAGACCAGCAGGTTTGCTCAAGCCTCTTCCTATTCCCGAGTGGAAGTGGGAGAACATTACCATGGCTTTGTGACCGGATTGCCGAGGTCAGCCAGAGGATCGAATGCTATCTGGGTGATTGTAGATCGTCTTACCAAATCAGCGCACTTCTTGCCTATTAAGACGACTTTCACCATGGTTCAGTATGCAGAGCTGTATATCCGAGAGATAGTCCGACTCCATGGTATTCCAGTTTCTATCGTATCCGACAGAGATCCCAGATTCACTTCCTCGTTTTGGAAGAGTTTGCATTCGACTTTGGGTACGAAGTTGCTGTTTAGCACAGCTTTCCATCCGCAGACAGATGGACAGTCGGAGCGAGTTATTCAGATCTTAGAGGATCTTCTCCGTGCTTGCGTCATTGATTTCTCTGGGAGTTGGGAGTCGAACTTACCATTGGTAGAGTTCACCTATAACAACAGTTTCCAGTCGTCCATAGGTATGGCTCCGTATGAGGCGCTGTATGGCCGCAAGTGTAGATATCCTGTTCATTGGGATGAAGTAGGAGAGAGAGCAGAGTTGGGTCCAGAGATTGTTCAGCAGGCAGCAGATGTAGTAGTCAAGATCCGTGATAGAATGAGGACTGCTCAGAGCCGACAGAAGAGTTATGCCGATCAGCGGAGGAGAGAGTTAGAGTTTGCAGTGGGCGATCATGTCTTCGTGAAAGTGGCACCTATGAAGGGTGTCATGAGATTTGGCAAGAAAGGGAAGCTCAGTCCGAGATTCATTGGACCGTTTGAGATCCTTGACAGAGTTGGGACGCTTGCTTATCGTGTGGCTCTTCCGCCGAATCTGGCCGGAGTACACAATGTCTTTCACGTCTCCATGCTGAGGAAGTATATGGCAAATCCTTCGCATGTGCTGAATTTCGAGCCGTTGCAGCTTACTCCGAACTTATCTTATGAGGAGAGACCCGTGCAGATCCTAGATAGACAGGAGAAGAAACTTCGGAACAAGTTGGTTAAGCGAGTCAAAGTCAAATGGCTCAACCATTCAGAGGTGGAAGCTACGTGGGAGTCTGAGCCGGAGATGAGAAGTCGATACCCTGAGTTATTCGGTGAGTTCTAATTTCGAGGACGAAATTTATTTAAGGGGGGAAGGATTGTAGAACCCGTAAGTCAGTAGACGTATAAGCCGTGCATAATTCTAGATTTTTAAATTTAATTGACTTCATTGCATGATTATTTTAAATGCATTTATTTGAAGTTAATTATTTTATTATTTCAGTTCAGTAGTTTGATTTTTAGCATTTCAGTTATTTCAGTGAGGCCGGACCGGAGTTGGAGTTTTGAGATAGAATTTAAGATTCGAGAAATATTTCCAGAAGTTAATTTAGCTAGCAACCAAGTTCATTTAAGTTAGAAAGGGAGGTTTGAGGATTTAATTTAATTATTTGAGGTGATTAAGAAATGAACTCATTTAAGTTATTTAATTAAGGGGTTAGCTCACTAAATTATTTAAAGGATTAGTAAGGCTTTCAAGGATTATTAGTTGACTAGATAATCAACATTTCCCTTTATTTTATCATGCATTTTTCGGCCACCCTTAGTTGCTATAAGATTCATTTTCCAACTCATCAACTTTGACCAATTCTTTGCATGTAATTAGTAGGATAATTTTAGGATTTTTGGGAGCACAATTTAATTAAATAAATGGACATATCCTAGTCTAGAATCAAGAGAGAATTCGGCCACTACCTCCTAGAAGCATCCACCAACTCATTTGATATCAAACCATAATTCAAAATTCAAATTTGGGAAGACTTGGTCTTGGATCTTCCTTAAATCTTGCACCCACTTCCCTCACCCTCCTAACCATTTTTCCCCCCTCTCCTTTTCGAAAATTCAGAGTGAATTCACACTCATTTTCAGTAGAAAAATCGTGAGGTACCTAGCCAAAAAGAAGAGAGAAAAATCGAGAGCAAGGTAAGGTAGAAAAGAGAAGCGCTCCACCTCCTCCGTGCCGCGTCGTCGTTGTTTCGTTCGTTTTCTTTCGAAACGAAACCAGGCATGTCTAGATTTCTTTCAAACCTCAATCAAGTCATATTATCATTTATTTTTCAGTACATGATCATGTTTATTCAAGTAAAAATCGAGATCCATGTCAAAACATTTTGAAACCACACATGCAGAATTTTCGATTTCCTTGGCAAGCTTCACGGTTTCTTTTGTTTTGTGAGTATTAGGTATTGGATCGAGTCCAGGCTCCCAAGGAGGCTTATATACATGTAGTAGGATGCATTAGGACCATGTTGGTCCATTCAAACCAGCCCCATGCTTGCTGGAAATTCAGAATGACAGCAAGTCCCCATAGGTGTAGAAAATGTTGTTCGAAAATTCAGTTTCTTGTCATGGAGGAAGGATCTGATCTTGGCTGCCCCAAGGGCCTATAGCCATTGTTGGATCACTTCCCTAGCAATTCTAAGACGTGACTAAGTTGCCCTTTTGGTGGCTTGGTCCATGGTTCATCGGTTTTTAATAAAAAAATCACAACAGCCCCTATACCCCTTCGGCTACTTCGGTTGGACAGCTTTTGGTTCGTTTCTTTTGGTTGCTTGGTATGGATCTTGGTTGGCCTATGGCCCTTAGCCTTGGTTCATATCATGCTCCTAGATGTCTAGATCGTGCCATGGTCAATCAAATGGCCATTGGAACGACACGAGACATCGATCATAGCATAAACACTACACACGCATGCACGTTGCTCTCGGTTGGACCCTTCAGTTGAGTTATGGTGTGATGCGGATTGTGGCTGGCCTAGGGCCCTTAGCCATGGTTCAAATCATTCCTTGGGATGTTGGTAAGAGTCTCTGGTTGGTGGTTCACTCCCCTAATGGCCGATAATCTCGAAACCAACGCAAGTCTTGTAGTTGCGCAGCTGCTGGAAATTACAGCAAGTTGCTGTGTCGGTTCAGAGGCTCGTTCGAGTTCTTGGTTGGCTTTTAGCCCATGGCCTTGGACTGGACAGTGCCTCATTGAGTTAGGAAGGTCATGTTTTTGACCGTTTGTCATTTGGATAATTTTTGAGGTCGTACGAGAATTTACGGTGCAATGTGCCAAGTTGACTCTCGAAAGAGCGTTTCGTGTTTTGGCCTCCATTCCACCTAGATTTCGACCCTATCATTTTAGGAGCATTATTTTATGATTTTTCAGCATATTTTAATCATGACTATACGTCGGTTCAGTGTCGGTTCAAGTTTGCTCGGAGTCATGATTAAATGCGAAGTCTTTAGGCGTCATAGTCGCATCTTTTGAACGTAAATTGCGTAGTTGGTCAAGTTTAAGCTATTGCATATTTTTCATGGCACAGTTAGGTTGCAGCGAGCCTGGGAACGATCCAATCCAATCCAGTTGGTAAAATTACAGGACATTTTCATTATGCCAGTTAATTATTTTACGTGCATTAAATAGAAAATGATTATTTTTGAGATTTATGCGATATGGCTTGTGGTTCATTCACTATGTGGGAGTGTTATTTTATACGGTCGCCAGTGACCAATCAGTTCAGTATGGTACCACCCGGTCGCCAGTGAGCGGCCAGCTCAGTTCAGTTTCAGCCTCCCCGGTAGCCAGTTACCGATCAGTTCAGCTTAGTGCAGTGGCCAGAGGCGTAAAACATAATCTCAACAGAAAATTTTACCAGATATTTCAGTACAGGCTCCAAGGAGCAAATATTTTTACAGTGATTTCCAGTTCAGTTATGCACGTATTATAATTGCTTAGTACAGATTATTTTCAGTATGCCTCAGGACAGGATATGTTAACTCATGCATATTTTTAAATTCAGATTTTTACTCGTTACCTGCGATATATGCATGTTGTCTTTAGGCTCACTAGACTTGATTGTTGTAGGTACTGATGAGGCCAGGGCCGAGGGTGGGGACCAATGAGCCAGCTTGGGTCGGCAGTAGTGGCACCCGAGGACCTCAGAGCAGCAGTTTTTTTTTTTCCGCAAACAATTTTATCAGTCGTTGGATATTTTTAAATCGTTGTTGTTGGCAAAACATTAATTTTCTTCCGCTGCAATATTTTGAAATATTGAACTTGATTCACCAGTGATTTTATGAATGAGGCCATTTAAGTTCTTTTAAAAAGAAAATTTTTAATTTTCCGCAAATTTTCAAGAAAGGAGTTTTAGGCCCTTCACAGAATATCTTGCTCAGAAAAGTTCTGAAAATGGTATGTTCTACATTGAAGTAAACATTTTAATTAACTCTACTTCTTGGGTATTGGATACCGGCTGTGGCTCACATCTCTGTAATGATTTGCTGGTGATGGGAAGAAGTAGGAGACTAAGGGGAGGTGAGACCTTCTTGAGGATGGGCGATGGGGCAAGAGTTGCTGCCAAGGCTGTTAAAGATGTTTACTTATTGTTGAACAATAGTTTTAAGTTAATTTTTAAGAGATGTTTTGTTTGTACCTGATTTGATGAAAAAACATTGTTTCCATTTCTATGTTGATAAAGATGGATATTCTTGTTTCTTTAGCAAATGTGTTTTCAATATTTAAAAGAATGAATATTTGATTGGTACTGGTGAACTTGAAAACGATTTCTATAACTTAAAATTAAAAGATATTCCACTAAATGTCAATTCAAAGGCAGACACCATATGAGATATGGATGGGTAAGCCTCCCAAGTATTCTTATCTTTGAATATGGGGGTGCCCTGCTTATATGAAGCAGCAGTGGGAGATAAATTGGATAGTCGATCCATTTTATGTTACTTTGTGGGATATCCAAAGAATTCGGTTGGATACTACTTCTATCATCCCCAAGAAACAAAAGTGTTTGTTTCTAGGAATGCAACCTTTTTAGAAAAGGAATTTCTATTGGATAGAAAAGGGGAGATGATAGAACTCGAAGAGGTTCGAGAAACACCCACAATTATAGAACCCACACCCGAAGAGCCAACAGAGGAGATACAAGCTCCTAGAAGATCCGAGAGAGTCTCGAGACCACCTATGAGGTATGGTCTGCTTTTTGAAGAAGGCCATGATGAGCCTAACCATGGATGTGATCCAAGAACCTTCAAGGAAGCGTTATCTGATGCCGATTCATCCAAGTGGCTTGATGCGATTGAATCTGAGATGAATTCCATGCATTCGAACCAAGTGTGGAATCTCGTGGATCCACCTGAGGGAATTGTTCCCATAGGTTGTAAATGGATTTACAAGAGGAAACTTGGGGCGGATGGGAAGGTATTGACCTTCAAGGCGTGATTGGTGGCAAAAGGATATACTCAAAGACAAGAAGTTGACTTTGAGGAAACCTTTTCTCCAGTTGCAATGTTCAAGTCCATAAGGATATTGTTAGCCATAGCTGCATGGTATGACTATGAGATATGGCAGATGGATGTTAAGACAGCCTTTCTTAATGGGGATATTAAGGAAGAGATTTACATGTCTCAACCTGAAGGGTTTACATCTGTCGGAAGTGAGCATATGGTATGCAAACTTCAGAGATCTATTTATGGTCTAAAGCAGGCATCTAGGAGTTGGAACCTTAGATTCGATAGTACAATCAAAGAGTTTGGTTTTACTAAGAATCCTGAGGAACCATGTGTGTATAAGAAGGTCAGTGGGAGTGCTGTGACATTCCTGGTGTTGTATGTTGATGACATTCTACTCATTTGGAATGATGTAGGAGAGTTGCAATCAACTAAGATATGGTTAGCGAGTAAGTTCTCGATGCAGGACTTGGGTGAAGCATCTTTTGTATTGGGAATACAGATCTATAAAGATAGATCGAGAAGATTGCTTGGTCTCACCCAGTCCACATACATTGATACCATCGTGAAGCGGTTCTCGATGGATGAGTCCAAGAGAGGACATCTACCAATGTGTCATGGCGTGTCCCTATCCAAGTCTATGTCTCCCAAGACTGATGCAGAGATAGAGGCGATGACACGCATTCCGTATGCATCAGCGATTGGTAGCATCATGTATGGGATGATATCTACACGTCCTGACGTGGCTTTTGCACTAAGTGTAGCGAGTATATATCAATCGAACACTGGTCTTCCACACTGGAAAGCTGTGAAAGACATCCTCAAGTATTTGAGAAGGACCAATAAGTTGTTCTTGGTCTATGGGGGTGGAGAACTGAAATTGGAAGGCTATACCGACTCTAGCTTCCAAAGCGATATCGATTACTTGAAGTCAACCTTTGGATTCATATTCATGCTCAATGGTGCTGCTGTCTCTTGAAAGAGTTCCAAGCAAGATAGTACAGCGGATTCCACCACTGAGGCCGAATATATTGCTGCATCAGATGCAGCAAAGGAGGCTGTTTGGATAAAGAATTTTGTCCAAGAGTTGGACGTCATTCCTAATAGATTTGCTCCTGTCCCGGTGTTGTGTGAGAACACGCGAGCTATAGCTCAAGCAAAGGAACCAAGGTCTCATCAGAAGTTCAAACATGTATTGAGAAAGTACCACATCCTCCGAGAGATTGTGGAAAGAGGAGATGTCTCGATTGACAAAGTCGGCTCCGCAGATAATGTTGCTGATCCACTAAATAAGCCTTTACCTGGACCATTATTCGATAAGCATCGCGAACGATGGGTTTGAAGCATATGGGTAGTTGGCTCTTGTGCAATTGGGAGATTGTTAGAGTATGTGCCCGTCGAGCCAAGTGTTGGCCGAGGGTTCATGTTTAAACTCTTTGTATGAACAGTCTTTATTTTAATAATATTTGAATTTATTGTTTTGGCACTTTTTTATCTGTATACCCATACTAGTTGCATAGATAAAGTCCTTGAATATACAAATAGAAGAAAGAATATGAGATGCTTATATGATGAGTATCAAGAAACTCATATTTGGAATATTGTATATTCTAAACAGTTCCTAGTCGATTCAGCCGCCGCTAAGAAGTATATAGGCCGCTCGAGTTCGAGACTAGTATCTGCGATGTGAGTACCATGTTTCATTGGTAGGGGACATTGTGATGTCCGAGCATGCAGATAGGTGCTCCTGATAGAGTGCACTGAACAACCCTCCATAAAGGACTTTCCAAGTGGTTCTCACTTATCGAGTGGAAAAGTCCTAGTTTATGGTTGTACACCATTAGTCCTTATGACCCGGGACAACATTGAGACTCTATGTGCTAGCATTACACTTTGACTTGTTTACCGACTCTCATGGGGTCATCAGGTGGCAAGGTTGGGTGTTCTGTCGAAACATATAGGAGTCGATGCATTGTAGTCGGGGATTCACCGCTTAACTTTGGGTATGGATATCCTATGCGTTCTCATGTATGTTTAGTATGAAATCTCTGATCAGAGTATGGTGGTAATTATGAAAGGGGTTTCATAGATTACACCATCGATGCAACTACGACATGACACATAGTATTGATTTATTGACAACTCTCGATATACCAATGGTTGTCGAATCGGTCGGGATATATGAGTTCAAGGGACCGTACTATACGCTAACCATAATTGAATGGTTCTTGCAGGCACTATCATTTGATACCTAGGGAATCATGTAAGCGATGCTGCTAGGCGTTTAACATGATTGGTTGGGTATTATCAGACTTGAGTTCTGACGTTCTTGTTATCAAGGAGTTGATAATTAAGAATGGAGCAATTGGGGTATGCTCGTATAAGGACATGTTTAGTCCGAATCACATGGAGATGTGAACCCACGGCTAGTTGTATCAATGAACCATTGAGGGCCACACAAGTACTAGCTTTCTAGATCCCGTTGAGAAGTAAAATAGTTCAATGTGTTGAACGGCTTATAAATGAGTTTATAAGCTTGAGGAAAAATAGAAGTGTGACTTCTATGGGAGAAATGTAATTTTTAATTTATGAATGTGTTCTTAAATTAAAAGTTGGCAAATAAATAATGCATTTGAGATTGTGATTTTCATAAGCATTATTATGGACTAAATTAAATTAATTAAAGTGTTGAATTAATTAAACACTAGTGGGCCTAGTAGGGTCCAAATAATTAAATTAATTCAAGTGTTGGATTAATTAAATAACATTGGACCTTGTAGAGCCCAATTAGAAAATAATTATTAAACTAGTGGGCTTGAGTAAAATCAAGTAAAATTTAAATGGACTCAAATGTGTTTGAGACATTTAAATAAAGACCATGGGCCTTGTAATAGTTACAAGCCCAAGTCACATTGCATGTTTGGGAGGTGAAAAGTTGAGGAATACTTTTTATTAAAAAATTCCATGGCATGCAACTTTTTTGCTTTAGCTTTTTCCACAACCAAGAAAAGTCTTCCCCCTTGTCTCCCACAAGTAGAGTTGGCCGAAATTTTGAAGGGGAATTCTCCTCATTTTTCTCTCCACTTTGTTCTTCAATTGTTGGAGAAACAATTCTCTTCTCAAAGAAAAATCTTATTAATTTTCTAGTGCAAAGTAAGAAGGATTCTAGTTAGCAAGTGGTGGGTCTAATTTTTGAAGGAAAGGAGGAGAGCTTGTAGAAGGTCATCCCATCAAGAGCTAAGGTGTTTACACCTTAGTTGGAGCCATCATCAATCCATTGTGATTGATAGGTAACGATTTCTCAACACCCTATGAATGTCATAGTTGTGTTTTGTATAGGTTACATGCTAGTACATGAGGTATTCAAATTTTTCTTTAAAATTTTCGGTTTTCATACCTTGAAAACATTTTTGAACTTCCGTTGCGCATTTGAACACAATAAAACCGATCCTCTTTCAAAGTGTAGCCCATACTAAACCTCTCAAAATCTCTCAAAAAGCATAAATAAAATGTCGTAAATATCTTTAACTTAAACATAAACTTAAATGCGGAAGTAGAAGCGCTGGTCCTCGGGTGATGTGCATCGACAGTCCAGCAAGTCACTCGTCAAGACCTCCAAAATCATAGTTATTTATATCACCTGCATCATACACACCTAGTAAGTCTAAAGACTCAACACGTCCTATCCTTGATAACAAGTAATACGTAATACAGTTAACATATAACAGTGAAAAATACTTGTACTTAAAATATCATTTTCATGAGGATGCATATACTTAAACTTAAACATTTTCGTAAACATTTTCATGATGCATAAAACTTTAAATAAAAACGTTTTCATAATCTTACGCATAAACATTTTCATAGACCTTTTCATATAAACATAAACATATTCATATTCGTAGCCATATTCATGTAAACATATTCATATCATCTTATTCATATTCATATTCATGTTCGTGTTTGTTGAATTCAGATCGTTGATTGTGACTTTCATATACGTGTTAGGCGATGGATCCATCTACATGTAACCACAGTACTGGGCGGCGGGGGACACCAGCAACACTCTCACCGGTCAACTGGGCCCTGGCCTTACGTATTAACATATCATCATATACATATACATATCCTTATCCAAGGAAATACGATCGTCGGGCTCCCACTGGGACCATAACCCTCACGCTATCTCCAACATACCATCGTGTTAGTCACAATCCCTTCACGTCCTTCAACATGTTATCACCACTTTTAAAAAATCATGTTTATACGTATTATTTTGATTTTCGAAACCAAGCATGCAACATGTCTTTTAATTTCCATATTAAATCATAAAAATCCATAATCATTTAAAAATCATACTTTAACATATAAACTCCATAAACATTTAAAATAAACATTTTAACATTTTAAATCATAAAAATCCATAAACGTTTAAAATCAACATTTTAACCTATTAAATCGTAAATATTTAAAATAAACATTTTGACATAAAAATCCATAAACATATAAAATAAACGTTTTAACATATTAAAAATTCATAAAAATTTAAAATAGAAATTTTAGCATATTAAATCATAAAAACATCCATAAACATTTAACATAATCATATTAACATATAAAACAGCCTTCAGGACACTGTCATGACGTTTACTAATTTCTAGGTGTAAAATGACCGTTTTACCCCTAGACGTAAAATTTCACGTTTTTGACGTTTTCCTAATTTCATTGACTCTAATATGTCCCAAATAATTATTTAACCCTACAAAAATTTTCTCATATTTTTATTTAGCTTGAATCGAGGACTTTCAATTTAACCTTTAAATAAGACGTATAGATGCGTTTTAATCCCGAATTAAACCAAAACATAATATAAAATTTTCAAATTGAAAACTTAGACTTATAATATTTATTTAAGCTTAAACCTAATTTTTCATAATTTTATAAATCCTAAAACTTGGCTTTTCAATTAACTCGTTAATTAGCATTTCGTGTGGCGATTAAATCCCGAATAAATCCAAAACTCATTATTTTGATCCCAAATTTTAAAGATAACATTTTTATGATTTATCCTACACTTCCAAGTCATGAGCCACACCCGTGGACCCGTGGCTCAATTTTTTTCTTCTTTAATTTTTGTTTTTGACACTTAATCAAACCACCCGAGCCAACTCCTAAATTACTCGAGCCACGCCCGAGCCACCTCGAGCCAAACCCGAGCCAACCCATCTAGGAACCCTACTGACCATGCCTAATCCGAAAAACCAGCCCTGGCCTGCTCAAAAACCTCCTAGAACTTGACCCAAAAACCTGCATGTGTGCATGTGTGACTCCTACATTTCACCAAGACTCCTAGCAAACTAGGACACCTCCACCTGGTTAACCCTCGACCCAACCTGACCATAACCACCCTGGACCACGCCCAGACCAATCCCAAGCTCCAAAACCGAAGCCACATCTCAGCAGCTTGTCATGGACGGGAAAACCCACATGCACATGGACTCTTGTTTACACTCCTAGGACTCTAGCCGACCGAGCCACCCCTAAACCAGCCTATTGTACACTTACCTAGGACCCCAAAGAGTCACCCTAACCCAGCCCAGGCCCCCTGGACCGAGCCCACCAGCCCCTGCAAGCCTGCACAAGCCTGCGCTTGTTTGAACCCTCGGGTAGGAGTCCTTGCTAGTATGGACTCCTCCCAGCCCCCCTAGCTCGAGTCCTAGCGTGGCTAGGACTCCACCCTGGACTCACCCATGGCCATGGCTGGCCCTGGTCTCAACCGAACCAAGCCCAGCCCCTTAACACACTAAAACCGTGAGCCTTAAGTCTACCCGCCCAAGGATGATCTCAGCTTGCGCCTTTCCTTTTTTTTTTTCTCTTTTTTTTCGTTGTGCAGGGTTTTTAGGTGATGATTTAAGACCTTAAATTCATGTAAAACAATGCTTGACCAATACCTATATCATGGCAGCCCTTAATCAATACAAAAACATGCTTTTTTGGATCAACAACCAAACTTTAAAAGTGCATATTTATGTAAAAACGAAAATAAATCCATACACCACTTGTTTTCCAACTTTTCATGCATAAAAAATTAATATGGTGTGATGATGTTTTGAAAGAAAGAAATATGTGTGCCTTTGCGTATTTAATGCACGAAAATCCGTTGACGATTTGCGAAGAACGGACAAGAACCTTGGCTTAAATTTCCCTTGGCTTTTCTCGATTTTTCCTTCAATAATTGGTGTGTGCCGTGTCTTGTGTTGTTGAAAGGGAGTGTTTCTGAATTGATGGGGTGTGGGGCGTGTGATGTGATGAATTGGGGTGGGGTTTTGTACATTAAATACTAATTAAAATCACTAACAAAAGTTTAGGTCCACTAAGAAGTTAATTAGGCCCAATTAAGCTCATTAGTACTTAATTAAAATATTAAAAATAATTTTGTTTAATAAAGATTGTGAATTTATTAGCCGAGTTGACAAAACGTTCGAGTTTTTGCTGAAAAACCAATACCGATAAAATTTACGTCCCGGCGTATAAAATCACCTAAAAACCCCATATTTTCAAAAATAAGAAAAATCATCACCCATATTTTAAATAATTAAAAACAATTATTTAATAAAAACATTTTCTATTTTTTTTCAGCCTCGGTCTCCGTTCTTCGATTGCAACTCGAATAACATTAAAAATGCATTTGAATGCAACCATATAGAAAATATATTTTAAACATGTCAAAATGCACCACATAATTAATTTATGCAATTAAAATAATTAATTAAAATACAAAAGGAATTTAATAATTGTATGCATGAGGTTCGCGTGGACCTTTAAATTTTCGGGGCGTTACAGTATATTTACGTGCAAATTATGAAAATGCTTTATTTTTGAGATATGCGATATGTCTTGTGGCCATTTATGTTATGGGTTTGGAAGCCGACGCACGCTGTCGGGGACCTCTCCAAGTAGTATGGGTTTGGAAGCCGAGATGCGTGACCTGGGACCTCTCCACCCGGTGAATTACGACCGGTTTAGGATTATGTACGGGTACGGAAATCCAGTCCAAGGGCTGTGGTGATCTCTACCGCCCAGTATATTGTGGTTTAGTCTGATCAGGCGATTATGTTATGGGCCGCTTGCTTTGACACATTATTTCTACAGAAAATTACAATATGATATGATATGGCTTGTAGTGAACAAAGCTTTTACGTACGATTTTTATGATGTGCATGTATCTATATTTACTCATGCTTATGTTATCACGTTACGATTCAGTTTACGATATTTTACGTTGCATGCGATCTTATTACGTATTTATTTGTTATTCAGGATATATGCATGCTGGGTCTTTAGACTCACTAGACTTGATTGATGTAGGTACTGACGATGCAGAGGCTGAGGGCGGGGACCAGTGAGTTAGCTAGGATCGACGGTAGTACGAGCCCGAGGACCTCATGTTTATTTATTCAGTTTTATTTTCAAACTCTTGTTATATCTTTTATATATTTTTAAGTTATTGTTTAAAACATTATTCAGTTTCCGCTGCTATGTTTATATTAAACCGTTGGGTTATTTTACGAAAGATTTTATACGTTGCAAGTTTATTTATTTAAAGAGAAATTTTTTTAATAATTCCGTAAAATTATTAATATGAAATACGGGCCCTCACAGTTGGTATCAGACCAATGTTTCTTGTAAAGGGTTGTACATACTACTGATCTCGAAAAGCTCATGAAGTCACGTCTTCAGTCTGTATGTCATACTTTCATGTATTACATTTTTTTTAGCATGAAATAGTTTACCAGAATGTTCTCATGAAATATTTTATCAGTATATTCTCATGAAAAAAAATATTTTATGTCAAGATTATGTTTTAGCAAATATATATTTAAATTTCAAGAAAAATAGTAGAATTATGCATGTTGGTTACGTAAGGATTTTACTTGGTACAATATGCCTCCTAGACGAGTTATTGACCGCCCGAGGGGTGCTGAGAGCGAGGCTGATGAGACTCAGAGCCGTTATGAGGATAGAGGTCCACTGCCACCTCCTCCACCACCTGATATGCATACCCAGATGATGGCGGGTATGACTCAGTTCTTCGCACAGTTCGCGGGGAACAATGCTGCAGCGGTAGCTAGGCCGCCTATACCCGAGGCTATATGTGAGCGGTTCATGAGGATGAACCCGAAGGAGTTCACTGGGACGTCTGATCCCATGATTGCTGAGGGATGGATTAAGTCCCTAGAAGTTTCTTTCAGATTTATGGAGCTGCAGGATGTTGACAGGGTCCGCTGTGCGACCTATCTTTTTGGAGGAGACGCCCGTCTATGGTGGGAGGGCGCATCTGTAGCTCTGGATCTAGCTAGTCTCAGTTGGACGCGCTTTAGAGAGGTATTCTTCTCTAAGTATTTTACTGATGACGTGCGTTCGAGGTTGACCAGGGAGTTTATGACCCTGAGACAGGGTGACATGACCGTTACGGAGTTTATCCATAAGTTCGAGAGGGGTTGTCACTTTGTACCCCTGATCGCGAACGACGAGGGTGCCAGGCTTAGGCACTTCATGGATGGATTGCGGTTGATCTTGCGCCGTGATGTTTGGGTTGCTGCCCCTACGACATATGAGGTCGGTGTCTCTAGAGCTCTTACTGTAGAGCAGGATCAGAGAGATATCGAGATGACTGCCAGGGTAAGTGGCCATTTCAGGTGCCCCACCGCCCTCCTCAGCAGCAGCAGCATAAGAGGCCTTTCCATGGCCCATCGAGGAGCAGAGGGCAATAGCAGCATCAGGGACGTGTGGTCCCGGGGATGCAGGAGTACCCGGTCTGTGCCTGGTGCACACGCCGCCATACCGAAGTTTGCATGTATGGCTCTGGGAAGTGTTTCAAGTGTGGCGGTACTGGCCATTTGCTGAAGGATTGTCCTAAAGGGACATTGCCTACTCAGGGCAGAGTGTTTGCGCTCCATGTAGCGGAGGCGAAACCAGGTATTATGCTCTTGACAGGTATCTTAAAGCTTTAAGTTTATATTTGGGAAAATTTTAGAATATTTAATTCAGCGATTTGGGATTAATTGCTTTGAATTATTGGGTTATAAGATTTGAACTTAGAAATTGTGATAAGATTGCATGTTCTATTCGGGTTGTTTTGGGAATCTAAGTTAGAAGAACTTTGACCTTTGCATGCCTATAGAATTAATTCTGGTAAATTATTGTGTTTAGATTGATGTTCCAACCTTTTAGGAAGAATATTTATAGGCGGAACTTCTACGAACGCCTTGATTGATTCGGGGCCACTCATTCATTCATATCTGAGACTTTCGCGAATTCCATCGAGGTCAAGACGATTTGATTGGATGTGGCGTATTCTGTGGTTATTCCATCTGGCGAGGAGATGGCAGCGACTAGCGTAGTCCGAGACATAGACCTCGAGCTTCATGGAAATCTTGTCTATGCGGATTTGATCGTGCTGTCGATGCCATAGTTCGATATTATCCTTGGGATGGATTGGCTGCACAAGAACAGAGTACTTATTGATTTTCAGCGGAGATCTGTTCTAGTCCGACCGCTTGGAAGGAAGCAGTTCCTATTTGAGCCTGACAGGTACTTTAATGTGCCTATCATGATATCTTGTATTCAGGCTAGGAAGCTCATGCATAGGGGTTGTCGAGCATTCATTGCGACTATTATATCTGTTCCTGAGGTCCCCAGTCAGTCAGTTGCAGATGTCTCAGTTGTCAGGGACTTTTCAGACATTTTTCTCGATGACGTCTCTGGTAGACCACCGGTACGAGAGGTGGAGTTTTCGATCGATCTTATGCCAGGTAACGTGCCTATCTATAAGGCGCCTTACAGGTTAGCACCGTCATAGATGGTTGAGCTCAAGAAGTAGATTCAGGAGCTTCTTGACAAGGAGTTTATTCGCCAGAGTTTCTCTCCATGGAGCACGCCTGTCTTATTCGGGAAGAAGAAAGACGGATCTATGAGGCTTTGCATTGACTACCGGGAGTTGAACAGGGTTACAGTGAAGAATAAATACTCACTTCCGAGGATCGAGGATTTGTTTGATCAGTTGGAGGGAGCCTCAGTATTCTTCAAGATAGATCTGCATTCTGGATATCACCAGTTGAGGGTGAAAGACGCCGATTCTTTTAAGACTGCTTTTAGGACTCGTTATGGGCACTTCAAGTTCCTAGTGATGCCGTTCGATCTGACGAATGCGCTAGCGATCTTCATGGATCTCATGAATCGTGTATTTCAGCCGTATCTTGATCACTTCGTGATTGTATTCATAGACGACATTCTCGTCTACTCAAAGAGTCAAGAGGATCACAGCAGGCATCTGACCGCAGTATGCAGACGTTGCAGAGGCACAAGCTGTTCGCTAAGTTCAGCAAGTGCGAGTTCTGGTTGGAGAAAGTGGCGTTCCTAGGCCACATCATATCTAGCAGTGGCATTGAGGTAGACCCACCGAAGGTTGCGGCAGTCAGAGATTGGGTTGTGTCGCAGAGTGCATCAGAGATCCGTAGTTTCCTTGGTCTAGCAAGATACTATCGGAATTTTTTTCAAGGTTTCTCCTCTATCGCAGTTCCACTCACGTCATTGACTAAGAAGAATGCTAAGTACGTGTGGGGCGATGACTGCCAGAAGAGCTTCGATTCTTTGAAGCAAGCTCTTATTTCAGCGCCGATCTTGGCCATGCCTTTAGGGCCCAGATATTTTGTATTGTATACCGATGCTTAAAAGCTCGGTATAGACGCAGTGTTGATGCAGCATGGAAAAGTAATAGCGTATGCTTCTCGTCAGTTGAAGATACACGAGAAGAACTACTCTACTCATGATCTTGAGTTAGCTGCTGTAGTATTTGCCTTGAAGATTTGGGGGAATTATCTATACAGAAAGAAGTGTCAGATCTTTACCAACCACAAGAGCCTCAAGTAGTTCTTTACGCAGAAAGAGTTGAATATGCGTCAGAGGCGTTGGTTGGAGTTAGTCAAGGATTATGACGGTGACCTTAGCTACCATCCTGGTAAAGCTAATGTAGTAGCGGATGCTTTGAGCCGGAAAGTCGCAGTGATGGCTCATTTGACAGTTCAGGCCTCTTCAGAGTGAGATTCAGAGGTTTAATCTAGAGACTTATACTCAAGGTAGAGTTCCCCATCTATCTACCTTTACGATTCAGTCTTCCTTATTAGACCGTATTTGCAGCGGTCAGTCATCTGATGAGCAGTTGGCGATGTGTAGGCAGAGAGATGAGGCGAAGGGAAGTGTTTTGTATACAGTGAGTGATGGCATTGTTCGTTATCGAGACAGGATGTGGGTTCCTAGCAGCGATTCTATTCGAGTAGACATATTAGCTGAGGCCCACATGTCCCCGTACTCTATTCATCCTGGGAGTACGAAGATGTACAAGGATCTGCAGATGTTATATTGGTGGCCCGGTATGAAGAGAGAGATCCGGAGATTTGTATCCGAGTGTTTGACTTGTCAGCTTGTGAAAGCTGAACATCAGAGACCAGCCGACTTACTCAAGCCACTTCCTATTCCCGAGTGGAAGTGGGAGAACATTAACATGGATTTCGTGGTTGGTTTACCGAAGTCAGCTAGAGGTTCGAATGCTATATGGATGATTGTTGATCGTCTTACCAAGTCAGCGCATTTCTTGCCTATTAAGACGACTTTCTCCATGATTCAGTATGCCTAGTTATATATCCGTGAGACAGTCCGATTGCACGGTATCCCAGTCTCTATTGTTGCTGACAGAGATCCGAGATTCAGTTCCTCATTTTGGAAGAGTCTGCATTCAGCGATGGGTACGAAGTTGTTGTTTAGCACAGCTTTTCACCCTCAGACAGATGGTCAGACAGAGAGAGTTATTCAGATCTTGGAGGATCTTCTCCGTGCATGTGTCATCGATTTCTCAGGGAGCTGGGAATTGAAGTTGCCATTAGTGGAGTTTACCTATAACAACAGCTTTCAGTCGTCTATAGGTATGGCTTCTTATGAAACACTGTACGTAGGGAAGTGTAGATTGCCTATTTATTGGGATGAAGTAGGCGAGAGATCAGAGTTAGGTCCGAAGATCGTTCAACAGACTGCCGATCTAGTATTCGTAATCCGTGACAAGATGAGGACTGCTCAAAATCGACAGAAGAGTTATGCCGACCGGAGGAGGAGAGATCTAGAGTTTGCCGTTGGCGACCATGTTTTCGTGAAGATAGCACCGATGAAGGGTGTCATGAGATTTGGAAAGAAGGGGAAGCTTAGTCCGAGGTTCATCGGACCATTTGAGATCCTCGACAGAGCTGGGACATTAGCATATCGTGTTGCTCTTCCGCCGAATCTGGCCGAAGTACACAATGTGTTCCATGTGTCGATGTTGAGGAAGTATTTAGTGAACCCTTCTTATGTGTTGAACTTTGACCCATTGCAGCTTTCTTCAAACTTGTCTTATGAAGAGAGAACGGTGCATATCTTAGACCGTAAGGAGAAGAAGCTTCGGAACAAGGTGATCAAATCATTGAAGGTCAAGTGGCTTAGTCATTCCGATGAGGAATCTACTTGGGAGTCAGAGTCAGAGATGCGGAGTCGCTTTCCAGATTTATTCAGTGAGTTCTAATTTCGAGGACGAAATTTTATTTAAGGGGGGGAGTGTTGTAGTACCCGAAAAACCAATATGCGTAGATATGTGCATAATTTCTATTAATTAATTTTAAATGATTAATATTTTAAGAATTTGTTGATTTAATTGAATTTAAATCATTTACGTTATTTTTAAGGATTTTAAATCGCGTATTTCAAATTTTAACTTTTTAGATATATACGCAAGATCGGACTGGAGATAGGAAATCGGAGATGAATTTTATGATCCAAAAATATTCCTAAATTTATTCCAAGCTAAGAAATAATTTAATTTAATGAAATCAAGTGGAATTAAGTCTACTTTAATTAATTGATCACCAATGTTATTGTAGGCTTCTTAATTTATCAAGATTATGCTTAATTACTTTTAATCAAACTTATCTAACATAGGATTCTACTTAGAAAAACTTAACAAAATCCTACACTAATTGGAACTCTCGGTCATTTCCACTACACACAATCTCAAACCATTTAACTCCCCCAACAACACAAATGACAAACATTCAACATGCATGTCCCCCCAACTTGACATCATTTACTCACCCATGCACCACCTTATTAACCACCAACCTTCACCACCTTCTCCACTCCCCCTAGCACGAAAATTCAGAGTTTTAGCAGCTCCCATTCTCGGCCAAGACAACAACAATAACAGTCAGCAACGATTCTATACGGGCAGATATTTTATCCGGGGCCCACAGGTCGCCGTACTCTATTCATCCGGGGAGTACGAAGATGTAAAAAAATCTGCAGTTGTTGTATTGGTGGCCCGGGATGAATAAGGATATCAAACGTTTCGTATCCGAGTGTCTAACGTGCCAGCTAGTGAAAGCGGAGCATCAGAGGCCAGCAGGTATGCTCAAGCCTCTTCCTATTCCCGAGTGGAAGTGGGAGAATGTTACCATGGATTTCGTTGTCGGTTTGCCGAAGTCATTCAGAGGATCAAATGCTATCTGGGTTATTGTTGATCGTCTTACCAAATCAGCGCACTTCTTGCCTATTAAGATGACTTTCACCATGATTCAGTATGCAGAGTTGTATTTCCGAGAGATAGTTAGACTTCATGGTATTTCCGTTTCTATAGTGTCTGACCGAGATCCTAGATTCACTTCCTCATTTTGGAAGAGTCAACATTCAGCTATGCCTACGAAGTTGTTGTTTAGCACAGCTTTCAACACACAGACAGATGGGCAGTCAAAGAGAGTTATCCAGATTTTGGAGGATCTTCTCCGTGTATGTGTCATCGATTTCTCTGGGAGTTGGCAGTCGAAGTTGCCGTTGGTAGAGTTCACCTATAACAACAGTTTTCAGTCGTCTATAGGTATGGCTCCGTATGAAGCACTGTACGGTCGTAAGTGCAGATCGCCTATCCATTGGGATGAAGTAGGGGAAAGAGCAGAATTGGCTCCGGAGATCATTCAGCAGACTGCCGACGTAGTAGTCAAGATCCGTGATAGGTTGAGGACTGCTCAAAGTCGATAGAAGAGTTATGCGGATCAGAGGAGGAGAGATCTAGAGTTTGTAGTTGGCGACCATGTTTTTGTGAAGATAGCACCTATGAAAGGTGTCATGCGGTTCGGGAAGAAAGGAAAGCTTAGTCCGAGATTCATCGGACCATTTGAGATCCTCGACAGGGTTGGGACGCTAGCTTATCGTGTTGCTCTTTCGCAGAATCTGGCAGGAGTACACAACGTGTTCCACGTCTCTATGCTGAGGAACTATATGGCGAATCCTTCGCATGTCTTGAACTTTGAACCGTTGCAGGTCAATCCGAACCTGTCTTATGAAGAAAGACCAGTGCAAATCTTAGACAGACAGGAGAAGAAGCTTCGGAACAAACTGGTGAAGCTAGTGAAGGTCAAATGGCTTAATCATTTGGAGGAGGAAGCTACGTGGGAATCGGAGCCAGAGATGAGGAGTCGGTATCCCGAGTTATGCGGTAAGTTTTAATTTCGAGGACGAAATTTCTTTTAAGGGGGGGAGAGTTATAGAATCTGTTAAATCAGACTACGTATAAGCCATGTATAATTACTATTATTTAAATTAAAATGATTTTTATGCATGAGGGTTTAAATTCATTCTTTTTAAATTTTTTGAGTTATAATTATTTATTTTACGCAGAGGTTTAGTTTTATCTTTTCAGTTAAATAACCGAGGCCGGATTGGAGTTGAAGTATTGAGATAAAATTTAATAATTAGAAAATGTTCCTAGATTTAATTTAAGCCAATGAATAATCTGTTCTAATGTAAAAGAATGTTTAAGGATTTATTCACTTAATTGGAGTTAAGTAGTAAATAAGCTCTTTTATGTCCAACAATTAATTAAATGACTAAATTAATTGATATAAGTTAATCTAGGCTTATTTTATTTAAGAAATTGTAACTTAACATGCTAGTAATTTATTGTAAGAATTAGCCATGCATACAAGAAAATTACTATCCCAAATTAATTTATTATTTCACTAAAATACATAATAAGTGTTTAAAACTTTAAAGAGTTAAAACTCAAGAATTAAGCAATATTTTACCCATATTATTTAGCAATTTTTGGTCACCCCATTGTAGATTTTATTAAGTTTGACAACTCTCCATTTTGATACATTTTCCTTATCCATTCTTGGTATATAATTCCCTCACTTTGAATCACCAATAATTAATAATTAAGAAATATTTCTACCTTAATTTGAATTGCAAGATTTCGGTCATCTCACCTCACTTAAATCTCCCTCAATCAAATAATATCACACCTCATTTCCTTATCTCTCAAACTCTAGGATAGAAAGATTTTATCTTGCCATTTAATCCCCATTTATTTTGAAACTTCCTCATTCATTTCCTAGCCTCCCCTCATCTCCATTCTCTCAAAAATTCAGAAGAAAAACCTAGCCAAGAAATCGTGAGAAGCAACAAGCAAACAAGAGAGAAAATAAGAAAAGAAAAGGAACTCTGTCTCCGCCGCGTCGTGTTCGTCGCATAGTTTGTTTTCTTTTCGTAAACGAATTCCAGGCATGTATATCTTGTTCCTTTCTCTTCAATCAAGTCATATAATTATTTTAAAACATCATATGTGCATGAATCATGAAGCAAAATCGAAAAATATAACAGCACTTTTCGAAAACCATGCACATAATTTTCGGCTCTCACTTGTGCCTTCACGGTTTTGAATTGTTTTTGTGGTTTCAGGGGTTGGCTCGGTTCCATATGCTCAAGGCTGCATCTACACACGTTATAGAGTGTGTTAGGAAGGTGTTGGTCCATTGGTTTGAGACTATTCGCCTCAGTTAAACGGAATGGACAGCAACTCTCCATAGTTGCAGATTTTGAGTCTCGATTTTCATGGTGGTTGTCTAAGGTGCGTGTTCGAACCATGGCTGTCCTAGGGGCTGTAGCCATGGTTAGAACCCTCCCTTAGCAGGTCTGGGATGTGACCAAGATGACCTTTCATGGCTTGGTTCATGATCCCATCGGTTTTTAAAACAAGCAAGACAAGTCCCTCGGTTTCTTTTTTTGATTTTGTGTGAGTGAGTTTCGAATTTTGAGTGGTTGGGTGGATCTTGGTTGGCTTCCAGGCCGTAGCCATGGTTCACACAACACCTCATGATGTCTAGATCATGCCATGGTTGATCATATGGCCACTGGAATGAAAATGACAGCGAAATAAAAGCAACACCCCTACGCGTGCTTAATGTGTTCTCGGGTGAAGCTTTGGATTGTCTTAGGTGTTTTCTTGGATTGTGGTTGGCCTAGGGCCCTTAGCCATGGTTCAAGCCACACCTTAGGATTTTGGGAAGAGGCTCTGGTTGTTGGTCGAGTTAAGTTTATTTGCATGTTCTCACGTTAGAATTAGGTCGCAGTGAACCTCGGAACGATCCAATCCATTCGGTAAAACAGGGTTATAATTATATAGGTGCATAAAATATAAAATGTTTATTTTTGAGATATATGCGATATGTCTTGTGGCTACCTTACGCTTATGGGATTGCTTCACCCAGTGACCTACGACCGGTTTACGATTATGTATGGGTATGGATATCCAGTCCAAGGGCTGTGACGATCTCTACCGCCGAGTATAATGTGGTTTAGTCTGATCAGACGTGCATGTTATGTTATGTTATGTTATGGGCCACTTGCGTAGAACATTATCTCTACAGAAAATTACGATATGATATGTTATTACGATATGATATGTTATGACAGAGCTCTATCGAGCAGGCTTTTTTACGTATTATTTTCAGATTTGCACGTATTTATAATTACTCATGACATGATTTCCCCCTTACGCTTTACGATACGATATTTTTACGTTACATGAAATTTTATGACATATTTTACTTGTTATTCACGATACATGCATGCTGAGTCTTTAGACTCACTATACTTGATTGTTGTAGGTACTGATGGGGTCGAGACCAAGGGCGGGGACCAGTGAGCTAGCTTGGGTCGGCAGTAGTAGGAACCCAAGGACCTCATTTTTATCATTTACTATCTATGCTCAAACTCAGTTTTTACTTTGACGAATTATTTTAAGTCGTGGTTTGAAAACAATATTTGCTTCCGCTGTTACATTAAAAATTAAATCTTTTTATCAGTTCATTTTATGAATGAGGCATGTTATTTATTTAAAGCGAAAAATTTTAAATAATTCCGCAAATTCGCAAATACGAATCACGGGCCTTTACAGTTGGTTTATACCTTTCTTTTGGTCGGTTTGACGAAGTCGAAGTCTCGAATTCGAATCTGCCAATATCAAATCTGAAATGACATTTTCAATAGGCACAATATCAATATACAATCTTAATCAATCCTGGATATAATTAGAAATCAATCAAATTCTGTTTCAACGGCACAACGGCACCATCTCGATATACCCAGCAATACAATTCAACATATATTAATTCCCATAACTCAAAATCGATAACAATACAAATCTGATATCAAATCTAGGAATAGTACTTGATTTCACAAGTACTTGATATTAATTCGACTCAGTGCATCAGCTGCTGCATTAGATTTTCCTAGATAGTACTTGATTTCACAATCAAAGTCTTTAAGCAAATCAAGCCATCTTCGCTGCCTCATATTCAGCTCTGACTGTGAAAACAGATATTTCAAACTTTTATAATCAGAATAAATCTAAAACTTCTCACAGTATAGATAGTGTCGCCACATCTTTAGTGCAAATACAATGGCTGTCAATTCAAGATCATGAATTGGGTAGCGAGACTCATGTGGCTTCAACTGTCTCGAGGCATAAGTAATGACATGTCCTCGCTGCATCAAAACACAACCCAATCCTCTGTGAGAAGCATCACAATAAACAATAAAATCACCAGTACATGACGGGATAGTCAACACCGGAGCACTGGTCAATCTCTTCTTCAATTTGAGAAAACTGGACTCAAATTCTTCCGACCAAACAAACTGTGCATTCTTCTGCTTCAACTGAGTAATAGGTTTAGCAATACTCGAGAAATCTTTAATAAATCGACGATAATATCTTGCCAAACCCATAAAACTGCGTATCTCTGGCACTGATGTCGGTTTAGGCCAACTGATCACGGCCTCAACTTTGCTGGGATCAACAGAAATACCATTCCCAGATATAATGTGACCCAGAAATACAATCTGTCTAAACCAGAATTCACATTTCGACAGTTTGGCATATAATTTCTCATCCCTCAGAGTTCTAAAAACAATTCTCAAATGCTCAACATGATCAATCATATTCTCCGAATATATCAGAATATCATCAATAAATATAATCACAAACTCATCAAGGTACTTCTGAAACACACGGTTCATCAGACTCATAAATACAGCTGAAGCATTCATCAAACCAAACGGCATGACAATAAACTTATAATGTCTATACCTGGCTCTGAATGCTGTCTTCGGGATATCAGAATCTCTGACTCACAGCTGATGATATCCAGATCTCAGATCGATCTTGGAATAAATAGAAGAATCCTGCAACTAATCAAATAAATCATCGATACGAGGCAAAGGATATTTGTTCTTTACCGTAGCCTTGTTCAGTTGCCGATAGTCAATGCCGAGTCTCATTGAACCGTCTTTCTTTCTAACAAATAATACGGAAGCACCCCAAGGAGAAACACTCGGTCTGATGTAACCCTTGGCCATTAAATCCTCTAACTGCTCTTTCAAATCTTTCAACTCAATCGGTGCCATTCTGTACGGAGCTCTAGAAATCGAAACTGTACCTGGCATCAACTCAATGCTGAATTCTATCTCTCGTATCGGAGACAAACCAAGAATCTCATTTGGGAAGACATCAGCAAACTCACATACTACTGGCAAATCAGCCAATGATGGGCTCGATTTCAGTAAGTCAACTGAATACACCAGGACTCCCTCTGCTCCTTTCTGTAATAATCGAGTCATAGATAATGCAGATATCAAAGGAATTCTTGATCTAGAACCCTTACCGTAAAATTTCCATTCGTCAGCCATCTCAGGTCTGAATTTCACAATCTTATGGTAAGAATCAACGGTAGCTCTGTACTTGGTCAGCATATCAATACCGATAATACAGTCAAAATCAGACAATCCAAGTACAATGCAGTCTAACTCAATTTCATGATCGTCATACTGTAGTACACAATATTTAACAGAATTCACTGAAATCAAACATGTCCCCAATGGAGAAGAGACGGATACTACAGCAGATAAAGACTCAACATGTAATGCATGAATCAATGCAAATCGCTCAGAAATAAATGTATGTGATGCACCCGTATCAATCAATACGTAAGCAGGATAACCACATAAGGAACAGTTACATGCAACAACATCATCTGGTGCTTCCTGGGCCTGTTCTTCAGTCAAAGCAAATACTCTAGCCTGCTGTCTCGGAGGCTGGCTCAAGTCTGGCTGGCTCCTGGCCTCTGCTGTGACTGAGTTGTAGTCAGTGGTGGCTGGAATGTGTAAACAGCTGATGATCGTCTATCAGTCTGAGCCACTGATTCAGATGATTCTGCTCCTTGGGGTCTTTGAGAACTTCTCTCTGGACATACTCTCGTAAAATATCCCTGCTGTCTGCAGATGTGGCAACTACCAAATACTCCTTGTCATTGCTCTGTGGGATGTCTCCCTCCGCAAGTTCTACAATAAACCCCTGTATAACTCTGTCGGGAACCACTGGAGCTAGAAGAACTGCTGCCAGACTTCTTAAACTGTTTTCCTTTGGCTTTCAAGATATCTTTCTTTCCACCACTGCTACTGCCACTCTAAAATCTGGGAGGAGGTTGTTGGGATGGAGTAGAAGTTTGTTGCTGTGGTCTCGGTGCTGGAGGAACATACGAAGCTCCTCTCTGCCTAATCAGGCTCGCTTCAGCTCCCTTGGCTCTATTCAGAGCATCAGCAAAATTATTCGGTCGCCCGATGTTCACCAATGTGAAGATCTCAGGATTCAGCCCATTGATGAACTGATTAGCAACAGCTTCGTCATTCTCAGCAACATGTGGAGCAAATCGTAGCAATGTCGAGAACTTGGCCACATACTCTTCAATGTTCAGCTGACCCTGTCTCAAATTTGCAAACTCTGCATCCTTGTCTTTTCTGTACGACACTGGGAAAAATCTTTGATAGAATTCTGTCTTAAAGATTTTCCAAGTGATATTCATACCTCGATGCTTCAATGCTCTCTTTGTCGTGATCCACCAGTTCTTTGCAACGTCATGTAACTGGTGCCCAATCAATCGGACTCGGCGCTCATCTCTGTAATCCAAGGAATCAAACAGCATCTCAATATCATCTAATCAACACTCACAATCAACAGAAGTCTCTGTTCCTTTCAGGGTTGGCGGTTTGAATGGCTGAAATCTCTTCAGTAGCGTTTCCATCGGAGTTGCTGTTACATCCATCGGATTAGCTGAAGTACTACCCTGTTCCGGGATTCTTCGAGGAGTCATATCTGATTATCAAAAGGGTTAGCAATCACATTTGAAAAATCTGTCTTAGTCCCCTTCTAATCATCTTACCTCTGATCAAGTATCGGTTCTGATTCATTCTCAATAATACACGTTACCAATCAAATCAGATAGTCTTGTAAACATGCATTTCGAAGCAGTAAACATGCTAGCACATAAAGACAGGAAAGAAAACTCAATCTACCCCGCTCACTAGCTTCTATCTCAGTCTAAGGAACCTACTGCTCTGATACCACCTGCTGTGGGGACCCGGACGCTAATTCATTTTTTAATCATCTTTGAGAATAATTAACTCAATTAAGATAAACAGGGTCTCAATTTTATTTTTTTTAATACAAGTGCGGAAACATAATGGAATCAATCTGATATACATATTAAAGTAAAAGGACATGTCTTGTCCTAAATACATTCCTGTCAAACTAGGGTTCAACTACTATATCTCAAGTGCTGAATCCTAATCTATTTCTAGACCTGATCTCCACGCTAACTGTAATCTCTCATCCTCTTCTTGACCCTGATCATGTCCCACCTGTTGTCATGCACACATACAAACACAACAACACCCGGATAACTCCGGTGATAATATAATCCCAGTATAAATAATGTATACATGCAATCATATAACAATATAAAAGCATGAAACAGGTATCAATAGCATGTATCAAATCTGAAAAACATGAATTGATATAAAGCTGTAAATAAACTCTGGACTCGTCATCTCAGACTCGACTCATCTCTAATCTAGGGATCCCGGTTCCTGGATAGTGGAACATATATCAAATCTCAGCGATAGGAATGAATCAACTCTTAAGCAACATTGATATAAATCACACATCCAGTGTCTTGGCGACTCGGCCGAAAACTTGGCACATCAGCCAAAGACTAGGCACATCAGCCCATGACTCGATCCATGCTTTGCTATAAATCAATAGACTAAGCATATCAATCTCAAAAATTGCAAATATCAATGCAATAAAGTAAAGTATGTGGTTTTGGAAAACTCAAGTCAAATCAAACTCGAGTCGTATCATCACGGTTCAACATTGATTTATACCTTTCTTTTGGTCGATTTGACAAAGTCGAAGTCTCGAATTCGAATCTGCCAATATCAAATCTGAAATGACATTTGCAATAGGCACAATATCAATATACAATCTTAATCAATCCTGGATATAATCAGAACTCAATCAAATTCTGTTTCAACGGCACAACGGCACCATCTCGATATATCCAGCAATACAATTCAACAGATATCAATTCCCACAACTCATAATCGATAACAATACAAATCTGATATCAAATCTCAATCAAATCTATTCCAAAAATCATAACAATTTCATACGGTATCTGTTCTTCAATCCGGTTTCGATTATACGATGCCTAATATCGTAAGAACACCATATATGAATCATATCCGATTCCTTCAATATCATAATTTCAAATCGTAACAAAATGTACGAAAACTTACGTCTGTGTGAAGCCTGTAACGAGAGGAGTACTGTACTAAACTCGGATTGAAATTCTGACGGAAAGATCTTGAACAATAACAAATCTAAAATATGAAAAGGCGTAAGGATTTTCATGACGCTTCCTCGATCGTTTTCCTTTAAAATCTGAAGGAACAATTGCAAATTCGACATATATATATAAATCCTAATGCATGATAAGTCCATGTGGCTAACTCCTTGCACTGCACGTCTCGCGCATATGCGCGACCCTCCTCGGCGCATATGCGCGAGACATTCTATCTCGGCGCATAACATTATCGGCAGCTCGCGCATATGCGCGCCCTCACCGGGCGCATATGCGCGAGGTTCTCTGCCAATCTCGTGCATATGTGCGGGTCCTGTCGTTCATATGCGCGAGGTTCTCTGCCTACCACGCGCATATGCGCCCGGCTGGGTCGCGCATATGCGCGAGGGCTCATCCTCGCATATAATTCCAATCTTCTTTCCTGGTTTTCCGGTCCGATCCATTCCATATATAATCACATTAATTCATCAAGAAATCATTTCAGATTACAATAACAAAATTTTCAGGCATTACAAAACCTTTTCTCCGGTTGCAATGTTCAATTCTATAAGGATTTTGCTAGCCATAACTGCATGGTATGACTATGAGATATGGCAAATGGATGTCAAGACAGCCTTTCTTAATGGGGATATTAAGGAAGAGATATACATGTCTCAACCTGAAGGGTTTACATCTATCGGAAGTGAGCATATGGTATGCAAACTTCAGAAATCTATTTATGATCTAAAGCAGGCATCTAGGAGTTGGAACCCTAGATTCGATAGTACAATCAAAGAGTTTGGTTTTACTAATAATCCTGAGGAACCATGTGCGTATAAGAAGGTCAGTGGGAGTGCTGTGACATTCCTGGTGCTTTATGTTGATGACATTCTACTCATTTGGAATGATATAGGGATGCTGCAATCAACTAAAATATGGTTAGCGAGTAAGTTATCGATGCACGACTTGGGTGAAGCATCTTTTGTCTTGGGGATACAGATCTATAGAAATAGATCAAGAAGATTGCTTGGTCTCACCCAGTCCACATACATTGAGACCATCGTGAAGCGGTTCTTGATGGATGAGTCTAAGAGAGGACATCTACCAATGTGTCATCGCGTGTCCCTATCCAAGTCTATATCTCCCAAGACTGATGCAGATATAGCGGCGATGACACGCATTCTGTATGCATCTGTAATTGATAGCATCATGTATGGGATGATATCTACACGTCATGAGAGTGATTAGATATCAATCGAACCCTGGTCTTCGTCATTGAAAAACTATGAAAGACATCCTCAAGTATTTGAGAGGGACTAATAAATTGTTCTTGGTCTATGGGGGTGGGAAACTGAAATTTGAAGGCTATACCGACTCTAGCTTCCAAAGCGATATCGATGACTCGAAGTCAACCTCTGGGTTCATATTCATGCTCAATGGTGCTGCTGTCTCTTGGAAGAGTTTCAAGCAAGACAATACAGCAGATTCCACCACTGAGGTAGAATACATTATTGATGCCTCAGCTGCAGCAAAGGAGGCTGTTTGGATAAGGAATTTCGTCCAAGAGTTGGGCATCATTCCTAATGGACTTGCTCTTGTCCCGGTGTTTTGTGACAACACGGGAGCCATTGCTCAAGCAAAGGAGCCAAGGTCTCATCAGAAGTCCAAACATGTATTGAGAAAGTACCACATCCTCCGAGAGATTGTGGAAAGATAAGAAATGTCGATTGACAAAGTCGACTCCGCAGATAATGTTGTTGATCCACTAACTAAGCCTTTACCTGGTGATAAGTGCAAGATTTACACTTAATTTATATTAAATTCCATTTTGAATTATGCTTGTTTCGAACAGAATTATGAGTTTTTGGTTTGTTTTGATTGTCTTTTCAGGAATGGAGAAAAAGCGGACACGAAGCCAAGTGAGCCAAGAAAACAAGTGCACAACCAACACACTATCGGACAGAACCTCGCGCGCAGCTGCACGCACATACTTGAAAGAATCGGCCAGAGACTTGCACGCGGCCGCGCCCCATCACATCCAGGCGCGTGTGCACCAATACTGGCGAATGACCAGAAACTTACGCGCGGCCGCGCGACCGCGCGTACACATGCACGGGCCAGTGAGCAGAAGCAGCCGCGCCAGAACTTGCGCAACCGTGCGCTATGAGTTCCAAAAAACTATAAAATCGCGATTCTTAGGTCACGGAAGGGGATTCAACCGCCCTTTGGAGAAAGTCACGAGAACAGCCGCCCTTGGAGAAGAAAAGGCGCGAAAATCAGAGTGTACACACGAGACGAAGATTCAGAGTGCGAAGAACATTTACAAATACGAAGAACGACGAATCTAGGGACGGAGACGACACCTCGGATTTGTTCTTTTTCCTTCGCTTTTACATTTTCGTTGTCTAAAATGTTGAACATGTCTTGTCTTCGCTTGGATTTCGTGATGAGCTAATTTTCCATTTTAGAGAATGATGTAGCTTTGTGGACACGATGATTTGACGTGGTTATTTTATATGATTGAATTCCATTTCATATTTAATTGTGTTTCTCTGTGTTTATTTCACTGCAATTTACTGGCCATAAATTGTTTGTTGTTTGATTAATTCTATAACTCGGGAGAGGGACTAAGATTGTAGATCATTAGAAACACATCGTTGAATGTCTATATTGTTCGAAAGGCGTATAACTTTAGCGAGGCTTAGGTAAGAACATCGTTTGTATTTATCAATCAAACTTAGATTTTATTAGGAGTAATTGAATCGAAGTTTGATTGATACAATTTATTCGTCACTTGGGAAAGGGGGAATAAAATAATTAAGTGTTCTTGGCCATTAAATAATTGGAATTCAGGAATATAAATTTAACTGGGAATAATTGGCGTGGAAACTTGGTGAAATCATTTCTCTAGATATTTTCTCTAATTGTTATTCTTCAATTCGGTGATTAGATTAATCATTTTTTTTGAATTAATTCGTTCAAACAAACCAATCTTGTTATTGATTTGTCTAGATAAAGTTTTGACTATTTTAATTACAAGCATTGATATATATTTTTATACACACTCCTCGTGGGATTGACATTTACACTCCAAAGTGCATTTTACTATAACTTGACATCGTGCGCTTGCGAGTATTTAAGAAAACACGCAACAAGTTTTTGGCGCCGTTGCCGGGGAGTGTCAAAATATAAATTTATATCAGTATTGTTACCAATTAGTCTAGATTTTAATTTAGAGCTTTATTTTATTTTTATATTTATTGGGTTGTTCATTTTTTTCTGTTTGACAGTGCATGCTAAGATTGCAATACCCAAACTCGCTTATTTTTTATCCGGAGATCAAACGAACTGCGAGAAGATTAAGAAAAGCGAGAAGGGAAGAAATCAAAGCGATGGCTGATAACACAGAGAATGACCGACAGATGCCGCCTGAGGCTATACCAATCAGAGATCACTTCCGACCAGTGATCAATCATCATTATTCTGGCATTGCTCGAGGGACCATCAACGCAAATAATTTCGAGCTGAAGCCTGCTCTGATCAACATGGTTCAACAGAACCAGTTTGGGTAAGCCGCTACTGTAGATCTTCATCTACATCTCAGAACATTCTTGGAGATAACGGACATGGTAAAAATAAATGGTGTTTTTGATGATATTATTCGACTGCGCTTGTTTCCTTTTTCTCTTAGGGACCAAACTAGAGGATGGCTCCAATCCCTTCCCTTGGGAAGTATAACTACATGGCAGGAGCTAGCGACGAAATTTCTAGCGAAATACTTTCCCCCTTCAAAGTCTGCACAGTTGAAGATTGAGATAAGTACTTTTAGGCAAACTGATTTTGAGCAGTTGTACGAAGCTTGGGAAAGATATAAAGATTTATTGAGGAAGTGCCCGAATCATGGCTTTGAAGACTAGGTACATATTGAATTATTTTACAACGGTCTAAATGGGCAAACAAGAGGAACAGTGGATGCAGCAGCTGGTGGCACAATCTTTGCCAAATCTCCTGAGCAAGCCTATGACTTGCTTGAGCAGATGACTATAAATAGCTACCAGTGGTCGACTGAGAGATCTGGAGTGAAGAGGGCTGTTGCAGTTTATGTTGTGGATCCGATTACATCACTCACAGTCCAAGTGTCTGCACTGACCACACAACTAGCAGCTATGAACAAAGTGAGCACAGCAGAGACTGAGGGTCCACCGATTTGTGCTGAAGAACAATCTCTTCCTGAAGAAGCTCAGTATATCAACAACAAAAATTTTGGAGGATTCGGCGGTTATCGAGGTAACCCTCCCCCTAATACTTATCATCCTGGGTTGAAAAACCAAGAAAATTTTTCTTATGCAAACAATAAGAATTTGTTGAATCCTCCACCGGGGTTCAATACATCAAATGGGGAAGGGAAGCCATCATTTGAAGGTTTAGTTGGGACATTCGTTTCTGATATGATAAGAGGATGGCTAGGACTGAGTCTAGGCTTGACAACCTAGACACCCACATGGCAAGTATTGGAGCTACTTTGAAAATCCTTGAATCGCAAGTGGGGCAGATAACGAAGCAACTCACGTCTAAACCGTCAGACGCAGTACAAAAGACTGCAGACCCAAATCTGGGGGAAGTGAATTCTATCTTTATAAATCACGAGAAGATTGGGATGATAGAAGGAGAAGAGAAAAAATTTGATTGCACAACCAGCCGTGAAGATAAGCCGACTCCAAGCAAAGGAAACCGAGGTAAGAAAGGTATGAGTTATGATTTTGATCAATGTATTGATCTTTCTTTGCTCCCCTATCCCCGGATATTTTTACAATTACAAGCTGAATTTCACAAGAAAAAATGTCTTGAAGATCTCAAGACCCTACACTCTAATATTCAGTCTGCAGAGCAGGAAGAGGTGGCATTTACTGGAGGAGATGATAAGGACAGGCAAGTAAATCTTCCTCAGAAGCTACAAGACCCCGGAGAAATTGTAGTACCATGTGAAATAAGGGGTAAATTTGGAGAAAAATCTATCTGTGATTCAGGAGCGAGCGTGAATATAATGCCAAGTTCTCTTTACGAGAAACTTGGATTGAGCAGGATAAAGCCCACAGGACCAAGCTTGCAGATGGCAGATAAATCGGTCAGGACACCGCTGGGTATTGTGGAAGATGTTGAACTTAAGATTGATAAAATAAGGCTTCTAGCAGATTTTGTGGTGCTTGACATGGGGAACAATCAGAATGTTTGTGCTATTTTAGGACGACCATTTTTGGCTACTGCTGGAGCCGTCATTGATTTGAGACAAGGAAAACTGACCATGGAGGTTGATGGTCAAAACGTAGAACTCAAGGCTTCCAAGATATCATATGACACCCACCATGAACATGATTGGTATAGTCGGGCTGACGACGTTAAACCAAGCGCTGTGTGGGAGGCAACCCACAATTTTTATTTTTTAGCATTCATTTTGTTTTTATTATTTTATTTTATTTTACTCCCTTAGTTGTTAATTTTACCCACCGCCAGATCTATCACCGCTGCAGCCCATGGACGAGGATGATGAAGATGCTGCGGACGACAACTCGAGCGCCCGAGTTCTGACACTCGTGCGCGAGGTATGTATTGTCGCGTTCTTTTTATTTCTATACATTGAGGACAATGCATACTTTAAGTTTGGGGGGTGAAATTGCTTGCTTGCTTGTTAGAATTTTTTTTTTTCTCAGTAGTTAAATTGATTTTTTTCTTTCTTTAGTTTTTATTTATTTCATGCTAGATTTGTTAGGAAAAATCATGGATAAGTAAAATGTGTGACCGATGATGAAAATTGAATGGCGATCCGGAAGTATATATGTGTCCATGATAACTTAGGAGTCACAATTATTTTGCACTGTCGTGTTTGTTGATACTATCGTTGCTTAGAGACAAGTTGTATGCCTGTGATGCTAAATAGATGAGGAAGATCTGATTCTTGGTAATTCTTACATGACATTGATTGACACTTTTGCAAACATAGAAATGATCTAGGCAATTTTTTTCACAATATCTTTGGGCGTTTTGCTATCAATTGTAGCCCTTTGAGCTTCGAATTAATTGAGATGCTTAGAATTTCTTTTGTACCTACCTCGTATATCATTTTTGGTTGAAAAAATGCATGTGATTAGTTTGTATGAATTGACTAATGGATTGACGGAAATCTAGAACTTGCATGAACACTTTTCGAGGCGAAATACGGATAATATGTGACATAGGAATGATTTAGGCGATCTTTGGAGCCGTTTTGAGCCTTGAGCCGACCAAATGCACATGAAATATCCCTAGTGTCCCATTTTGAGCCTACTAAAAATCAAGTGGTGTATGTAAATGACATACAATTAGCACCCATTTGTATCTATTCTACATCCCACAACGACTACCTAATGAAGCTTATACACTTATTGTCCTACCTAATTTTGAGAGAAATAAGTTCATGGGTGTTGTAATGATTCAAATACTCCTTGAAAAGAAAAAGCAAAATCAAATGTGCAAAAAGGAGTTGGCAAAAAAAAAAGTAAAGAGATCAAAGGAATGAATCAAACAAAAGTGGTGAAAAAGGAAAAATTGGAAAATGGAGGATATGATTGGGAAGAAAACAATAAAGCGATGGTGAATGAAATGAGAGTGAAAATGATGAAGATTTGATTATTTCTCTCAAATTTTGATTCTCATACCTTTTATTGTAGCCATGAGCCGTGGCCTAATGTTACAAGCCTACAAGACCTATTAACCTTGTCACATTTATCCAATATACTAGTGGAGAAAAGTTGTTCAAGTCAAGCCTATAGATAACTGAAAAAAATTGTCAACACGTATAAATTCTAATCACTTGCTTACAAGCATCTCATTGTGTGATTTCATCTTTGGCATACTTGTGTTGACTATCTTTGAGCCAAATAATCACTGATAAAGTCCCATGTGATCTGTGAATGCAAATTTATATGTTGATGAAGTGTGAGTTGAACTGAACTGAGGATTTTTTGATTCTATAAGGCGAATGGGTATTACAACTCTATTTGAGCATTCGATTGGGTAAACGAACATTGACATACCACACACACACGTGACTCTTGAAAAATCGTGAATTACATGAATTTAGATAAGGCGGAGGTCAACATCACTTTTCGCATATCCATGACTATAGTAGTTTACGTAATTTTTTTCCTTAATTATTAGCTTTTATTCTATTTTGCTCGGGACTAGCAAAAGTTCAAGTTTGGGGGGTTTGATAAGTGTATGATTTGCACTTAATTTATATTAAATTCCATTTTGAATTAAGCTTGTTTCAAACAGAATTATGCGTTTTTGGTTTGTTTTGATTGTCTTTTCAGGAATGGAGAAAAAGCGGACACGAAGCCAAGTGAGCCAAGAAAACAAGTGCACAACCAACACACTATCGAAAAGAACCTCGCGCGCAGCTGCGCAAGATCACACGCAGCCGCGCGCATATACATGAAAGAATCGGCCAGAGACTTGCGCGCGGCCGCGCCACATCACGCGCAGGCGCGCGCGCACCAATACAGGCGAATGACCAGAAACTTACGCGCGACCGCGCGCACACATGCACGGGCCAGCGAGCAGAAGCAGCGGCGGCAGAACTTGCACAACCGTGCGCTATGAGTTCCAGAAAACTATAAAATCGCGATTCTTAGGTCACGGAAGGGGATTCAGCCGCCCTTTTGAGAAAGTCACGAGAACAGCCGCCCTTGGAGTAGAAAAGGCGCGAAAAATCAGAGCGTACACACGAGACGAAGATTCAGAGTGCGAAGAACATTCACAAATACGAAGAACGACGGATCTGGGGACGAAGACGACACCTCGGATTTGTTCTTTTTCCTTCGCTATTACATTTTCGTTGTCTAAAATGTTGAACATGTCTTGTCTTCGCTTGGATTTCGTGATGAGCTAATTTTCCATTTTAGAGAATGATGTAGCTTTGTGGACACGATGATTTGACGTGGTTATTTTATATGATTGAATTCCATTTCATATTTAATTGTGTTTCTCTGTGTTTATTTCACTGCAATTTACTGGCCATAAATTGTTTGTTGTTTGATTAATTCTATAACTCGGGAGAGGGACTAGGATTGTAGATCATTAGAAACACATCGTTGAATGACTATATCGTTCAGAAGGCGTATAACTTTAGCGAGGCTTAGGTAAGAACATCGTTTGTATTTATCAATTAAACTTAGAGTTTTTTAGGAATAATTGAATCGAAGTTTGATTGATACAATTTATTCGTCACTTAGGAAAAGGGGAAAAAAATAATTAAGTGTTCTTGGCCATTAAATAATTGGAATTCAAGAATATAAATTTAACTAGGAATAATTGTCGTGGAAACTTGGTGAAATCATTTCTCTAGATATTTTCTCTAATTCTTATTCTTAATTGTTATTCTTCAATTCGATGATTAGATTAATCCTTTGTTTTGAATTAATTCGTTCAAACAAACCAATCTGGTTATTGATTTGTCTAGATAATGTCTTGACTATTTTAATTACAAACATTTATATATATTTTTATACACAATCCTCGTGGGATCGACACTTGCACTCGAAAGTACATTTTACTATAACTTGACATCGTGCGCTTGCGAGCATTTAAGAAAACACGCAACACCTGGACCATTATTCGAGAAGCATCGCGAATCGATGGGTTTGAAGCATATGGGTAGTTGGATCTAGTGCAAGTGGGAGATTGTTATAGTAGGTGCCCGTCAAGCCAAGTGTTGGTCGAGTGTTCACAATGAAACTCTATGTATAAACAATCTTTATTTAATAATATTTAAAATTATTGTTTTGGCACATCTTTATCTGTATACCCATGCTAGTTTCACAGATAAAGTCCTTGAATATATAAATAGTAGAAAGAATATGAGATGCTCATATGATGAGTATCATGAAACTCATATTTTCAATACTGTATATTCTAAATAGTTCCTAGTCGATTCAGCCGCCGCTAAGAAGGATATAGGCCGCCCGAGTTTGAGACTATTATCTGCGATGTGAGTATCATGTTTCATTGGTAGGGGACATTGTGATGTCCGAACATGCAGATAGGTGCTCCTTGTAGATTGCACTGAACAACCCTCTATATAGGACTTTCCAAGTGGTTCTCACTTATCGAGTGGAAACGTCCTAGTTTATGGTTATACACCATTAGTCTTTATGACCTGGGATAACATTGAGACTCTATATGCTAGCATTGCACTTTGATTTGTTTACCGACTCTCGTGGGGTCATCAGGTGGCAAGGTTGGGTGTTTTGTCGAAACATATAGAAGTCGATGCATTGTAGTCGGGGATTCACCTGTTACCTTCGGGTATGGATATCCTATGTGATCTCATGTATATGTAGTATGAAATCTCTGATCAGAATATGGTGATAATTATGAAAGGGATTTCATAGATTACACCATCGATAAAACTACGACATGACACATAGTATCGATTCTTTGACAACTCTCGATATACCAATAGTTGTTGAATCGGTCAGGATATATGAGATGAAGTGACCGTACTGTACGCTAACCATAATTTAATGGTTCTTGCAGGCACTATCATTTGATATCTAGGGAATCATGTAAGCGATGCTGCTAGGCGTTTAACGTGATTGGTTGGGTACTATCAGACTTGAGTTCTGACGTTCTTGTTATCAAGGAGTTGATAAGTAAGAACGGAGAAATTGGGGTATGCTCGTATAAGGACATGTTTAGTCCCGAATCACATGGAGATGTGAACCCACTGCTAGTTGTATCAATGAACCATTGAGGGCCACACAAGTACTAACTTACTAGATCCCGTTGAGAAGAAAAATAGTTCAATGTGTTGAACGGCTTATAAAGGAGTTTATAAGCGTAAATAAAAATATAAGTAAGACTTCTATAAAGAGAATGTAACTTTTAATTAATGAAGGTGTTCCTAAATTAAAAGTTGGCCAAACAAATAATGTATTTGAAAATTGTGATTTTCATAAACATTATTTTGGACTAAATTAAATTTATTCAAGTGTTGAATTAATTAAACACTAGTGAGCCTAGTAGTGTCCAAATAATTAAATTAATTCAAGTGTTGAATTAATTAAATAACATTGGGCCTTGTACAGCCCAATTAGAAATAATTATTAAACTAATGGGCTTGAGTAAAATCAAGTAAATGTTAAATGGTCTCTTAAATGTGTGAGTCATTTAAATAAAACTCCATGGGCCTTGTAATTGTTACAAGCCCAAGTAAAATGCATGCTTGAAAGGTGAAGGGTTGGAGACAACTTTTGAGTTAATGGCATAGCATGCACATGCAATTTTTTGCTTTAACTTTTTCCACAACCAGGAAAGTCTTCCTCCCTTCTCTCCTACAAGCACTTGAACGAAATTTTTGTTCAAAAATTCACTCAATTTTTCTTCAATTGTTGAGGAAAAAAAACACTTCTCAAAGAAAAATCCTCTAATTTTTCTTGTGCAATATTAGAGGGGAACTAGCTTGTTGGTGGTGGGCTATATTTTGAGCAAGGAGTGCTCAAAGGAGACTTGTAAATTGTCATCCTTTGAAGATCTTAAGTGTTTGATAACTAAGTTGGAGCCACAATCAATCTTTTAAGATTGATAGGTATATTTCTTTAAAACACAATATGTATGACATATTTTGTGTTATGTTATTTGCTACACACTATAGTGGTTGAGGTGCTCGGTTTTGTTATTAAAAATAATTTTTTGAAACTTGTTGCGCATTTCGGGCACCTTAAACGATCCCTTTCAAGTATTTTGAAATATTGATAGTTTAGGTTTGATAAAAAGGTTGACAATTCAATGTTATGAATTCTTCTTTTGAGTTTCAAATATAGTTGGTTGTTTTAATTTAAAATGATGTCAAAATATTATATAAATCATATGTATTGGACGAATTTGGAGTAGAAATATTTTTTTGTTTTAGTACTTTTTAAGAAAAACGAGTAGTGGACGTTTCAATCGGTATCAGGGCAATGTTCGTGCAAAGGGTTGTGCCACTGCCAGTTCCGGAAATCTCAGTCGTCAAGCCTCAAGTCTGTAAGTTTAAATGTTTTAAATTCTTTTAATATTATCACATGCATATTTAAATGATTTATGCGATTAAGCTACATGTTTATGTTAGAGTAGGTGTCCATCGAGCCAAGTGTTGGCCGAGGGTTCATATTGAAACTCTATGTATAAACAATATTTATTTTAATAATATTTGAAATGATTGTTTTGGCACATTTTATCTGTATACACGTGCTTGTTGCATAGATAAAGTCCTTGAATATACAAATAGTAGAAAGAATATGAGATGCTCATATGATGAGTATCATGAAACTCATATTTGGAATACTGTATATTCTAAGCAGTTCCTAATCGATTCAGCCGTCACTAAGAAAGATATAGGCCGCTCGAGTTTGAGACTAGTATCTGCGATGTGAGTAGCATGTTTCATTGGTAGGGGACATTGTGATGTCCGAGCATGCAGATAGGTGTACCTTGTAGAGTGCACTGAACAACCCTCCATAGAGGACTTTCCAAGTGATTCTCACTTATCGAGTGAAAACGTCCTAGTTTATGGTTGTACACCATTAGTTCATATGACCCGGAACAACATTGTGACTCTATATGCTACCATTGCACTTTGACTTGTTTACCGACTCATATGGGGTCATCAGGTGGAAAGGTTGGGTGTTTTGTCGAAACATATAGGAGTCTATGCATTGTAGTAGGGGATTCACCACTTACCTTCGGGTATGGATATCCTATATGATCTCATGTATATGTAGTTTGAAATCTCTGATCAGAGTGTTGGTGGTAATTAAGAAAGATGTTTCTTAGATTACACCATCAATGCAACTACGACATGACACATAGTATCGATTCTTTGACAGCTCTCGATATACCAATGGTTGTCGAGTCGGTCGGGATATATGAGATGAAGGGACCGTACTGTACGCTAACAATAACGGAATTGTTCTTGCAGGCAATATCATTTGATACCTAGGAAATCATTTAAGCGATGTTGCTAGGCGTTTAACATAATTGGTTGGGAACTATCATACTTGAGTTCTGACGTTCTTATTATCAAGGAGTTGATAAATAAGAATGGAGCGGCTGAGGTATGCTCATATAAGGACATGTTTAGTCCCGAATCACATAAAGATGTGAACCCACTGCTAGTTGTATCATTGAACCCTTCAGGGTCACACAAGTACTAACTTTCTAGATCCCGTTGGGAAGTAAAATAGTTCAATGTGTTGAACGGCTTATAAAGAAGTTTATAAGCACAAAGAAAAATAGTAGTATGACTTTATAAGAGGATTATGGAGAATGCAACTTTAAATTTGTGAAAGTGTTCCTAAATTAAAAGTTGGCTTAAATAAATAATGAATTTGAAAATTGTGATTTTCATAAATATTGTGATGGACTAAATTAAATTAATTCAAGTGTTGAGTTAATTAAACACTAGTGGACCTAGTAGAATCTAAATAATTAAATTAATTCAAGTGTTGAATTAATTAAATAATATTGGGTCTTGACGAGCCCAATTGGAAAAAATTATTCAATTAGTAGACTTGAGTAAAATCAAGTCTTAAATTGATCTCAAATGTATTTGAAATATTTAAATAAAAGTCCATGGGCTTTGTAAATGTTACAAGCCCAAATAATATGCATGGGGAGGTAAAGAGTTGGGAGACAACTTTTTCAATAAACAAGCCATGTGTCTCACATGAGCTTTAACTTTTTCAAGAATCAAGAAATGTATTCCAACCCTTTTTTTCTCCCTCAAGTGGCCGAAGCTTCTTGTAAGGCCAGAGAATTCGATTATCATAATCTGATATGATTTGTGGATAATTGAGATGTTATTATAGACGGAAATGATCAGACCGAGGAAAGCTGAAAAGAAGTTGGAATTATGTGCGAGGAAAAGACCTCGCGCATATGCGCGACCCCGCCGGGCGCATATGCGCGAGGCAGGCAGAGAACCTCGCGCATATGCGCGACATGGATTCGCGCATGTGCGCGAGGGTACCCGAGAGTTGTGAAGTACCTCGCGCATATGCGCGGAATAGGTGCGCGCATATGCGCAAGCTGCCGAGAAGGAAACTATAGAGACCAGTAGGTCTCGCGCATATGCACCGGTTGAGGTCGCACATATGCGCGAGACGTGTAGCACATAGAAGCCGCCACCTAGCCTTCACATGCATGATATATATATCAAAATCAAAATTTGGCATTCAGAATTCAGAAAACAAAAAAGGCCGAGGAAAGTTTGCCAGAAATCCTTACGCCTTTATATTTCGATCCGTCCGTTAGATTTTCAATCCGACATCAGTACCGTGTTTCTATTGACGAGAGGTTCAACTGGACGTAAGTTTTATTAAATTCTGATATCGTTTGAAATTATGATATTGGGGGAATTACGATTTGACTGATATATTGTGTTCTAGGTATACTTATCAGTATATAATTGAAGTCAGATCGAAAAACGGACTGTTTATGTAATTGTTATGATTTTTCAGAACTAATATGATCGAGATTGTACAGATTTGATATTACGACCTGTTATTATTGAAGATTATGATCCGTATTGATATCGATTATGAGTTGTGGTATTATATCTGTGATGTTGAGATTGACAGGGTTATCAAAACTGTATTTTTATGCCGTCGAAACATTAGTAGATTTATTTTGATCAGATTAAGTATTGATTGAGATTGTATCATGATATCGTTGATATGGATCAGATTATGTTTGATTTGAGTATTGATCAGAACAGGTTTTGAATTGAGTTATACATTGATACAGTGTGTTCGATATTTGTATTGCCAGATTGATTTGACAGGCAGTGAGTTTGAGACTTCGACAGAGTCAGATCGACAGAACGAAACGAAAGGTATAAATTGATGTTGATGCGGGATTGCACAACTCGAGTCCGATTCGACTTGAGTTTCCCAAAATCACATACTTCATCTTATTGCATTGATATTTGCAATTGATGTGATTGCTATCTTTGATCTATTGATTTATGTATTGAGTCATAGGCTGATACGCCTAGTCTTAGACGATTGATCTCGTGACAGAGGTACCCGGTAGTGATGGAATCGTCACTAGGCCATTGCACATTGTCATAGAGGTTTGGCAGGATATGCCAGGGCTGATACGCCTAGATGATTGGCCGATATGCCAGGGCGGATATGCCTAGTCTGTGACGGATAGGTCAAGACACCGGATGTTTGGTTATATAGAAGTGGATAGAATTGGAGTTTCTTCTATTAATGATGTTCGATATGGAAAGAGCCAAAGTCCGCGAATAAGAACGTACCACTACCCTGATCGGGAGTGTAGGTGGGTGTAAGTTCTTATTCAGATCGGGATCCCTAGATTAGGATGAGTCGAGTCAGAGTCTAGGAATCACGGAGTGTGATTCGGAGTTTGTATTGATTCATGTTTCTGATTTTGATACATGTTATGAATATCTGTTTCATGTTGTTATATTTGTTTATATGAAATGCATGTATACATGATTTATACTGGGAATGTAATTCTCACCGGAGTTGTCCGGCTGTTGTCTTGTTTGTATGTGTGCTTGACAACAGGTGGGACAGGATCAAGATCAGGAAGAGGATGAGAGATTATAGTTAGCGTGGAGATCCGGGCCTAGAAGCAGAATAGGATTCAGCACTGGATGTATAGTCGTTGAACCTAGTTGAGATAGTGACATGTAGTACATGATTTGTACTTTACTCTTGACATGTATAACAGATAGATTAGTGTCACGTTTCCGCATTTATAATTTAAAAAGGAAAAAATTTAGTCTCACTTTTCTTAATTGTTATATTTGACATTAATAATGATTAAGACATGAATTAGCGTCCGAGTCCCCACACTTCTCCTTGGTTTTTTCTCTCAATATTTGCTTCTTCTTTTGTTTGAAAAAGCATACTCTTCTAAAAAAAATACTCTAATTTTTCTAGTGCAAAATTAGAGTGGATCTTCTTTGTTAGTGGCGGACCTAATTTGAAGGAAAGAATCTATTTGAGCAAGGAGTGCTCTAGGAAGCTTGTATATTTGTCTGCCATTGAAGAGCTAAGTTGTTTAACAACTTAGCTGGAGCCATCATCAATCTTTGAGATTGATAGGTAAAACACTTAAACACCCTATGTATGTTTGTGTTTTATTTGTATTTGTTACACACTAAGTGAGGGTGCTTGGGTTTTGCTCTTGTAAATTATTTTTAAAACTTCTGTTGCGCATTCCGTGCATCCGTATACGATTCCCTTTTCAAGTGGTATCAGAGCTTAGGTAACTTTTTGTGTAGATAATACATGATATTGTATTGAGAAATTATTTCTAACCGCATGAGAAATCTACACAACGAATCGAGGGCCGATTTTTGGGGGTATTTCGGTGCATGGTTGCTGCCCGAACTGCCCGAAACACCCCACAAAAATTAAAAAAATTGTGTTGGCCGGAATCCGGCAATGGAGATCCGGTAACGACGATGACGGCTAGGGTTTTCAAAAGTGTTTTGGGATATCAAAGTGTCATGAACCCTAAGTTTGTTGGACCATTAATATGGTTGACATATTTTGTGAAATTTAAATGGGCCAAACTTTTTTTGAAAAATGTCTCTTTGGGCCCTTAAGTTTAAATTTACAAAATGTGGATATATTTTCTCATAAAATAAATAATTGAAGTCGGACTTTAATTATTTATAGTAAATTGTGCAAGAAATTGGGTTATAAATAAATTAATTAGAAAGTGAACAAAGAGTTTGTTTACTTTGTTGATTTAATTTATAATCGTGGCGGTTGATGATTGGATCAAGATATATAATATTGAATCAATTGATTATTGTGATAATTAATTGATGGTGTATGATATGCAATATTATGTATGAAGGGTGATCAAAAATCCAAGCCCAATTTGCTAGTGTAAGCTAGAATATTTTTTGTTGAATGATTGTAATAATTATCAATTTATAAGTGTTCTTGCTTTTTTGCTCGTTCCCACCCAATGAGATATATCCAGGGATATTTATTTGTAAATATTAGTATAGTGGAAGATCAAGATTGGAAGATGGTGGGCCTTGATGATTACGAAGATCGAAGACATGTAAATATTGGAAGCTTATGTAATTATGCATTTGCATCCCATGCATTCCCTAGGATTGGACCTAGGCCCGTGTTTGGCTCACACGGGCCATTATTGTTGGGACGATTGATCATCCTTGTTAAGTTTACTGTTTTTAATATGTGCATGATATATGATAAATAATGAGTATGTGCGTTATCACGTGATAATAACAAATTTGCATGAATCCGGCAAACATACGATCAAATATAGAAAGCTTTTAAATAAAATTAATGATGAGACCTTTCAAAATTAAAAACCCTCATTTTGAATGAGATTCAAAATTCATATTAAGCTCGAAAAGGGGAATTATAAAGATGTTTATAATTTTCATGTCTTCCATCGACAATGGATGCATGATTAACACTACATGTGCTCAGTGCTCGGCTCATATTATTGGGGGAACCCTGGAAGCCGTAAATCTGTGACATCCATTGACATGGTTATGTGAATTACGTGGAAATCCCATGATTTTTGCTCATATTATTGAGGGAACTCATGGCGACCGTCCATTAAGGTTCAACATCGATGGGTAAGGCTTGACACGTAAAGATGAACGACGTCATATTATTGGGTCCTAATCAAACGTGAGACAAAATTTTATGTAGAGGGTTGAATGGTGTGAAGGGCCTAAAACTCCTTTCTTGAAAATTTGCGGAAAATTAAAAATTTTCTTTTTAAAAGAACTTAAATGGCCTCATTCATAAAATCACTGGTGAATCAAGTTCAATATTTCAAAATATTGCAGCGGAAGAAAATCAAAGTTTTGCCAACAACAACGATTTAAAAATATCCAACAACTGATAAAAATTGTTTGCGAAGAAAATAACAACTGCTGCTCTGAGGTCCTCGGGTGCCACTACTGCCGACCCAAGCTGGCTCACTGGTCCCTGCCCTCGGCCCTGGCCTCATCAGTACCTACAACAATCAAGTCTAGTGAGCCTAAAGACTCAGCATGCATATATCACAGGTAACGAGTAAAAATCTGAATTTAAAATATGCATGTGATAAAATATCCTGTCCTGAGGCATACTGAAAATAATCTGTACTGAGCAATTATAATACGTGCATAACTGAACTGGAAAATCACTATAAAAATATTTGCTCCTTGGAGCCTGTACTGAAATAACTGGTAAAATTTTCTGTTGAGATTATGTTTTACGCCTGTGGCCACTGCACTAAGCTGAACTGATCGGTAACTGGCTACCGGGGAGGCTGAAACTGAACTGAGCTGGCCGGTCACTGGCGACCGGGTGGTACCATACTGAACTGATCGGTCACTGGCGACCGTATAAAATAACACTCCCACATAGTGAATGAACCACAAGCCATATCGCATAAATCTCAAAAATAATCATTTTCTATTTAATGCACGTAAAATAATTAACTGGCGTAATGAAAATTCCTGTAATTTTACCAACTGGATTGGATTGGATCGTTCCCAGGCTCGCTGCAACCTAACTGTGCCATGAAAAATATGCAATAGCTTAAACATGACCAACTATGCAATTTACGTTCAAAAGATGCGACTATGACGCCTAATGACTTCGCATTTAATCATGACTCCGAGCCATCCTGAACCGACACTGAACCGACGTATAGTCATGATTAAAATATGCTGAAAAATAATAAAATAATGTTCCTAAAATGATAGGGTCGAAATCTAGGTGGAATGGAGGCCAAAACACGAAACGCTCTTTCGAGAGTCAATTTGGCACATTGCACCGTAAATTCTCGTACGACCTCAAAAATGATCCAAATGATGAACGGTCAAAAACATGACCTTCCTAACTCAATGAGGCACTGTCCAGTCCAAGGCCATGGGCTAAAAGCCAACCATGAACTCGAACGAGCCTCTGAACCGACACAGCAACTTGCTGTAATTTCCAGCAGCTGCGCAACTACAAGACTTGCGTTGGTTTCGAGACTATAGGCCATTAGGGGCGTGAACTACCGACCAGAGACTCTTACCAACATCCCAAGGAATGATTTGAACCATGGCTAAGGGCCATAGGCCAGCCACAATCCGCATCACACCATAACTCAACCGAAGGGTCCAACCGAGAGCAACGTGCATGCGTGTGTAGTGTTTATGCTAAGATCGATGTCTCGTGTCGTTCCAATGGCCATTTGATTGACCATGGCACGATCTAGACATCTAGGAGCATGATATGAACCGTGGCTAAGGGCCATAGGCCAACCAAGATCCACACCAAGCAAACACAAACCGAAACTAAAAGCTGTCCAACCGAAGTAGCCGAAGGGGTATAGGGGCTGTTGTGATGTTTTTATTAAAAACCGATGAACCATGGACCAAGCCACCAAAAGGGCAACTTAGTCACGTCTTAGACTTGCTAGGGAAGTGATCCAACCATGGCTATAGGCCCTTGGGGCAGCCAAGATCAGATCCTTCCTCCATGACAAGAAACTGAATTTTCGAACAACATTTTCTGCACCTATGGGGACTTGCTGTCATTCTGAATTTCCAGCAAGCATGGAGCTGGTTTGAATGGACCAACATGGTCCTAATGCATCCTACTACATGTATACAAGCCGCCTTGGGAGCCTGGAGTCGATCCAATACCTGAAACTCACAAACCAAAAGAAATCGTGAAGCTTGCCATGAAGAGCCGAAATTCTGCATGTGTGTTCCCAAAATATTTTGACATGTATCTCGGTTTTTGCTTGCTAAAACATGATCATGTACTGAAAAATAAATGATAATATGACTTGATTGAGGTTTGAAAGAAATCTAGACATGCCTGGTTTCGTTTCGAAAGAAAACGAAAAGAAGAGACGAGACGGCGCGGAGGAGACGGAGTGGCTTGCTTCTCTACCTTTCTTGGCTCTCGATTTTTCTCCCTTTCTCCCTAGCTGTTATTCACGTTTTTTCTACTGAAAAGGGGTCTTATTTTCGGTGGAGGTGGAGGGGGGAGTGATGGTTATGAAGGTGAGGAGAAGGGTGCACAAAAATAGGATCATATCAAGACCAAGTCTTCATGCATTTGAATTTTGAATTTTGAATTGCTATCAAATGATCTCTTGGGTGGTTCTAGACTATAGTGGCCGATTTTATCATGCCAAACAAGGGTTAGGATAGTGGTCTAGTATTAATTAATTAAGGTGGAAAAATAGCTAAAAGAATTAGCATGCTAATCAACCAAGAATGGGTCAAAGGTGAGTTGGCAAGTCCTAGTTTGTTCTTCTAGGGATGTGGCCGAAAATGCATGATAAATGGTAGGGGGAAAATTGATTATCTAGTAATTTAATAACCCTTAAAAGCCTTACTAATCCTTTAATTAATTTAGTGAACTAACCCCTTAATTAAGTAACTTAAATGAGCTCATTTCTTAATCACCTCCAATAATTAAATTAAAATCCTCAACTAACTTAAATAATTCCTTAAACTTCTTTTTTTTTTAACTTAAATGAACTTACTTGCTAGCTAAATTAACTTCTGGAAATATTTCTCAAATCTTAAATTCTATCTCAAAACTCCAACTCCGGTCCGGCCTCACTGAAAATACTGAAATGCTAAAAATCAATCTACTGAACTGAAATAATGAAATAATTAACTTCAAACAAATGCATTTAAAATAATCATGCAATGAAGTCAATTAAATTTAAAAATCTAGAATTATGCATGGCTTATACGTCTACTGACTTACGGGTTCTACAATCCTTCCCCCCTTAAATAAATTTCGTCCTCGAAATTAGAACTCACCGAATAACTCGGGGTATCGACTTCTCATCTCCGGCTCAGACTCCCACGTAGCTTCCTCCTCTGAATGGTTGAGCCATTTGACTTTGACTCGCTTAACCAACTTGTTCCGAAGTTTCTTCTCCTGTCTGTCTAGGATCTGCACGGGTCTCTCCTCATAAGATAAGTTCGGAGTAAGCTGCAACGGCTCGAAATTCAGCACATGCGAAGGATTTGCCATATACTTCCTCAGCATGGAGACGTGAAAGACATTGTGTACTCCGGCCAGATTTGGCGGAAGAGCCACACGATACGCTAGCGTTCCAACTCTGTCGAGGATCTCAAACGGTCCAATGAATCTCGGACTGAGCTTCCCTTTCTTGCCAAATCTCATGACACCCTTCATAGGTGCCACTTTCACGAAGACATGATCGCCCACTGCAAACTCTAACTCTCTCCTCCGCTGATCGGCATAACTCTTCTGTCGGCTCTGGGCAGTCCTCATCCTATCACGGATCTTGACTACTACATCTGCTGCCTGCTGAACAATCTCTGGACCCAACTCTGCTCTCTCTCCTACTTCATCCAAATGAACAGGAGATCTACACTTGCGACCATACAGCGCTTCATACGGAGCCATACCTATAGACGACTGGAAACTGTTGTTATAGGTGAACTCTACCAATGGTAAGTTCGACTCCCAACTCCCAGAGAAATCAATGACGCAAGCACGGAGAAGATCCTCTAAGATCTGAATAACTCGCTCCGACTGTCCATCTGTCTGCGGATGGAAAGCTGTGCTAAACAGCAACTTCGTACCCAAAGTCGAATGCAAACTCTTCCAAAACGAGGAAGTGAATCTGGGATCTCTGTCGGATACGATAGAAACTGGAATACCATGGAGTCGGACTATCTCTCGGATATACAGCTCTGCATACTGAACCATGGTGAAAGTCGTCTTAATAGGCAAGAAGTGCGCTGATTTGGTAAGACGATCTACAATCACCCAGATAGCATTCGATCCTCTGGCTGACCTCGGCAATCCGGTCACAAAGTCCATGGTAATGTTCTCCCACTTCCACTCGGGAATAGGAAGAGGCTTGAGCAAACCTGTTGGTCTCTGATGCTCGGCCTTCACTAACTGGCAAGTCAGGCACTCGGATACAAAACGCCTGATGTCCTTCTTCATCCCTGGCCACCAATACAGTAGCTGCAGATCTTTGTACATCTTCGTACTCCTAGGGTGAATGGAGTACGGGGACGTATGGGCCTCTGATAAGATGTCTGCTAGGATATAATCACTGCTGGGAACCCATATCCTATCTCGGTATCTCACAATACCGTCGCTGACTGAATACAAAACACTGCCCTTAGCTTCATCTCTCTTCTTCCACTGTGCCAACTGCTCATCTGCTGCCTGACCGCTGCGAATACGGTCAAAAAGAGAGGACTGGATAGTCAAGGTAGATAAACGAGGAACTCTACCTCGAGGGTAAGTCTCAAGATCAAACCTCTGCATCTCAATCTGAAGAGGTTTCTGCATCGTCAAATGAGCCATCACTGCGACTTTCCTGCTCAAAGCATCCGCAACTACATTAGCTTTACCCGGGTGGTAGCTAATGTCACAATCGTAGTCTTTCACAAGCTCCAACCAACGTCTCTGACGCATGTTCAGCTCCTTCTACGTAAAGAAATACTTGAGGCTCTTATGGTCGGTAAAGATCTGGCACTTCTCTCCATACAGATAGTGCCTCAAAATCTTCAAAGCAAAAACTACGGCCGCTAACTCCAGATCATGGGTAGGGTAATTCTTCTCGTGGATTTTCAGCTGTCGAGAAGCATACGCTATCACTCTCCCATGCTGCATCAAAACTGCACCTAAACCAAGCTTCGAAGCATCGGTATAAAGGACAAACTCGCCGGGTCCTGATGGCATGGCCAAAACTGGTGCTGAAATAAGAGCTTGCTTCAAAGTATCGAAGCTCTTCTGACACTCCTCGCTCCACACAAACTTCACATTTTTCTTTGTCAGTGCTGTGAGTGGAACAGCGATAGAGGAGAATCCCTGGATGAATTTCCTGTAATATCCTGCTAGCCCAAGAAAACTGCGGATCTCTGATGCATTTTGAGGCACCACCCAATCTCTGACTGCTGCAACTTTCGCCGGGTCTACCTCAATGCCACTGCTAGAAACAATGTGGCCCAAGAACGCCACCTTCTCTAACCAGAATTCGCACTTACAGAACTTTGCGAATAGTTTATGTTTCTGCAATGTCTGCAACACTGTGCTCCTCCCGACTCTTGGAGTAGACGAGAATGTCATCTATGAACACTATCACAAACTGGTCGAGGTACGGCTGAAATACGCGATTCATGAGATCCATGAAGATCGCTGGCGCATTCGTCAGACCGAACGGCATCACAAGGAACTCGTAGTGACCATAACGAGTCCTGAAAGCTGTCTTCGAGACATCAGCATCTCTCACCCTCAACTGGTGATAACCGGAACGCAAATCTATCTTGGAGAAAATCGAAGCTCCCTGCAACTGGTCAAACAGATCCTCAATCCTCGGCAGTGGGTATTTATTCTTCACTGTAACCCTGTTCAACTCCCGGTAGTCAATGCAAAGCCTCATCGAGCCATCCTTCTTTTTCACGAATAAGACTGGCGCGCCCCATGGAGAAAAGCTCGGGCGAATGAACTCCTTGTCGAGAAGTTCCTGGATCTGCTTCTTAAGCTCTGCCATCTCTGTCGGTGCTAGTCGGTACGGCGCTTTGGATATCGGAGCCGTACCTGGCATAAGCTCAATGGAAAACTCCACCTCTCTCTCGGGTGGCATACCAGAGACGTCTTCGGGAAAAACGTCTAAGAAATCTCTGACAATCGGAACATCTGAGGCTGACTGGCTGGGTTCCTCGGGGACAGATAAAAAGGTTGCTAGAAATGCCCGACACCCTCTATGCATGAGCTTCCTAGCCTGAACATATGGAATAATGCGCGGTAAAGAAAAGTACCTGTCCGGCTCAAATAAGAACTGCTCCATTCCAGGCGGTCGGACAAGAACGGATCTCCGCTGGAAGTCTATCAACACTCTGTTCCTCAATAGCCAGTCCATCCCTAGGATGATGTCAAATTCCGGCATCGGTAACACGATCAGATCCGCATAAACAAGATTACCGTGCAGCTCAAGGTCTATATCTCGGATAACATTGGTGGCTGCCATCTCCTCGCCTGACGGCAACACTACTGAAAAGGTTGTATCTAGCCCAATGGTCTGGATCTTGAGAAAGTTTGCAAAGACCTCCGAAATAAATGAGTGAGTGGCCCCTGAATCTATCAAGGCCTTGGTAGCGGAACCAGATATAAAAATTTTCCCTGAAAGAGCGGAGCTCTAAGTTGAATCCCACTACAAGATCTAAACTTATAGACACGCAAAGGTCTAGGTTCCTCTAGCTTAATTTCCCCGAAATAAATCTGAGTAGAGCATGCAATCCTATAACAGTTCTAAGTTCAAAATCTAAATCCCGATTCCCAAAACGCGGAAATTCAAATAATAACTTAAAGTTTAAAGGTACCTGTCAACAACATAGTCTCCGGGTTGGCTTCCGCGGCATGGAGAGCAAAAACTCTGCCTTGGGTAGGCAGATTCCTCTGAGGGCACTGCAGCAACATGTGGTCTGGACTGCCACACTTAAAACACTTTCCTGAGCCAGCCATACATGCTCCAGGATGGCGACGTGAGCACCTGGGACAGACTGGGTGCTCCTGAGTCCTCGGGGCTGGGCGTCCCCGCTGCTGCTGCTGCTGCTGCTGCTGGCCTCTGTTCCTGGGCGGTCCATGAAAAGGCCTCTTATTCTGCTGCTGATGCTGATGAGGAGGAGGGCGGTGCGGTGCCTGGACTGGGCGCTTGCCCTGGCGATCCCTCTCAATATCCCGCAGATCCTGCTCTGCGGCTAAGGCCTTGGAGACGGCAATCTCATAAGTAGCAGGGTCAGATACCCTAACATCCCGGCGCAAGATCGGCCGTAAACCCACAGGAAGTGCATCAGCTTGGCTTTGGCATCATTCGCTATCAGGGGCACAAAGTGACAGCCCCTCTCGAACTTACGGATAAACTCCGTAACCGACATATCCCCCTGTCTCAGGCTCATGAACTCGGTGGTCAGCCTGGTGCGAACCTCCTCAGCAAAATACTTGGAGTAGAAAACCTCCGTAAAGCGGGTCCAAGAAAGTGTAGCCAATGTCAGGGCTACCGAAGCTCCTTCCCACCATAAGCGGGCGTCTCCAGTGAACAGGTAGGTGGCACATCGGACTCGGTCTGCGTCCCCCAGCTCCATAAAATCGAAGATAACCTCGAGGGATTTGATCCATCCCTCGGCAACCATGGGGTCAGATGTCCCAGAGAATTCCTTCGGGCGCATCTTCATGAATCGCTCATAAACAGCCTCGGGCCCTGTCGGCCTGGCTGCGGCTGCGGCTACGGCTGCGGCATTGCCCCCCGCAAACTGTTCGAAGAACTGTGCCATCCCAGCTAACATCTGGGCACTCATGTCCGGTGGTGGCGGTGGAGGAGGTGGTAGGTCTCCCTCCGGTCTATGCTCCTCTCTGTCCTCTCGGCGAGGCTCCACCTCTTTGCTGCGCTCTAAAATGCGTCTAGGGGGCATACTGTTCCAACATAACCCATACGTAACTAACATGCATAATTCCATAATTTATTTTAAATGAACTCTGAAATACTGAAAATCTGGAAGCATGCTGACAAAATAATTCATGCTTTAACTAAAATGCTGAACAAAATGCTGAACTGAAAAACTTACAGACCAAAGGCGTGGCTTCGTGAGCTTCTCGCGGTCAGTAGTAGTGAAACCCTATACAGAACCACCGCTCTGATACCAACTGTGAAGGGGCCTAAAACTCCTTTCTTGAAAATTTGCGGAAAATTAAAAATTTTCTTTTTAAAAGAACTTAAATGGCCTCATTCATAAAATCACTGGTGAATCAAGTTCAATATTTCAAAATATTGCAGCGGAAGAAAATCAAAGTTTTGCCAACAACAACGATTTAAAAATATCCAACAACTGATAAAAATTGTTTGCGAAGAAAATAACAACTGCTGCTCTGAGGTCCTCGGGTGCCACTACTGCCGACCCAAGCTGGCTCACTGGTCCCCGCCCTCGGCCCTGGCCTCATCAGTACCTACAACAATCAAGTCTAGTGAGCCTAAAGACTCAGCATGCATATATCACAGGTAACGAGTAAAAATCTGAATTTAAAATATGCATGTGATAAAATATCCTGTCCTGAGGCATACTGAAAATAATCTGTACTGAGCAATTATAATACGTGCATAACTGAACTGGAAAATCACTATAAAAATATTTGCTCCTTGGAGCCTGTACTGAAATAACTGGTAAAATTTTATGTTGAGATTATGTTTTACGCCTGTGGCCACTGCACTAAGCTGAACTGATCGGTAACTGGCTACCGGGGAGGCTGAAACTGAACTGAGCTGGCCGGTCACTGGCGACCGGGTGGTACCATACTGAACTGATCGGTCACTGGCGACCGTATAAAATAACACTCCCACATAGTGAATGAACCACAAGCCATATCGCATAAATCTCAAAAATAATCATTTTCTATTTAATGCACGTAAAATAATTAACTGGCGTAATGAAAATTCCTGTAATTTTACCAACTGGATTGGATTGGATCGTTCCCAGGCTCGCTGCAACCTAACTGTGCCATGAAAAATATGCAATAGCTTAAACATGACCAACTATGCAATTTACGTTCAAAAGATGCGACTATGACGCCTAATGACTTCGCATTTAATCATGACTCCGAGCCATCCTGAACCGACACTGAACCGACGTATAGTCATGATTAAAATACGCTGAAAAATAATAAAATAATGTTCCTAAAATGATAGGGTCGAAATCTAGGTGGAATGGAGGCCAAAACACGAAACGCTCTTTCGAGAGTCAATTTGGCACATTGCACCGTAAATTCTCGTACGACCTCAAAAATGATCCAAATGATGAACGGTCAAAAACATGACCTTCCTAACTCAATGAGGCACTGTCCAGTCCAAGGCCATGGGCTAAAAGCCAACCAAGAACTCGAACGAGCCTCTGAACCGACACAGCAACTTGCTGTAATTTCCAGCAGCTGCGCAACTACAAGACTTGCGTTGGTTTCAAGACTATAGGCCATTAGGGGCGTGAACTACCGACCAGAGACTCTTACCAACATCCCAAGGAATGATTTGAACCATGGCTAAGGGCCATAGGCCAGCCACAATCCGCATCACACCATAACTCAACCGAAGGGTCCAACCGAGAGCAACGTGCATGCGTGTGTAGTGTTTATGCTAAGATCGATGTCTCGTGTCGTTCCAATGGCCATTTGATTGACCATGGCACGATCTAGACATCTAGGAGCATGATATGAACCGTGGCTAAGGGCCATAGGCCAACCAAGATCCACACCAAGCAAACACAAACCGAAACTAAAAGCTGTCCAACCGAAGTAGCCGAAGGGGTATAGGGGCTGTTGTGATGTTTTTATTAAAAACCGATGAACCATGGACCAAGCCACCAAAAGGGCAACTTAGTCACGTCTTAGACTTGCTAGGGAAGTGATCCAACCATGGCTATAGGCCCTTGGGGCAGCCAAGATCAGATCCTTCCTCCATGACAAGAAACTGAATTTTCGAACAACATTTTCTGCACCTATGGGGACTTGCTGTCATTCTGAATTTCCAGCAAGCATGGGGCTGGTTTGAATGGACCAACATGGTCCTCATGCATCCTACTACATGTATACAAGCCGCCTTGGGAGCCTGGAGTCGATCCAATACCTGAAACTCACAAACCAAAAGAAATCGTGAAGCTTGCCATGAAGAGCCGAAATTCTGCATGTGTGTTCCCAAAATATTTTGACATGTATCTCGGTTTTTGCTTGCTAAAACATGATCATGTACTGAAATATAAATGATAATATGACTTGATTGAGGTTTGAAAGAAATCTAGACATGCCTGGTTTCGTTTCGAAAGAAAACGAAAAGAAGAGACGAGACGGCGCGGAGGAGACGGAGTGGCTTGCTTCTCTACCTTTCTTGGCTCTCGATTTTTCTCCCTTTCTCCCTAGCTGTTATTCACGTTTTTTCTACTGAAAAGGGGTCTTATTTTCGGTGGAGGTGGAGGGGGGAGTGATGGTTATGAAGGTGAGGAGAAGGGTGCACAAAAATAGGATCATATCAAGACCAAGTCTTCATGCATTTGAATTTTGAATTTTGAATTGCTATCAAATGATCTCTTGGGTGGTTCTAGACTATAGTGGCCGATTTTATCATGCCAAACAAGGGTTAGGATAGTGTTCTAGTATTAATTAATTAAGGTGGAAAAATAGCTAAAAGAATTAGCATGCTAATCAACCAAGAATGGATCAAAGGTGAGTTGGCAAGTCCTAGTTTGTTCTTCTAGGGGTGTGGCCGAAAATGCATGATAAATGGTAGGGGGAAAATTGATTATCTAGTAATTTAATAACCCTTAAAAGCCTTACTAATCCTTTAATTAATTTAGTGAACTAACCCCTTAATTAAGTAACTTAAATGAGCTCATTTCTTAATCACCTCCAATAATTAAATTAAAATCCTCAACTAACTTAAATAATTCCTTAAACTTCTTTTTTTTTTAACTTAAATGAACTTACTTGCTAGCTAAATTAACTTCTGGAAATATTTCTCAAATCTTAAATTCTATCTCAAAACTCCAACTCCGGTCCGGCCTCACTGAAAATACTGAAATGCTAAAAATCAATCTACTGAACTGAAATAATGAAATAATTAACTTCAAACAAATGCATTTAAAATAATCATGCAATGAAGTCAATTAAATTTAAAAATCTAGAATTATGCATGGCTTATACGTCTACTGACTTACGGGTTCTACAAATGGAGATGCAATTGGAAGCTACATTTTAGTAATTATTACTGGCTGATATTATTCGAGATCATAATTTGCTAATTGGACCTTACATACCTACTAAGAAAAGGAGTTTCCCATTTTCATTAAAGGGTAGTGAAAGATGTCAAAACAGTGGGAGTGAAAATTTATGAAGTAAAAATCTATATTTTATATCTTATTAAATATTTTAAAATAGCCATTAACATTTATCTGTTCTTACTTTTTAGTACAAATTTGACAATGTCGTCGATATGCAACCTGTTATTTTCTAGACTCGACAAATATATTTTATCCAGACCTAATTACCTAAATTGGCTAAGAAACCTAAATAGTGTCTTGAATTTGGAAGTGATAGCATATACACTCACTGAGTCGCCCCCTGTTGAGGCTCCGACTAGCTGCACTCCTGAGGAATTGCAGACTTACAAGGACCATGACTTGTGAGCCAAGTGTTATATGTAGGCTTCTATGAATGACGAGTTGTAGAGATGTTTTGAGGATGCAAAAATGCTGCTGACATTCATATGCATCTCAAAGAGCTCTTTGGTGAGCAAACACGGCCTCTTAGGCATGCTAACGTCAAGGAGCTAAGCACTTTACGCATGCGAGATGGGGCTTTAGTCCATGAACATGGCCTAAAGATGATATGGCTTGTGGACATGCTCATTGGCATGGATCTTGTGTTGCCATCGGAGTTGACCACTGACATGTTGCTCTTGTCTAGCTCATTTGATCTTTTGTGGTGAATTTCAACATGAACAAGCTAGAGCCTACCCTTGAGGAGTTGGTGAATATGCTTGTTACGTTTGAGTCCACCATCAATATTGAGAAGTCGGTTTTTCATGTGGATTCTTCATGTGGTACGAAGATTAGTCCACATGGGAAGGGAAAGAAGCATTCTTTCCAACAGCCCAAGAAGAACGTGCCCTTGAACAGGCAATCTCCGAGTCCTGCTGTGGCGGCCATACCAGTTAAGGCTGACAAGACTGTTGATTAATGTCGTCACTGCAAGAAGCCTGGACATTGGAGGCGTAACTGAAGAGAATATGTAAGGTCTAAAAATTAAGACGACGTAATCCAACTGCAAGCAAATCTAGGAATTTTGAAAAATGACTAATTAATTGACTTTAATTGCTTAATCGATTATGTGACATGCATGATTATATGTTAAATAAGATTTAATTATCATGATGCATAAAATTGTATTTTAAGGGATATTCACGTTGCGATCGAGAAACGGAAACCGAGGGCTGAAAAACGTAAAATGTTTTTATTAAATAATTATTTTTAATTGTTTAAAATATGATTGATGGTTTTTCATATTTAAAAATAATGGGTTTTGAGGTTATTTTATACGCTGGGACGTAAATTTTATCGGTGTTGGTTTTTCAACAAATATGCGAGCTTTTTGGTAACCCGGCTAATAAATTCACAAACTTATTTTACCAAAACTATTTTAATATTTTAATTAAATTCTAATTAAGACTAATGGGCCTAATAGGTAGGCTTATTAGGCCTAAGCCTTATTAGGGATTTAATTAGTATATAATATAAGTAAACCACCCCAAACCCTACACTCTACAACACAAAACACATGCCTCACTTTTCTGAATAATTCACCCCCTTATACACGATACACACACATATTATTAGAGAGGAAAAAAATCGAGAGCTTCAAGGATTTATCAAGAATAGGCCCTCCTCATCGTCGTTCTTCGTCGTCAACGTATATTCGTGTGTTTAAAACACAAAGGCACGCCATACATCTCCTTTTCTCGTCTATCACATCGTATTAGTGTTTTAAATTATGTTTGCATGAAAAGCTTCAAGTTCATATGAAATTTTCATATTATTGCATAACCATGTGGAAAATTCATGATTTAAGGTTTCAAAAACATGTTTTTATGTGCTTCAAAGAGCTGCCATGATTAGGACATGATCAAGCCAAGTTTTTACATGATTTAGAGTCTTAGAAACACAACGTAAACACCACAATATCGAAGGAGACAAGCAACAAAAGCTGGAACCGAGTGGTACTGTCATGGGGTTTGGGTGATCGGGTTTTCCTTTGGTTGGGGGGTTGTCTTAGTCTTGGCTTGGGTCAGGGCTCGGCCAGTGTCTGTCATGGGTCAATGGGAGGCTAGGTCTCGAGTTAAGGGCTGGGGAAGGAGTCCTAGCCATGCTAGGACTCCCACCCGAGAGCGCGCAAGGAGCTGCGCATGAGTGCAGCAGCGCGCAAGGCAAGGAGCTCAGCCTGGGGGCTTCGAGCTGGGCTAGGGCGACTCACTAGGGTCCTAGGTGGGTGCACGACATGCTGGTTCATTGGTTGGGTCGAAGGGTAGAGCCCTAGGCTCACAAGCTTAGATTCCTATTGTACTAGCAGTCATGGCCAAGACTTGCTGCTGGAGTGGGGGCTTCGGCTTCAAGCCAGGGCCTGGTTCAAGGGGTCACGTGGGTCCTGGAGGGTCCATAGAAGGGTTAGGAATGGGTTGGATCAAGGTGGCTCGGGCGTGGCTCGACAAAATCGAGACATGGCTCGGGTGAGACTTTTATAGGTCATATTAGGTTTTTAAAAGCTAAAATAAATTGAAACATGGCTCATGGGGATCGAGTCATTGTTCACGAGGGCCAAATAATTTTTAAAAGTCTAAGTTTTAGATTTAGGAATTTTATTCTAAAGTTTGGTATTTTTCGATATTAAAACGCCTTCAAAATGATAAATTAAAGATAAATTAAAAGATTTAGTATTTAAGTTAATAAAATTATGGAAATTTTAATTTTGGCTTAAATTATTAATAGAGAGATGTTAGAGTCAATGAAATCAAGAAAAAGTACAAAACGTTAAATGTCACGCACAGAGGTAAAACGGTCTTTTACACCAAAAAAATTAGTAAAGGTCGTGGCAGTTTTCTAAATGCTGTTTTTATGATATTATGATTATTTTTAAATATTTATGAAATTTTACATGATTAAATTATTATTTTTAAATGTCTATTGGATTTTTATGATTTAATGTGGACATTTAAAAGATATGTTGCATGGTTGGTTTCAAAAACAAAAATGTTATGTTATTCATAATTTCTTAAAGTGATGAGAATGTAAAACGTTGAAGGAAGTGAAGTCATTGTGATTATTGAGGTTATGAGGATTTGAGGTAAAAATGGGAATGTTGTGAGGAAAAAGGCCCCAGAAGGAGCCCATTTATGGGAAAATGCCCTAGAGGGAGCACGACGATCGTATTTTCATTCGAATGAGGATAGGCCAGTGCACAGTTGACCGGTGCCACCCATACTACATAAAAATGGGAAAACTTCCATTCGATCGTATTTTTAAACTTAGCTTACTTCTGCCGATCACCCATACTACATAAAAATATTTTATTAAAATATTTTGCCCATTTTAAAACAAAACATCAACCAACTAGTATTTAAAATCAAGTGAAATAGTCATAAAATGAAATCTTCAAATGTTTACCAAACCTAAAAAGCAATAAATTTGAAAAATATAGCCCATAATAAACCTCTCAAAAATCCATCAAAAGCATAAATAAATAGTCGTAAAATCCTTATCGTAAATCATAAATGCGGAAAAGTCGAAGCGATGGTCCTCGGGTTGTGTGCACCTTAAGTCCAGCCAAATCAACCATCAAGAACTCCCTCAAACTCACCTGCATCCATCACACCTAGTGAGTCTAAAGATGCAACACACCATAATATTTATAAAAAGTAATACGTATAAAAATCCCAAACAACAGTGAAACATACTTATACATAAAAATAACATTTTCATGACATGCATAGCATAAGCCATAACCTTTTCATTTTCCTCAACTTAACATAAAACCTTTTATCACGATCGTAAACATTTTTCTTTTTCTTAATTGAATTCAGATCGTTAATTGTGACTTTCCTCAAACTTCAAAAAGTCGATGGATCCATCTACATGAGGATAGGCCAGTGCCCAGTCGATGGATTCATGCAGATGGATCCATCGACTTTTTGAAGTTTGTGCCACCATCAACGCCGGAAATATCAATCGTCAAGCCTCAAATTTGTAAGTTTTTGCATTCTTTATATGATTCAGTATGATGTTACCTGCATGACAACATGAATAATATGTTTACGCTACATGTTTACGAGCTTTTTGAGTATTTATGCTTTGCATGCGTAAATTGCTAAATGAGTTAGGATATGTCACATGATTAGAGAACTTAGATTTAAATGCATGTTGGTTAAGTTAGAATTTGGAAAAAATTCAGATAAAATGCCTCCTAGACGTGCCCCTATTGTTGAGAATCAAGAAGAAAACAGTGTGAATCATCAAGGGAATGCACCACCACCACCACCTCCAGGGGATGCTGCTACCCGTGCTTTAGAGGGGATGGCTCGTCTCTTCGAGCAATAGATACAACAGCAGCAATTACAACAGCAGCAGTTACAGCAGATGCAGCAGCAACAGTTATAGCAGGCACCTAGGCCACAGCATGACATTTATGATCAGTTCCGGAGGCTAGGGCCGAAGGAATTTTCTGGCACCACCGATCCCTTTGCTGTTGAGAGTAGGATCCGTTCACTTGAGGTACTCTTTCGTTATCTGGATATGGGGGATGCGGACCGTGTTAGGTGTACCACTTATCTGTTTAGGGATGATGCTTCTTTATGGTGGGAAGGAGCCAAACACAGTGTTAATCTTGCTACTATTACTTGGGCTTGTTTCAAGGAAATATTCTATGAGAAATACTTTACTGTCGATGTTAGAGGGCAATTGATGAGTGATTTTATGACCCTCCACCAGGGAGACTCGACTGTTGCTGAATTTGTGAAGAAGTTTGATAATTGTGTCATTTTGTACCCCTCATTTTCGGGGATCCTGCAGTGAAGCTTAGGCATTTCATGGATGGTCTACGGCCTACCCTTCGAAACAATGTTCTGATGATGCATCCATTGGATTATGCTACCGCTACTGCTTATGCTTTCCAGTCTGAGCAGTCTTTGAGAGACATTGATTTGGAGAACCAGCACAAGAGGTAGCACTTTCAGAACAATAGTCAGCCAAATAAAAAGTCATACACGGGTCCTTCTGGACCTCAAGGGCCTCAAAAGCCCCAAGGTCAAGTCAAGAAGCAAGCACCACAAAAGCCACAAAATCCTGGAGCACCAAAGCCTGTTGAGAGGAAACCATGCAAGGAGTGCAATCGTTTACATCTTGGAAAATGTGAATGGGGATCATTTAAGTGTTTATACTGCAAGGAGGCTGGGCACAAGGCCGCTGATTGCCCGAAGACAAAAGCATCTACTGTGGGACGAGCTTATGTTATGAATGCAGAAGAAGCTGAGGAGGGGGCAGACACTACACTTATCACGGATAACCTAGTCATTTAACATTTTTATATTGCTTAGTATTTCATGAAATGTTAAATTGCTTATTGGATTTAAATTGGGATTAAGTTTTACCTAGTGGAAATTAGGTTGCATGTTCTACTTAGTTGGATTTAAGTTATGATTTTAGAAACCATAGAAAATGATATTAAATTTGTGCCTTATTTTATGTAAAGGATGATTTGATTCCAAATAAAAAGTTTGAGGGCCAAAATTTAAAGAAAATCATAACTAAGGGATTTATAGGGGTTTCGAAACTTTTGGGGTCAAATGTACAATTTTCGAAATTTTGAGGACTAAAATGTAATTTTTGATAAATAAAGGACCCAAATGAAATTACCGAATTCTTAAGGACTACATATCCAATTTTTGAAACTTAAGGGATCAAAATAAGAATTTTCAAAAAATAAAAGGTTAAAATGTAATAATTCGAAAATTTGGGGACTAGAATGCAAATTTCGAGAAAAAAATTGAAGGGCTAATATGCGATTTTTCAAGAAATGCTTAAGTTCGACATACAATCTTCACATAACTTTGGGAAATTAATGATAGAAATTCTTTAAGCTTCAACATGAAAAGATTTAAAAGACATTTTCGCCGAAGGAAGGATTAACATTCAAGGGGTAGCTTACCTACGCATTGCTAGATTCAGGGGCTATACATTCATTCATATCTGAAACATTCATCAAAAGACTGAATATTACTCCTCAAGATACGGGTTTGGGTTTCAAAGTTTCTATTCTTTCCGATGATCAAATGCTCACGTCTAAAGTTGTCAAAGATCTGGAGCTTCGTTTATTCAAAGATGTTGTTCGGGCAGATTTTATTGTGCTTCCTATGCCCGAATTTGATACTATACTTGGGATGGATTGGTTATCAGCGAATGGAGCTTCGATTGATTTTTGTCAGAGATCAGTGTCTATTAGGCCACCTAGTGGTAAATCTTTTGTCTTTGAGGCGGCAAGGAACAAGCAAATGTCGCACATTATCTCTTGTCTATGTGCGAGGAAGCTTATTAAATGAGGATGCCAAGCTTTTCTAGCATGTGTCATTACCACACATGATCCTATCAGTCAGAAATGGAGGATGTTGATATTGTCAAAGATTTTCCAAGCATCTTTCCTGAGGACGTATCTGGTATTCCACGCGATCGTGAAGTGGAATTCTCTATTGATCTTATGTTGGGCTCCTATATCTAAAGCGCCTTATCGTCTAGCACCTGCTGAAATGAAAGAACTAAAAGATCAAATCCAAGAATTGCTAGACCAAGGGTTTTATTCGCCCTAGTTATTCTCCATGGGGCGCACCGGTATTATTTGTGAAGAAGAAAGATGGTAGTATGCGTCTTTGTATTGATTATCGAGAGCTTAATAGGGTCACTATAAAAAATGTAGGGACCCGGACGCTAATTCATTCCTTAATCGTCTTTAGGAATAATTCAAATAATTATAATAAACAGGGTCTAAATTTTTTTTTTTAAAATACACAGCGGAAACGTAATGTAATTCAATTCAAATTACATATTAAACATAAATATACAAATCTTGTATTATCTACAAGAATTCAACTAAGTTCAACTATATCTCAGTGCTGATTCCTAAGTTGCTTCAAAGCCCGGATCTCCACGCTATCTCGTCCAGCCTCGTTCTCTTCTTGACCCTGATCCTATCCCACCTGTTGCCATGCACACATACAAACAAGACAACATCCGGATAACTCCGGTGAGAATTACATTCTCATTATAAATCATGTATACATGCATTCATAAACACAATATAAAAGCATATAACGGATATGTCTAACATGTATTCAAATCAGAATATAAATCCATATCAAGAATAAATTCTATTCTAAACATGTACTATCATCAGGAACATAACTAATCATGTACCATATCCAGGAACATAATCAACATAACTCAATATAAACTGTCAATTAGACTCATGACGTCACATTTAAGACTAGACTCAATCCTAGTCTAGGCATCCCGGTTTCCAGAAGTTAGCATTCCCATATCGACAAACAGTAATAGAAAAGACTCCAGTTCTATCCACGTCGATAGGGTATCGATCACCAGTAATAGAAGAAATACCAATTCTATCCACATCGATATGGTATCGATCACCAGTAATAGAAGAAGCTCGTATTCTATCCACATCGGTATAGTATCGATCACCAGTAATAGAAAGAACTCCGATTCTATCCACATCGATATAATATCGATCACCAGTAATAGAAGAAGTTGTGATTCTATCCACATCGATATGGTACCGATCACCAGTAATAGAAGAAGCTCCGATTCTATCCACATCGATATAATATCGATCATCAGTAATAGAAGAAGTTATAATTCTATCCACATCGATAGCCAAACATCCGGTGACAGACTTTGGCACAATCACCAATACACTATCTTGTGACACCGTGCAATGTGCCCGTGGCGATCCCACCACTATCAGGCACTTCTGTCACGAGATTACTCGTCTAATACCTGTTGTCAATAAATCATGAGAACAAGTACATCAATCAAATCAATACAATATGGTAAAGTATGTGATTTAGGGAAACTCGAGCCAAACCTCACTCGAGTTGTGCAATCCCAACTCAACATTAATTTATACATTTATCTTCTCGGTTCGACGAAGATGAAGTCACGAATTCAAACATGTCCATTCTCACTCTGGTAATAACAATATCGAACAGACACAATATCAGTATATAACTAAGTTCAAAACCTGTTCTGATTAATTCTCAAATCAAAACATAATCTGATCAATGCCAATCGACATATGATAACACAATACCATCTCAACCAATACCGAGTCTGATCAATATCAATTTACGAATGTTTCGACGGTATAACAATACAGTCTCGATAACCCCGTCAAGTCCAACACCACAGATATAATACCAGTACTCATAATCAACATCGGTGCAACTCATAATTTCAACGATAATATAAATCGGATATCGATTCTCAATCAAATCGACTCCAAAATTCATAACAATTCCATAATCAGTCCGTTTATTAATCTGACTTCGATTCTATGATGTCTAACATGTCAAGAACATCATATATGAATTCCATTCAATTCTGGCAATATCATAATTTCAAGACATATCAAAACGTAACAAAACTTACGTTCAGTTGTAGCCTGCGTTGATAGGAACACAGTACTGAAGTCGGATTTCAATTCGGACAGACGGATTTTGAACGATTCTAACTTGAAGCATCAAAATCAATTTCCTTCCGTTTCCTCTTCTTTCAATTCTAAGGATTACGTTCGTTATATATATATATATATATCTATATATCATATGTTGCATGCCAAAGAAACGTGGCGCCTCCTCAATCTGCATGTCTCGCGCATATGCGCGACCCCCAACCGGCGCATATGCGCGAGACCTACTGGTCTCGATACGCTGCTTCACAACTGCTGGCGCATATGCGCGCCTCAACTCCGCGCATATGCGCCAAAGGCTCTGTCTCAAGACTTTGGCTACAGGACTACTCGCGCATATGCGCGCACATAAGTCGCGCATATGCCCGAGACCTACTGTCTCGTGCCTCCCCTTACTCGCGCAAATGCGCGCCTTCTGCCGCGCATGTGCGCCAACCTTTCTGCCGTGCTCGTGCATATGCGCCGTTCACGTCGCGCATATGCGCCGAGCACTCCACTAGGCTACTGGACTACTCGCGCATATGCGCGCACACAAGTCGCGCATATGCGCGAGACCTTCTGGTCACGCACCACTCTTTCCGCACAGCTCGCGCATATGCGCGCCTCCATCCGGCGCATATGCGGCAACTGCTCTGCCATGCTCGTGCATGTACGCGCATTTCAGCCGCGCATGTGCGCGAGTACACACCTTTGCACATATATTCACGTCTTTTCTCGTCTTTCCCAGTCCACTCCGTTCCGTCTATAATTACTTCAATTAATCAAGAAATCATCCCAGAATAATCTCAGATTACGGTAAATACACCCAAATAAATTCAGATTACGGTAATCAAATTCTCGGGCCTTATATTTCTCCCCCTCTAAGATATGATTTCGTCCTCGAAATCACAGGCAATTCAAATCAGATAAAGAAGAAATATATACTCAAGGTTACTTCAGAAAATTCATTCTATCAAACCATTCTGATAAAATTAATTACAAATATTGGCTATACAACATCCGTATATATCAATCTACAGCTCATACCTAATCAATATCATCAGCTGTTATCAAATTCAATCTCAGATATCACCGTAATATCATTTCCATTCAGAGAAAATCCGCAGTACTCACTGTACAATACCTCGACTAGAGCTATCTCGATACTCATCTAATAGCTATTATTGTACAATAATTCATAAAGTGACAAGACATCAGTTCATTAGTGCTAAAATCCAGCACTACAATTCCTGGATATCCTCCAATATCTAGATAGTTTCCTCCGACTATCCGTCAATCTATAATCCATAGATAAAAATCATGCTATATATTTTGCCAAAAGTTTAAAATCAACCAAAAATCACGGTATGATATAATTAACTCTGGCATTCAATACCATCTGACCCCTTTTCTGACATACCTTTCAGTCGTCTAGTCATATATGTACATCATCCTGTACAATATACATATGAAGATTTGAACAATCGTTCAATCATAACCACATCCTGGTACATTCTTGGCACGATTTCGGTAAATATCCCCAGATCCATAGAATTATACTCCTATTTCTATTCAGGAATCGATAATCTGTATAACCAATTTCCTGGTTTCTATCTTCCTGTCTTCATCTGTCAGTGATTTAGACATTTCAATATAAATTCTAACATAACTGATTTCGTTTATTTACATCAAGACTGTCCGTTCGAATTATCACATATCTCGTGTTACCAGAATAATACTGAATCCACTACTGGGTGCATCACAATACCTGTCATTTCAAATTCAAAATATCTGGCACAAACAATCAGCTAATTATATAAAATAAAGCATTACCTACCTGGTATTCTGATTAACACACTGTTCTGACTATCGAAATCAAGTTCTGAACAATCTGATCACTGTCTCAACTGTGATACAATATATTAGTATACTATCTACAGATATCACAAACTCTGAATACAATCTGTTGCAATCTGGATTCATAGCCGAATAATTCTGTATACAACAATCTCAGTTCCCAGAATATTCAATACAAATTTCAACTGTTCGATTCAATCAATCATACGCTGCGAATATATCAAGATCTCATAGATAAAACGAGCATAAGGTCATCAGAACACTTCGGAACACAGGATTTATCAACCCATACACAGAACTGAAGTATTTCTCAGAGAAACACATAATCAGATGTAACTCTAACTCTCAGGCAGTAAATCTTCTAACTGTCATTTCAATTCTTTCAATTCAATCAATATCATTCTGTACAGAAGTCTAAATGAAATTCATACCTGATATCAAATCAAGGCTGAAGTCGCTCTCCCTGATATAAGACAACCCGGAATTTCATCAGGAACGACTATAGCAACTCTCCTGCTACTGACAAATCATTTCCAGATAGGCTCAACTTCAGTAATCAACTGAATACATAAGGAATTACTCCATTCTTTTCGATAATCATTGAATCATACATAATACGGATATCAAGGAATTCAAAATCGAGAATCCTTATCATATTTCATTCGTTCATCGGCCATTTCAAGTCCGAAGCTTACCATCTCCTGGCAAGAATCTATAATAGTTCTGTACTTGTTAGCATATTAATATCACTAATGTAATCAGAATCAGAAAACACAAGTACAATACAAACTAATTCAATCTCATTCTCTTTTTTTTTTACTGCAGTACACAATATATCACAGAATTAACTGATATCAATTCCTCTCCCCAAAAGGGACAAAGATCCATACTACAGTATTACAGACCCATCAGTTACAACATATATCAATACAACTCAGTCAAAGATAATCGTAGGGAATGCATTAGTATATATCAATACAAGTGCAACATAATCATAAAAGATTATTACCTGCCACTATATCATCATGTGTGTCCTGGGTCTGTTTACAGATATTACACTGACCAGTCACTACCTGGCACTGCTCCATGGGATGTCTCCCTCCACAGGTTCTACAATAAACTCCGGTATAACTCAGACTAGAACCACTGGAGCTAGATGAACCACTCCCTAACTTCTTGAACTGTTTCTTTTGAGCTTTCAGCAAATCTTGCTTCCCACTCGTACTGCCACTATCCAATCGGAGAGGGGATTGTTGTGTCTGGGGTTGCATTGCACACAACTTTTCTTGTTGTCTAATCAGACTCACCTCAGCTCTTTTTGCTTTATTCAAAGTATCAGCAAAATGGTAAGGTCGCTGCATATTTATCAATGCAACTATCTCCGAATTCAATCCTTTGATGAACTGCTCAGCTTCAGCTTCATCATTCCCAGCTATCTGAGGAACAAAACGCAGTAAAGTAGAGAATTTAGCAACATATTATTAAATATTCAGTTGGCCTTGTTTCAAATTCTCAAATTCTGCTCTTTTGTCCTCCCGGTACGAAACTGAGAAAAATCTTCGATAGAATTCAGCTTTGAAGACTTCCCACGTGATCACAGTACCACGTTGTTCTAATATTCCTTTGATTGTAATCCACCAACTTCTGGCAGCCTCTTGTAACTGATGGAATACCAGTTTAATTCTCTGTTCATCTGAATAATCAAGTAAATCAAACAATAGTTCTATGTCATCTAACCAATTCTGACACTCTTCAGACATCTCAGTACCCTTCAGAATCGGCGGTTGAAACGACTGAAACTTCTTCAACTGTATTTCTATCGGAGTTTCTGATACATCTATCTGATCAGTCGAAGTACTACCCCTTTCTGGAATTCTTCGAGAAGGTACATCTGATTACCAAAACCATTAGTAACCCAAATACTACAAACATGTTCCATTCTTTCTCGGATCATCTTACTGCTGATCATGAATCAGATCTGATTCATACTCAATAATATAAAATACCAATTCAAATCAGATAATCAGGTACACATGTATTTCTAAGCAGTAAAACATAATCTCATGCTAGCATACACAATGTCGATCAACATTAAAATAAATCTCATGCTAGCAATCACATGCAAGGAAAGAAAAACTCAATCTACCCCGCTCATTCTCTTCTATCTCAGTCTAAAGGATCTATCGCTCTGATACCACCTGTTGTGGGGACTCGGACGCTAATTCATTCCTTAATCGTCTTTAGAAATAATTCAAATAATTATAATAAACAGGGTCTAAATTTTTTTTAAAAAATACACAGCGGAAATGTAATGTAATTCAATTCAAATTACATATTAAACATAAATATACAAATCTTGTATTATCTACAAGAATTCAACTAGGGTCAACTATATCTCAGTGCTGAATCCTAAGTTGCTTCAAAGCCCGGATCTCCACGCTATCTAGTCCAGCCTCGTTCTCTTCTTGACCCTGATCCTATCCCACCTATTGCCATGCACACATACAAACAATACAACAGCCGGATAACTCCGGTGAGAATTACATTCTCATTATAAATCATGTATACATGCATTCATAAACACAATATAAAAGCATATAACGGATATGTCTAACATGTATTCAAATCGGAATATAAATCCATATCAAGAATAAATTCTATTCTAAATATGTACTATCATCAGGAACATAACTCATCATGTACCATATCCAGGAACATAATCAACATAACTCAATATAAACTGTCAATTAAACTCATGACGTCACATTTAAGACTAGACTCAATCCTAGTCTAGGGATCCCGATTTCCAGAAGTTAGCATTCCCATATCGACAAACAGTAATAGAAAAGACTCCAGTTCTATCCACGTCGATAGGGTATCGATCACCAGTAATAGAAGAAATACCAATTCTATCCACATCGATATGGTATCGATCACCAGTAATAGAAGAAGCTCGTATTCTATCCACATCGGTATAGTATCGATCACTAGTAATAGAAAGAACTCTGATTCTATCCACATCGATATAATATCGATCACCAGTAATAGAAGAAGTTGTGATTCTATCCACATCGATACGGTACCGATCACCAGTAATAGAAGAAGCTGCGATTCTATCCACATCGATGTAATATCGATCATCAGTAATAGAAGAAGTTATAATTCTATCCACATCGATAGGCAAACATCTGGTGACAGACTTTGGCACAATCGCCAATACACTATCTTGTGACATCGTGCAATGTGCCCGTGGCGATCCCACCACTATCAGGCACTTCTGTCACGAGATTACTCGTCTAATACCTGTTGTCTATAAATCAAGAGAACAAGTACTACAATCAAATCAATACAATAAGGTAAAGTATGTGATTTAGGAAAACTCGAGCCAAACCTCACTCGAGTTGTGCAATCCCAACTCAACATTAATTTATACCTTTATCTTCTCGGTCCGACGAAGACGAAGTCCCGAATTCAATCTTGTCCATTCTCACTCTAGTAATAACAATACCGAACAGACACAATATCAGTATAAAACTCAGTTCAAAACCTGTTCTGATTAATACTCAAATCAAAAAATAATCTGATCAATGCCAATCGACATATGATACCACAATACCATCTCAACCAATACCGAGTCTGATCAATATCAATTTACGAATGTTTCGACGGTATAACAATACAGTCTCGATAACCCCGTCAAGTCCAACACCACAGATATAATACCAGTACTCATAATCAATATCTGTGCAACTCATAATTTCAACGATAATATAAATCGGATATCGATTCTCAATCAAATCGACTCCAAAATTCATAACAATTCCATAATCAGTCCGTTTCTTAATCTGACTTCGATTCTATGATGTCTAACATGTCAAGAACATCATATATGAATTCCATTAAATTCTGGCAATATCATAATTTCAAGACATATCAAAACGTAACAAAACTTACGTCCAGTTGTAGCCTGCGTTGATAGGAACACAGTACTGAAGTCGGATTTCAATTCGGACAGACGGATTTTGAACGATTGTAACTTCAAGCATCAAAATCAATTTCCTTCCGTTTCCTCTTCTTTCAATTCTGAGGATTACGTTCGTTATATATATATATATATATATCATATGTTGCATGCCAAAGAAACGTGGCGCCTCCTCAATCTGCATGTCTCGCGCATATGCGCGACCCTAACCGGCTCATATGCGCGAGACCTACTGGTCTCTATACGCTGTTTCACAACTGCTGGCGCATATGCGCGCCTCAACTCCGCGCATATCCGCCAAAGGTTCTGTCTCAAGACTTTTGCTACAGGACTACTCGCGCACATGCGCACATAAGTCGCGCATATGCGCGAGACCTACTGTCTCCTGCCTACCCTTACTCGCGCATATGCGCGCCTTCTGCCGCGCATGTGCGCCAACCTTTCTGCCCTGCTCGCGCATATGCGCCGTTCATGTCGCGCATATGCGCCGAGCACTCCACTAGGCTACTGGACTCCTCGCGCATATGCGCGCACACAAGTCGCGCATATGCGCGAGACCTTCTGGTCACGCACCACTCTTTCCGCACAGCTCGCGCATATGCGCGCCTCCATCCGGCGCATATGCGGCAACTGCTCTGCCATGCTCGTGCATGTACGCGCATTTCAGCCGCGCATGTGCGCGAGTACACACCTTTGCACATATATTCACGTCTTTTCTCGTCTTTCCCGGTCCACTCCGTTCCGTCTATAATTACTTCAATTAATCAATAAATCATCCCAGAATAATCTCAGATTACGGTAAATACACACAAATCAGTTCAGATTACGGTAATCAAATTCTCGGGCCTTACAAAAAAAGTATCAACTGTCAAAAATTGAAGATTTGTTTGATCAGTTACAAGGAGCATCAATATTTTCTAAAATTGATCTGCGATCTGGATACCATCAATTGAAAGTAAAAGAGTCAGATGTTCACAAGACAGCATTTCGCACGAGATATGGGCACTATGAGTTTATGGTCATGCCATTTGGGTTGACCAATGCACTAGCGATCTTCATGGATCTCATGAATCGCATATTTCAGCCGTATCTGGATCAGTTCATTATAGTCTTCATTGAAGATATATTGATCTATTCAAATAAAAAAGAGAGGCATAGTCATCATTTGAGGACAGCACTGCAAGTACTGCAAGATGGGAAGATATATGCAAAATTCAGCAAGTGCGAGTTTTGTCTTGATAGAGTGGCCTTCTTAGGCCACATCATCTCTAGTAGTGGACTGGAAGTCGATCCAAGTAAAATTGAGGCAGTAAAAGAGTGGCCAGTACCGAAGAGTGTTACCGAGATTCGTAGTTTCTTGGGACTAGATGGCTATTATCGCAAGTTTATTCAGGGGTTCTAATCTATAGCGGTACCTATGACCGCCTTGACAAAGAAAAATGTAAAGTTTGTTTGAAGACCCGAGTGTCGAGAAAGTTTCTACAAGTTGAAGCAAGCCTTGATTTCAGCTCTATTGTTATCTATGCCATCAGGGCAAGGGGAGTATGTTCTTTACACCGACGCTTCTAAACTTGGTTTGGGCACAGTTCTGATGTAAAATGACCGAGTTATCGCCTATGTATCGAGACAGCAGAAAATTCACGAGAAGAACTACCCCACTCATGACCTGGAGCTTGCAGCAGTAGTTTTTGCATTAAAGATTTGGAGACACTACCTTTATGGGGAGAAGTGCAAAATATTCACCGACCATAAAAGTTTGAAATACTTCTTCACCCAAAAGGAGTTGAATATGAGATAGCGCAGATGGCTTGAATTAGTAAAGGATTATGATTGTGACATTAGCTATCATCCGGGAAAAGCTAATGTAGTGGCAGACGCATTGAGTAGGAAAGCGGCAGTTATCACTCAATTATCACTCCAATGACCGTTGCAGTCCGAGAGACAGCGGTTTGAGTTTACAGTTTATGCTAGCGGCGAGGCCCCTAATCTTGCCATATTATCAGTACAATTGACTTTAGAGATAGAATTCGTGATGGGCAGTCTACTGATGAGCAGTTGCAAAAGTGGAGAGCTAGAGATGAAGCCAAGGGTGAGAAATTATATTCAGAGGTGGATGGTATAGTTCGTTATCGGGATCGGTTATGGGTTCCTGGTGACCATTCCTTGAGAGATCTTATTATGAAGGAAGCTCATGACACACCTTACTTCATCCATCCGGGAAGTACGAAGATGTACAAAGATTTGCAGTTGTTAAATTTGTGGCCAGGCATGAAGAGAGACATTCTGAGATTTGTATCCAAGTGTTTGACCCAGTTCATTAGCTGCTCTCACTTTGGAAAAGTTCCAGGCGATGACTGCGATTATGGCAGGACGAAGACTGAATTGGTCAGCCATCATATTTTCCATCCTGAAGAACATGGTTCAAACATTCAAAAAGTCCAAGGGATACGCTGTACAACTCAGCTATCTGTTAACGAACAACGGTTTGGTGGATGACTCGTCTGAAAATTCATCCAAATTCAAAATTTTCAATGCCAAGAGTGTTCAGCTGCCAAAGGTCAATCTGGACATGTCACCTGAGCAGTTTATCAAAGTGAAGAAGGAGATTGGGACACGGGATGCTTCCAAATCAGTCAAGAAGACAACTCAGAAGAAGACAATCAAATGGAAACTGATTGTCAGTTAGACTGATTCTGAGAAAACTCCCTCTCCCAAAATCCTTAAGAAGCCAAGAACTCTCAAGACCAAACCGGCAACTGTTCTGAACACAATCCCAACTAATCGATTGACACTAACTGGAGCTGAACAGCCTATCAACGCCATATCTTAAAGGACAATTCAAGTCGATTCTTCAACTGAGGGACAGTTATCTCCACCAACTGATCCATCCAAGAAGATTATCACCAAGTCTGGTTATAAGAAAAAATCAGCATGAGTCCAAGCTCCAATGATCTCCATAAATATTCCAACTACTCTTCCATTCGCTAGACAAAAGGAGTAGTCATCAGGGAGAAAATAGATGCAACTACATCAGGACTGAGTATCCCTCATTTCCTAACTGACCCAAAAGGGAAGGGCAATGTAACGCCCCGAAAATTTAAAGGTTCACGCGAACCACACGCATGCAATTATTAAATTCTCTTGTATTTTAATTAAATGTTTTAATTGCATAAAATTAATTATGTTGTGCATATTTGCATGTTTCAAATATACTTTTCTACATTGTTGCATAAAAATATATTTATAAAAGGTTATTCGAGTTGCGATCGAGGAACGGAGACCGAAGGCTGAAAAATAGAAAATATTTTTATTGGATAATTTTTTTTAATTATTTAAAATATGGGTGATGTTTTTTATTATTTTTGAAAATAAGAGGTTTTGAGGTGAATTTATACGCCGAGACGTAATTTTTATCGGTGTTAGATTTTCAACAAAAATGCAAACGTTTTGGTAACCCGGCTAATAAATTCACAAACTTATTTAAGCAAAATTATTTTAAATATTTTAATTAATTACTAATGGGCTAAGTAGGCTTAATTATGTTGTTAATGGGCCTAAACTAGCAATTAGAATTTAATTAAGATTCTAAGCATTATTTAAAAGCTAAAACCTACCCCAACCCATCATTGTCACGGCCACACACCCACAAACAAATCAAACTCTCCCCTTACAAAATTCTTCACGACACACACACAATTTTGAAAAGGAATTTTCGAAGGTTGCAAAGAAAAATTCAAGCCAAGGATCTTCGGGTCATCGTTCTTCATCGTCAACGTTTATTCGTGCGTTTAAAACGCAAAAGCACGCCATACATCTCCTTTTCTCATCCATCATATCATATTATTTTTAAATAATTTATGCATGAAGCACATGAAAACAAGTTTCTGAAAATTTCGGATTTCTACACTATTGCATGTTATACTCATGATTTTGAATCCAATAAATTGTTTTATGATACTAAGGGGCTGTCATGATGTCTAGGTTTGGTAAAGTAAGGTTTCTACTTGTTTTGGAGTCCCACACACCACACGTACATCGCCTGAAACAAAGAAAGAAAAAAGAAACAAGAACATGCAGAAACCGTGAACTTGCTGTCATGGGTTTAGGGGATCGGGTTCCTTGTTCCGGGGATTGGCTTGGCTTTGGCTTGGGCCAGGGGCTTGGTTGAGTCTAGGGTAGAGTCCTAGCCAAGCTAGGACTCGAGTTTGAGGGCTGGGAGGAGTCCTGAAACAAGAGGACTCCTACCCGAGAGCTTCTATGAGGTAGCGCAGGGTTCCAGCTTGTGCAGGGAAGAAGAGGCTCGGCCAGGGGGCTACGGGCTGGGCTAGGCAGGGTCCTTAGGGTCCTAGGAGGGTGCACAAGGGCTGGGCTAGGGGCTGGTATGGTTTAGTTCTAGTAGGGCCGAGCAAGAAAGATGGAACCGTGAGGAAAGCCATCAAGCTCGCAGGTTGCTGTCGTCTGGTTCAGAGCTTCGCTGCTTGGGTTCGAGGGGCTGGGTTGGTCTGGGCTTGGCCTGGGCGTTGTCCAGGGAAGGTTAGAGTCATGAGGGGTCAAGTGGTTAAGGGCTGGAAGGGGTCCTAGTCTAGATAGGAGTTCTAAAGTCCCTAGGATACACATGCACAACACGTACAGAACATGGGTCATGTTCCAGAAAGTTTAGAGCGGGCCAGGGCCGGGTTTTTTGGGCTGGGCTTGGTCAGGAGGGTCCCTATATGGGTTTTCTAGGTTTTGGCTCGAGGTGGCTCGGGCGCGGCTCGAGTAAATTAGGAGATGGCTCGGTGTGTTCGGTTAAGGGTCAAAAACGAGATTTAAGAACTAAAAATTAAATCCATGGGTCCACGGGTGTGTCTCATGAGTTGGAAAGGTATAATAAATAATAAAAATGTTATGTTTAAAATTTGGGATCAAAATAACGAGTTTTGGATTTATTCGGAATTTAATTGCCGCACGAAACGTCAATTAACGAGTTAATTGAAAAGCCTAGTTTGAAACTTTATAAAATTATGAAAAATTAGGGTTAAGCTTAAATAATTATTAGAAGCCTAAGTTTTTAATTTGGGAATTTTATATTAAGGTTTGGTTTAATTCGAGATTAAAATGCATTAATACGTCACATTTAAAGATTTATTTAAAAGTCCTCGTTTTAAGCTAAATAAAAATATGAGAAAATTCATGTAGGCTTAAATACTTATTTGGGTCATGTTAGAATCAATAAAATTAAGAAAATGTCAAAAAAGAGAAATTTTACGTCTAGGGGTAAAACGGTCATTTTACACCTAGAAATTAGTAAACGTCATGGCAGTGCCCTATTTGCTGTTTTATGTGCTAATATGATTAATTTCTATAGTTATGGATGTTTATGGAAATTTTTTATGTTGAAATGATATTTTAAATGTTTAGGGAATTTTATATGTTTATGATTTAATATGTCAAAATGTTATTGTAAATGTTTTGAGGTTAAAATGTCATTTTAAATATTTATGAAAAGTTCTTGATTAAATTATGATTTTTAGATGTCTATGGGATTTTTATGATTTAAGGTTGACATTTAAAAGACATGTTGCATGCTTGGTTTTAAAAATAAAATTTATGTTATGCATGATTTTTATAAAGTGGTGAGAATATAAATGTTGAAGGAAGTGAAGTGATTGTGACTAATTCGTTAATGATGGCGACGTCGTGAGGGTTATGGTCCCAATGGGAGGCCGACGATCGTGTTTCCATTATTACGAATATGAGGTTATGAGGTTTGAGGTAAGAATGGGAATATCGTGAGGGGAGAAGGCCCCAGAGAGAGCCCATTCATGAGAGAAGGCCCTAGAGGGAGCCCCGACGATCGTATTTCTATTCGATCATGTTAGGCCAAGGTTCAGTTGACCGGTGAGAGTGTCGCTGATGTCCCCGCGGCCCAGTACTGTGGTTTTATGTAGATGGATCCATCGTCATGTCATGTCATATCAGGAAAGTCACAATTAACGATCTGAATTCAACAAAGGAAATGGAAAAGGAAAATGTTTATGATCATGTTAAAGGTTTTATGTCATGTTGAGGAAATAGGAAAAAGATTAAGGTTTATTTATGCATGTCATGAAAATGTTAATGTTTAAAGTTGATGCATCATTATAAAGATATTTTTATTTAAAGTTTTATGCATCATAAAAATATTTACGAAAATGTTTATGTTTATGCATCTTCATGAAAACGATATTTTAAGTACAAGTATTTTTCACCGTTATATGTTGACTGTATTACGTATTACTCGTTATCAAGATTATGGTGTGTTGAGTCTTTAGACTCACTAGGTGTGTGGATGCAGGTGGTATTGAGGGAGGGGACTTGATGAGTGATTTGACTGGGTTGAAGGCGCACACAACCCGAGGACTAGCGCTACATTTTCCGCATTATGCTTTATGATTAAAGATTTTTAAGATTATTTATTTATGCTTTTGAGAGATTTTTGAGAGGTTTAGTATGGGCTTTACTTTTCAAATTATTGTTTTTTAGGTTTGGTAAAATGTTTGACGATTTTATGCTTTAAAATATTTTCCATTGGATTTTTAAATAGCAGTTGGATGGTTATTTTTAAAAGGATGTCAAAAATATTTTATGGTTCGGCCGATGATAAGTGAGGTTTAAAAAAAAAAACAATTTCTAGTACTTTTAAAGCAATAAAAAGGGCAGGACGTTTCAGGCAAGTTGACTGAAGAGCCCCGACCAACAAACTCAATTCAAACTAACATTGACCTGATTTGGAATGAGGTCAATGAGTTTGCTGAATCAAAGCTGAAAACTTACAATGAGTGGGTCAGATTTCGAACTGAAGTTTTTGCGAAACAGTTACGGAGGAAAGAAGTTTTGAAGAAATTTATTGCATCGGAAAATGTGGTCTTGAAGGTGGTCAAAGCTGCATCAATTGTTCAAGCACTGGATAGGAAAACATACTTCCTTGATGATGTGATTCTTCAAAGCCACGAAAAGCAAATGCGCTCAAAACGGAGTCACGTCCTCGATTCGATGAAATAAAGAAACGGTTGTGTTGTCACGATCTTTTTGACACTAGTAAGGTTGTAATATTCACCTCTAAATTACGAAGAATTTAGCAATAAATATTAATGAAGATAAACAATTGAAATTCAAGCGAACCTTCAAAGAACTCGTCTTTGACAATCTGAGTGAAGAACAATCGACAAATGCCACAAAGAACTAAACTCTGATAAGTTTGATTTGATAAAAACACTAAGGTGTATACAAAGCCAAGCTTTGAAATTGAGAGAAAAACTCACAAATATGATTAAAATCAAAATAATGTCTTTACGATGACCAATTTTCGAGTATATATTGTTTACGAATCTCAAAGATATCTAGTTGCCAAAATAATTAAAACTCTAAACTAGGAAATTATTTGCGTCGCGCATATGCACGGAAGTTTCTGCCTTCCGATTTTGCGCCGCGCTTATATGCGCGCCCAATGCCATGCATATGCGCGGAAGTCTCTGTTCCGTGTGTTTGCGCTGCGTGCATATGCGCGAAAGTCTCTGCAATTCATTCGTACGTGCATATGCGCACCTCGCCTGGGCGCATGTGCGCGAGCACTTCTTGATCATTTTAGTGCACTTGCATGCTTAGTTGCTCAACCCTACTTTATTATATTCTTCTTGTAGCTCCTTCAAAAGATTGAACATGTTTGATTCTTCATTATTAATCACAATCAAGCTTGAAAGTCCGAGGCAACACTGCGTCTTAAATCTCCTTCCAACCATTAGCACGTCACGCCCGTTCAAGTTCATATCAATGATGCAATTCTTCAAAGCCACGAAAAGCAAACGCGCTCAAAACGAAGTCACGCCCTAGATTCCATGAAATAAAGAAACGGTTGTGTTGTCCCGATCTTTTTGACACAAGTAAGGTTGTAATATTCAACTCTAAATTACGAAGAATTTAGCAATAAATATTAACGAAGATAAACAATTGAAATTCAAGCGAACCTTCAAAGAACTCGTCTTTCACAATCTGAGTAAAGAACAATCGACAAACGCCACAAAGTATTAAACTCCGATAAGTTTGATTTGAGAAACACACTAAGGTGTATACAAAATCATGCTTTGAAATTGAGAGAAAAACTCACACATATGATTAAAATCAAAATAATGTCTTTACAATGACAAATTTTTGAGTACATATTGTTTACAAATCTCAAAGATATCAATCTAGATGCCAAAATAATTAAAACTCTAAACTAGGAAATTATTTGTGTCGCGCGCATATGGGTGCCCTATGCACGGAAGTTTCTGCCTTCCGATTTTGCGCTGCGCATATGCGCTCCCAATGCAGTGCATATGCGCGGAAATCTCTGTTCAATGTATTTGCGCCGCACGCATATGCGTGCCCCATACTCGCGCATATGCGCGAAAATCTCTGCAATTCATTCGTACGCGCATATGCGCACCTGTCCTGGGCGCATGTGTGCGAGCACTTTTTGATCATTTTAGTGCACTTGCATGATTGGTTGCTCAACACTACTTTATTATATTCTTCTTGTAGCTCCTTCAAAAGGTTGAACATGTTTGACTCTTCATTATTAATCACAATCAAGCTTGAAAGTCCGAGGCAACACTGCGTCTTAAATCTCCTTCCAACCATTAACACGCCATGCCCGTTCAGGTTCATATCGTACTCCCCTTTTTCAAAAAGATTTGTCCTCAAATCTTGTCTACCAACGCAAAAATGAAGCACGTCAGTAATAAAAATAATTAAATTATCAACATACTTATATTTCAACTCGAGTTTGTAGGTGCTATAGTTTACTCGCTCCATCAGTATTGGAAATACCAACATCACCGTTGTCTTTCATATAAAGTCATCAACTTTACCACATAACAAATACAGATTGACTCCAAATGATAAAAACAAAATATCACTAAGTATCACAAAAATCATATTTATCCCCTTCGTAGACCTATTTAACACACAAATGATATACATACATGTGTACGATCATAGCTCACTAGGAATAAGATATAACTGATGCACAACATATGAATACACTTGACATGTCATTCTCCCGTGTGCAATGCATGTACCCCAATCGCACTCAACATGTCGTTTCATATGCAACCAACACATATACTCGTGCATTATGTCGATGATAAAATAGCAACAGTAAGCTCCACTAGCACGTAACTCATGCAATGAATTTAGAGTAAAAAATTTATCCTCCTTAAAATTGTATTCATTATGATCATAAAAATTCTCATATGCAATGCATGTTTTACAATTCCACTCAATATGCAACCATAGGAAAAATTCATGCATCCTATCAATGGCTCTAGTTTCATGGCTACCAATCAAACAAATGTCATGTGCCTCAATATCAAACAACAACTCATGCAATGGGTGTAGGATCAAAAATTTATTCTCTTTAAACAGGTATTCATCATGAACAAAAAAATAATCATGTTCATCCTTGCACCTCTCAAAACCATTATCAAACCAACGTAAATCATGCAAATAGAACACTCTAATTGTACTATCTATGAAATCTTCACAACCATCACCAATCTAATATAAATCATGGAAATAGGACACATCTAATGTACTATCAATGCAATATCTCATCTTTTCACAAAAATCTAAGTCTAATGTATATAAAACATTGTAGCAAACAAATCCCATCAACTTAATAAATCGTGAGACTTCAAATTCATAGTAGGTACATGAAATTTGTCAATACTCTCAAATCCATAACAATCAAAAAATAAGGATGAATTTACAAGCTTTGGAAAATGATTCATCAAAGAATTAGGATAAGGACGAAAGTCATACCTCATGGTCGTTGCGTTGGCAACTAACCTTATCTCACCGTGATTAGTTCCAAATTCATATGGATCATCCCATTTCATTCTCACACCATCAACACTTGCTCGTTTTCTCACCATGACTTCATCAAAATCCTGCAAAGGAGAAATAACAATGCTCGAGATTGAACCGGCTATATCATCACCATGATAATAAACCACTTTGTACAAAGTTACTTTAAGGGGTTTATACAAAAGTAAATAACTCTCAACCTTACTCTTTTAACTCTTTTGGGCCTTTAATTTATTTTTCTTTTCTTTGGCCTCCTTTTCCTTTTCTTTTTCTCTCATCTGATCATTCTCTTCTTTTGTTCTTTCTTTGGTCATCTCACTCTTTTGTATACTCATTCTTTCGACCATATCACATCTTTTTCCTCCCATTTTAATAATTTTCAATTGATCACCAAGAATTTCTTTTCGTTTAAATTGATCAAAGGAAATATCTTTTTCTTCAAATGTTGTGAGCAACAAAGTTTCTTCTTGCCTACTCTCCTCCTCCACAGTAGACAAATTAGGCACTTCTTCCCCACCTAATGATTGAGTCCCCACTGTATTTTGCTCAACAACATTCAATTCACTAACTTGTGGAATAACATAATCATCAACGCTAGCCTCAACTTCAGTTTCAAGTTCAACAATGGTCTCAACTTCAGATTCAGATTCAACCACACCCTCAACTTCCACTTGAGATTCAAGCTGAGCTGTCAAATTTACTACCGTCACCTCCTGACGTGAACATTGGCTAATATCATGCCCAACTTCTAAACTCCAACAACATATAATATCACAAGTATTAGAATTTGAGTTTTTAAATGTAACTTGATATTCATATTTGCTAGCTTCACGTCTCGACTCCTTCTTTGGCCTAGCACTGATTTTCTCTCCCAAGCTCCTCCGCCAAGTGGATGTCAAAGACTCCCTAGGCACATCACGTTCACTTTTTCTGTCTACTCTTCTAATATCCTTACATCGCCTATCATCATCATGATCCCAAGGCAACGCTCTATTCCCTCCAAACATATTACCTCGCTTATTCTAATCAACATGCCGATCATATGTCTCAACCTCTTCATCGCACCGCCTATACCTTTCTCGTAAAGGCTTAAACTCCTTCTCTCACATCCTATCCAACCCTTTTAACATTGTTTGAAATTGGCTATCGCCAAACATTATACCTGCAAGAAAAGGTTAGTATAAAACAATAAAAGAATAAAGTTTCATAACCACAAATTCTCACTAGTCACTCCAATGAAAATTCACTATATTCTCTTCTTGTAACGTCCGAAAAATCAACCTACGTAAACCAAATGCATGTAAAATTATTTTAATTGCTTAATTGTTTTTGAATGCTTGAATGATATTTATGATATGATTAAAAGTATGATTGCATGATTAAATGATAATACGACACGATTTCATGAAATTAAAGATTTTACCCGAATATTCAATAATAGGCAGGGAAAAAGAGACCGGGGACGTCCAAGATAAGAATATTTATTTTTTTTTAAATAATGGCAAGGCTTCCTAATATGATTTAAAAAATATTTTAATTTTCTTAAAAATGCTGGAGTTCGAATTTTTTTACGTGTCGAGCTCGATTTTTCCCGGGAAGCCGGTTTTGGGCGAACAAGGAGTTTTAAAATATCAAAGATATTATTTTATGGAAACTTATTTTATAAATTTTATTATTTAATTAATTAAGTGTTATTGGGCCCAATTTTATTAATTTAAGTAGGCCCAATTACCCTAAGCTTGCAAGCCCAAACCAAAGCCCATTTAACATGTGAATTTAATTATAATAATTGTTTTAGGTCTTCTAAACCTCATAATTCAGCCTCCATCAGCCGATTTCACTCTCAAGCACACATCACAATTTTTGAAAAATTGAAGGAAAAGAAAAGGCTTGTGTTCTTCGTCGTCCGGTCGTCCAACGTCGCACCCTCGCCTAAGATCGTATATTCGAGCATTATAAACGCAAAGGCACGTTTTCTAAACTCTTTTAACATCATACAAATCATAATATGCTTGATTTAATTGTTTATGCATGAAAAATATTGATGCTCGATTATTTTACGGTACGTTACGTATTTTCAAAGTTTTACCGATTTTACGCTTGTTTTGAAAATGTTTTTGAGTCCAACGAGTACGCTTCCAATTTATGATTAAATATGAATGAATTAGGGACAAAACATGATAAATTAATCAAGAGAACAAGCTGGAAACCGTAGGAAATTGGAGAAGAAGAACAGTGAGTCTTATTGTGTGTGCAATATTCAAGTGGCTCGATCACTTTGCATGGGCACTTGGGGCTCGACCAATTGTGGAGGCCGGGTCCTAGGGGTCATGGTTAGGTCCTAGGTAGAGTCCTAGGAGGGCTAGGGCTTGTGGTCCAGGCTGGGGAAGAGTCCACGAAAGCTAGGACTCTCCCCAAGCCCTCTCGCGTTCAGCTGGTGTAAGTGAATGGAGCTCGGTTTGGGGCTGGGCTAGGTGGTTCATCAGGGTCCTAGGATGATGGGCAGGGGTCGGGTCAGGGGCTGGAGTGGTGGGGTCACTGCTGGTTGAACAAAACGTGAGGAAGTGCAGGCAGCAAAAGAATGCGCGCAGCTTGTGTCTTCTGATTTATGTGGTTCGCTACTTGGATCCAGGGCTTGGGATGGTCTGGGTAGGGTCTAGACGTAGACCAGAGATGGTTAGGGTCTCGGCTGGAGGAGCCCATGCTAGCTGGGAGTCTCGAGAGAACTAGCAGCTTGTGCGTAGGTTTTGGGGGCAAGGTTCAGTAGGTTTTGGGCGGGCCAGGGCTGGTTCTTTGGGCTGGGCTTGGTCAAGAGGGTGCCTAGGTGGGTTGGCTAGGGTTTGGCTTGAGGTGGCTCGGGCCTGACTCAAGTAAATTGGGAGATGGCTCAGTGGTTTCGATTAGGTGTCAATATTTCGAATTTTAGAACAAAAAATAGAACCATGGTTCCACGGATGCGGGTCTTGGCTCCTAAGTGTAGAATAAATACTGAAAATGTTATTTTAAAAATTTGGGATCAAAATAAGGAGTTTTGGAATTTTTCGGAATTTTTTCGCCTCACAAAACGCTAATTAACGAATTAATTGAAACGCCTAATTTTAAGCTTTATAAAAATATGAAAAATTATGTTTAAGCTATTAAAAGTCTAATTTTTTTAATTTGGGAATTTTATATTAAGGTTTGGTTTAATTCGTGATTAAAACGCGTTAATATGTCTTATTTAAAGATTAATTTGAAAGTAATCGATTTATTCCAAATAAAAATATGAGAAAATTCATGTAAGCTTAAATATTTATTTAAAATAATCCCATGTCATTAAAAGTGAGAAAGAGATCAATTCAGGAATTTTTACGTATAGGGGCAAAACTGTAACGTACCGAACTTTTACTACCTAAAATTTGCGGAAAAATAAAAAATTTTCTTAAAAGAGTAATCAAACTTCAATTTCGATAATCTCAACCTTACCTCCCAAAAGTCATTGCAAAAAAAGATCTAAAAATAAAGTTTGACAAAAATATTTGTTTGAAATCTCATAACTAGTAGCGTGAAATCAGAGTGTTTGACATTTCATAAAAACTTAAAAACTTGGGCGGTCCTTGGGTCTAGCCCCTTGCTCAGTCCAATCCAGCTCCTTGGTCCCCACCCCTAGCCTCCTCAAATCATGCTCACCTGCATCGATCAAGACTAGTGAGTCTAAATACTCAACACGTATAAACTGGAAGTAACGAGTAATACATAATGAAACCACACGCAAATTTAAAATAGAGTGTACATACATGAACTTGAATTTGCGCTTAAACTTGAACTTGCATACGTACATACATAGACATGCCATGAACATAAAACTTTCTTAAACATGCTTGCATACTTGAACATACATAACTTCATCATTTTGCGTAGAGGTATGTTTCAAAGTAAGTGACCCATACATAATACGCCTGATCAGACTAAACCACGGTACTGGGCTGACAGGGACAAATCCACTGCCACATACATGAGATCCCCGTACATGCTTTAACGGGTGGATTGGACCCCGTTCATGCTTTAACGCTTTCCAATCCTGATCTAACCCGTTCATGCTTTAACGGGGTGGAGAGGTTCTCGGCCACGTTCACCGACTTCCAAACTCATTCATAATTTGGTCACAAGACATTTATCATAACTAAAAAACATGAAAATATTTTCCTTTGCACGTCGAACATACTTACTTGGCGTTGAGGGATTCGTTGGATCTCGCTTGGGGCCGCTGCTGCGCAAACTAACATGAGTTTGAAATACTTAACTAGCATAACTTAGACTTAGGTACTCAAGCTCACCACCGAAGTGAATAAGTAGCTTATGACATTCTAGTTCCCTCGGGACTTGACCTATTTTAATCATCATACTAACCATTATCTTAAACCCAAAAACAAAACCTGCGGTGAAGTCTAATTTTTTTCCCAGAATATGAAGTACACGGACCCCGTGCCCGGGTCCGTGTATGGGTCCGTGTATGTTCGCAGAAGAAATGCTCGAAAAGAAGTGAGGACACGGACCCCGTGCTAGGGTCCGTGTAGGCTCGCAAATTTGACACTTCCAAGGAAACGAAGGCACGGACCCCGTGTCAGGGTCCGTGGAAGGGCCCGTCTAGGCTCGGCTTACTGACACTAAGGACGAAACAAGGGCACGGACCCCGTGCCAAGGTCCGTCGAGGGGTCCGTGTAGGCTCGGTAAAAATAAACCAACGAAAAAAATCGTGTATTCAAAGCTTATTTCTCCTAACTCTATCATCCCGACCATAAATCGACACCTCGAGACCCGTCCTAAGGTGCTAGAACACTCATTCAAACTCAAACAAATGCTCCAAAACAACGACGTACAACTTACAATGCAATACAACTCATGAACACGAAATTTGACACCAAAATCAATTCCTACGATTTCTAACTCAACCAAGTTCATAAAGACACGAAACAACATACCCACATACATCCCAACATCATTCTCGATATACCTAAATGCAGCAACGATCACTCATCGATCCCCAATGAAGCCTGCAACAATAAAACTCAAGAACACATCAATAACATAATTTTTCAGAAAACGCAGTTTGAGCAGTCCCAAGAAAATGATCATAATTCTCTCAATTTTTATCCAAATATTTTGAATTCTATATCAAATCGAAGGTACCAAAAAGTTCTACAATTTTTGTGTTGAAAGTTTTCTCAGAATCACGACCTAAAAATCGCAGTTTTTGAAAAGACAGTAAAAACGTGATTTTTGATCCAAAAACCGTTCCAAAATTGATCCAAACATCATAGCTCAAACTTCTACACATCGCACATGTATTTTTACGCATAAATAACAATACAACACATAATATAACGAGATCGATGCAGAACTAACAGAAGATACGTGCCTTATGATGTGAAAAACTCATGATGCGACGATACCGAAGCGGAGACGGAGCGAAGGTTGATCTAGGACGATGGTGGCTCGATTTTCTTTGAAGAGAATTCAACAAAATCTTGCTGGAACCTGAAGGGGAGGGGCGGCTGCTCTCTCTTGATAAGAACCCTAATATTTTCTCCTCTCAAAAATATTAAAAATCTGAATAGTGATAGTGTGTGTGTGTGTTAGGCGAATTCTAGTGTGTGTATAAGTGTGTGTGCGTGTATTTGGGTGTGTAACGTGTGTGTGTGTGATTTAATTAGGGCCAAATTATTGCTTAATTAAAATTACCACTAATTAAAATACTAACCTCTTCTAATTTAAAGTAAAAACCTTTAATTAAAAATAATTACACACTCACTAACTTTTTAAATGTTTTAAAAATCATAAAATCACCAAATAATTAAATTAGGCCTTTAAAATACTAAAACTTAATAACTTATTTAAAATGCCCCATCCTCAATGTTAAAATAAAATACCATCTTTTAAAATTACCAAAAATCGTCCCCGGTTTCTTCTCCTCGATTCCGCATCGAATAATCGCCTGAAACATGAAACTCAAGAAATTATTTTTAACGTGCATCACATAAATGTAAATAATTTAAGATAATGCATTTAAATAAATCATGCACCACTAAGACTCATTTTAAAATTAAATAAATGCTTTTTAATAGTTAAATAAATGCATCGGTTATATGTGTACTGAATTTGGGCTGTACAGTTCCTCCCCCCTTAATATAAATTTCGTCCTCGAAATTAAATCTTACCAAACAACTCCGGGTAGCGAATTCTCATATCTGCTTCTGACTCCCAAGTGGCCTCCTCCACTGATTGGTTCAGCCACCGGACTTTGACCAGCTTGGTCACTTTGTTCCGAAGTCTACGCTCCTGTCTGTCTAGGATTTGGACAGGTCTCTCCTCATATGACAGATCTGGAGCCAACTGCAACGGCTCGTAGCTCAAAACATGCGAAGGATTAGCTAGGTACTTCCTCAGCATTGAGACGTTGAACACATTGTGTATCCCGGCAAGGTTCGGCGGAAGGGCAACACAATAAGCTAGTTTCCCAACTCTGTCAAAAATCTCAAACGGCCCAATAAACCTCGGGCTCTGCTTGCATTTTTTCCCAAATCTCATAATACCCTTCATAGGTGCTATCTTTACAAAAACATGATGACCTACGGAAAACTCGAGATCTCTCCTCCTTTTATCAGCATAATTCTTTTGGCGACTCTGGGCAGTCTTCATTCTGTCTCGAATCTTGACCATCTCGTCTGCAGTCTGCTGAACTATCTCTGGGCCAAGTTCTGCTCTTTCTCTGACTTCATCCCAATGAATCGGCGATCTGCACTTTCTCCCATACAATGCCTAATAGGGAGCCATACCTATAGATGCTTGGAAACTGTTGTTGTAGGTAAACTCCACTAGAGGTAGCTTCGATTCCCAACTTCCCTGAAAATCGATCATACATGCTCGCAATAAATCCTCCAAAATCTGAATCACTCGCTCAAACTGGCCATCTATCTGCGGGTGAAAAGCTGTGCTGAATAGCAACTTTTTCCCCATGGCTGCATGCAAACTCTTCCAAAAGGACGATGTAAACCTCGGGTCCCTGTCAGACACAATGGAAACTGGGATCCCGTGCAATCGGACTATCTTCTTGATAAAGAGCTCCGTGTACAACGTCATGGAGAAAGTCGTCTTCACCATCAAGAAGTGTACTGACTTAGTGAGTCGATCCACTATGACCCAAATGGCATTAAAACATCTGACTGACTTTGGCAAACCAACCACGAAGTCCATTGTGATATTCTCCCACTTCCACTCGGGGATAGGGAGTGGCTTAAGCATTCCTGCGGGCCTCTGATGCTCTGCCTTCACCTGCTAACAAGTGAGGCATTCGGATACAAATCGACAGATGTCTTGCTTCATCCCTGGCCACCAATACAAAATCTGCAGATCCTTGTACATTTTGGTGCCTCTTGGGTGAATGGAATACGGCGATGCATGTGCCTCTGACAAAATAGCTTCTCTGATCGAGTCAACACTAGGCACCCACATTCTACCTCTGTATCTCACAATATCATCAGACACTGTGTTGAGTACACTGCCCTTGGCCTCATCTTTAAGCCTCCATTTCTGCAACTGTTCATCTGAAGGCTGTCATGTACGGATTCGGTCTAGCAAATCGGATTTGATTGTCAGATTAGATAGTCTAGGAGCTCTGCCCTTGGGATAAACCTCTAACCCAAACCTCTGAATCTCAGACTGAAGAGGTCTCTGTACTGACAACTGTTCTACAACTGCCACCTTTCTGCTCAAGGCGTTTGCGACAACATTAGCTTTTCCCGGATGGTAGCTAATTTCGCAATCGTAGTCTTTTACTAACACCAACCACCGTCTCTGTCTCATATTCAGCTCTTTCTGCGTGAAGAAATACTTGAGACTCTTGTGATCAGTGAATATCTGGTATTTCTCGCCATACAAATAGTGTCTCCAAATCTTCAAAGCAAAGACAACGGCGGCTAACTCAAGATCATGAGTCGGGTAGTTCTTCTCATGCACCTTGAACTATCTGGAGGCATAAGCTATAACCCGGCCATGCTGCATCAACACTGCGCCTAACCCGAGCTTAGATGCATCGGTGTATAACACAAAACCTCCTTTCCCTGATGGCATGGCTAACACTGGCGCTGAAATAAGGGCTTGCCTCAAAGTATCGAAGCTCTTCTGACATTCATCACTTCACACGAACTTGGCATTCTTTTTGGTCAGTGAAGTGAGCGGCAATGCTATTGACGAGAATCCCTGAATAAACTTACGGTAGTAACCGGCTAAACCCAGAAAACTGCGGATCTCTGAAGCGTTCTTCGGCTCAACCCATTCCTTAACGGCTGCCACTTTCACTGGATCCACCTCAATACCACTGCTTGACACTATGTGACCCTAAAAGGCTACCTTCTCCAACCAGAATTCACACTTACTGAATTTCGCAAATAACTTACGACTCTGCAGGGTCTGCAAAACTATCCTCAAATGCTGGTTGTGCTCCTCATGGCTCTACGAGTAGATAAGAATATCGTCAATCAATACTATGACGAATTCTAAGTAGGGCTGAAATACTTGATTCATCAAGTCCATAAAAATCGCTAGGGCGTTCGTCAGTCCAAATGACATCACTAAGAACTCGTAATGCCCATATCTGGTTCTGAAGGCAGTCTTGTGCACATCTGCATCTTTCACCTTCAGTTGGTGATAACCCGATCGAAGATCTATGCAATGCCCGAATTTTAAAAAAAATGTGGCAGTAGTTGTGATGCTTCTTGGCTTTACGTTATGGTATGAATGGTAATAAATGTTATAGAATGCAATAGATAATGGAGGGGTAGAATCAAAGGTGGAATTTGAGCTAAATAGGTAATGGAAGTGCAGAAACGGTATGAAAAATGTGGCAGTAGTTGTGGTTTTTAGCATAATGTTTTGTATATTGATCCATTTGATGTGAGATCACTTTTATTAGAAAGATGAGACATAAGGCTATAAATTTTTATTTTTAGTTTTGGTCAAATCATTAGGGAAGATGAGCCAAAAGCGCCCCGAAGTTTGTCGTGCGTATCGTCGTTCCTACAATGACACATGTTGGGAGATTGAGCATAACATTTTACTCAGACCTCCAAATGACATGAGGCCAATTGGAGATGCAAGCCAAGACATAGGGCTACAACTTTCTAGTTTACCACTTTCGCAAATTCTGAAGTTAAAAATGCGTTTTAGACAGAATACGGCCCGTCCCTGCGCCAGATCCCGCGCAATGGCGCGCCCATTTCTGAAATTTTGGTGTTTGGGCAGTATGGTGCGCGTCCCTACGCCAAAACACGCGCCATGGCGCCTAGCACTTGTACAAAAAACGTGTTTTGAGGTTTGGATGATATATATTAGATTGGGGAATGTTTTTGTATCATTTCTTCTCATCCTCATTTCTCTCCATCGGTTTAGAGCTAGGGTTCTTCATTCTCCTTCAATCCAAATGCTTCAAGACATTAATCTTTGATTGAAGCCTTAATCTTTGCTTGGAGATTAGAAGTTCTTTTCCTCAAGAGTTTAGAAGCAAGGTAAGAAAGCTTATTTCCTTGGGTTAGTGATTGAAGGGAAAACAATGGTTTGTTTGGTTTGAGTGTTGAGGTAAAGTTGTTAATATAATGATTGATGGTATTGTATGTATTGATATTTTGGAAAAGAAATGTAATTGTAGAGGAGCTAACTCTTTAGCACGGACGTCACGTGTTTGACAAAATGATTCAATGAATGTTTTTATGTCATATTACGGTTAAGAAATGATATGGATTCCTTCTTTACACAATTGTTGGGATTTGAGTTTTCTTGAATATCCAAATTGCGGATCTTGATTGGAAGCATTATTGAATTAATTATGAATTTTGTACAGAAATTGCTCTGTTTTGATAAATGATCCGAGTTCTTGAGTTATAGTAGAATTCAGAGGTTCAAGACTTCTCACCTACACATTTCGATCTTCTTTTGGTAATATTTGAAAGGTATGTTACGGTCGGTAACATACGAGGTAAAAGTATCATTTTTATTTTAAATTGAAAATTCGATGGCTTGATGAATTACTTGTGATTTGTTGATGATTGATCTTTTGAGATTAGCTTATTATGATATTGACTTGATGAGATTGAAATGCATCATTGCATTGCATATTGAGCCACTTTTCTATTCATATTTGATATGGCGGAGGTCGCCTTGACTTATTGATTTTTTGGACGTATGGGGCTATAGTTGAGTTGGCATAGCGTATGCGGAGGTCGCTGCTATGGCCTGAACACTCTCTATAAGCGCACCATAGTCCTGGGATTGTAGAACACAGCAAACCACCCCGAGCGGATGAATCGGTGGATGTTGCTGGGGGATTCTCTTTCCTTGGGTACCCTATGACTGAAAGAGGATCGTTTACGGTGATCGGAAGCGCAACGGAAGTTTAAAAAACGAATATTTTAAGAAAATTTCGGCCAACTCTTTGTTTGTGTAGCAAATACAATAAAACACAAAAATGACATTCATAGTGTGTTAAGAAATGTACCTATCAATCACAAGGATTGATGTATGGCTCCAACTAAGGTGTGAACACCTTAGCTCTTCAATGGTAGAAACTATCTTCAAGCTTCCTTTTAGCACTCCTTGCTCAACTATTAAGCCCACCACCAACTAGGTAGATCCTCTCTTAATTTGCACTAGAAAACTAAGAGGATTTTTCTTTGAGAAGTGAGTGTTTTCTCCAACAAATTGAAGAACACAAAAATGAGAGAAAACTTGAGAGAATCCCCTCAATATTTCGGCCAAGGTGTGTGTGTGGGAGGGGGAAGACTTTTCTTGGGTGTTGAAAAAGTAGAGACAACATTTTGCATGCCATGCCAATTTTTTAATAAAAAGTATTCCCCGACCTTTCACCTCCCAAGCATGCATATCAAGTGGGCTTGTAACAATTACAAGGCCCATTGACTTTTATTTAAATGTCCCAATCATATTTGAGCCCATTTATAGTTTACTTGATTTTACTCAAGCCCACTAGTTAAATAATTATTTCCAATTGGGCTCTACAAGGCCCAATGTTATTTAATTAATTCAACAATTGAATTAATTTAATTATTTGGACTCTACTAGGCCCACTAGTGTTTTATTAATTCAACACTTGAATTAATTTAATTTAGTCCATAACAATGTTTATGAAAATCACAATTTTCAAATACATTATTTACTTGGCCTATTTTTTTAATTTAGGAACACATTTATAAATTAAAAATTACATTTCTCTCATAGAAGTCCTACTTCTATTTTTCTCAACGCTTATAAACTCATTTATAAGCCGTTCAACACATTGAACTATTTTTACTTCTCAACGGGATCTAGAAAGCTAGTACTTGTGTGGCCCTCAATGGTTCATTGATACAACTAGCCGTGGGTTCACATCTCCATGTGATTCGGACTAAACATGTCCTTATACGAGCATACCCCAATTTCTCCATTCTTACTTATCAATTCCTTGATAACAAGAACGTCAGAACTCAAGTCTGATAGTACCCAACCAATCATGTTAAACGCCTAGCAGCATCGCTTACATGATTCCCTATGTATCAAATGATAGTGCCTGCAAGAACCATTCAATTATGGTTAGCGTACAGTACGGTCCCTTCAACTCATATATCCCGACCGATTCGACAACCATTGGTTTATCGAGAGTTGTCAATGAATCGATACTATGTGTCATGTCGTAGTTGCATCGATGGTGTAATCTATGAAACCCCTTTCATAATTACCACCATACTCTGATCAGAGATTTCAACCTACATACACATGATAACACATAGGATATCCATACCCGAAGGTAAGCGGTGAATCCCCGACTACAATGCATCGACTCCTATATGTTTCGACATAACATTCAACCTTGCCACCTGATGACCCCATGAGAGTCGGTAAACAAGTCAAAGTGTAATTCTAGCACATAGAGTCTCAATGTTGTCCCGGGTCATAAGGACTAATGGTGTACAACCATAAACTAGGACTTTTCCACTCGATAAGTGAGAACCACTTGGAAAGTCCTTTATGGAGGGTTGTTCAGTGCACTCTACCAGGAGGCACCTATCTGCATGCTCGGACATCACAATGTCCCCTACCAATGAAACATGGTACTCACATCGCAGATACTAGTCTCGAACTCTAGCGGCCTATATCCTTCTTATCGGCGGCTGAATCGACTAGGAACTGTTTAGAATATACAGTATTCCAAATATGAGTTTCATGATACTCATCATATGTGCATCTCATATTCTTTCTACTATTTGTATATTCAAGGGCTTTATCTATGCAACTAGCATGGGTATACATATAAAGATTTGCCAAAACAATAATTTCAAATATTATTAAAATAAAGATTGCTTATACATAGAGTTTCATTGTGAACACTCGGCCAACACTTGGCTCGACGGGCACCTACTCTAACAATCTCCCACTTGCACTAGAGCCAACTACCCCTATGCTTCAAACCCCTTGATTCGCGATGCATCTCGAATAATGGTCCAGGTAAAGGCTTAGCTAGTGGATCAGCAACATTATCTGCGGAGCCGACTATTTCAAAAGACACTTCTTCCTCTTTCCACAATCTCTCCGAGGATATGGTACTTTCTCAATACATGTTTGGACTTCTGATGAGACCTTGGCTCCTTTGCTTGAGCTAAAGCTCCCGTGTTGTCACACAACACCGGGTGAGGAGCAACTCCATTATTAATGACGTCCAACTCTTAGACGAAATTCCTTATCCAAACAGCCTCCCTTGCTGCATCTGATGCAGCAATGTATTCGGCCTCTGTGCTGGAATCCGCAGTATTGTCTTGCTTGGAACTCTTCCAAGAGACAGCAGCACCATTGAGCATGAATACAAACCCAGAGGTTGACTTCGAGTCATCGATATCACTTTGGAAGCTAGAGTCGGTATAGCCTTCCAATTTCAATTCTCCACCCCATAGACCAAGAACAATTTATTGGTCCTTCTCAACTACTTGAGGATGTCTTTCACAGCTTTCCAGTGTGGAAGACCAGGGTTCGATTGATATTTACTCACTACACTTAGTGCAAAAGCCACCTCAGGACGTGTAGATATCATCCCATACATGATGCTACCAATCGCAGATGCATAAGGAATGCTTGTCATCGCCGCTATCTCTGCATTAGTCTTGGGAGATAGACTTGGATAGGGACACGCCATGACACATTGGTAGATGTCCTCTCTTGGACTCATCCATCGAGAACCGCTTCACGATGGTATCAATGTATGTGGACTGGGTGAGAACAAGCAATCTTTTCGATCTATCTCTATAGATCTGTATTCCCAATACAAAAGATTCTTCACCCAAGTCCTGTATTGAGAACTTACTTGCTAACCATATTTTAGTTGATTGCAACATTCCTGCATCATTCCCAATGATTAGAATGTCATCAACATAAAACACCAGGAATGTCACTACACTCCCACTGACCTTCTTATACACACATGGTTCCTCATGATTCTTATCAAAACCAAACTATTTGATTGTACTGTCGAATCTGAGGTTCCAACTCCTAGATGCCTGTTTTAGACCATAAATAGATCTTTGAAGTTTGCATACCATATGCTCACTTCCGATAGATGTAAACCCTTTGCGTATGTAAATCTCTTCCTTAATATTCCCATTAAGAAAGGCTGTCTTAACATCCATCTGCCATATCTCATAGTCATACCATGCAGCTATGGCTATCAAAATCGTTATGGACTTGAACATTGCAACTGGAGAAAAGGTTTCCTCAAAGTCAACTCCTTGTCTTTGAGTATATCCTTTTGCCACAAATCGCGCCTTGAAGGTCAATACCTTCCCATCTGCCCCAAGTTTCCTCTTGTAAATCCATTTACACCCTATGGGAACAATTCCCTCAGGTGGATCCACGAGATTCCACACTTGGTTCAAATGCATGGAATTCATCTCAGATTCCATCGCTTCAAGCCACTTGGATGAATCGGCATCAGATAATGCTTCCTTGAAGGACCTTGGATCACATCCATGGTTAGGCTCATCATGGCCCTCTTCAAGAAGCAGACTATACCTCATAGGTGGTCTCGAGACTCTCTCGGATCTTCTAGGAGCTTGTATCTCCTCTCTTGGCTCTTCGGGTGTGGGTTCTACAATTGTGGGTGTCTCTCGAACCTCTTCGAGTTCTATCATCTCGGCCAACACTTGGCTCGACGGGCACCTACTCTTAGGGATGATAGAAGTATCCAACCGAATTCTTTGGATATCCCACAAAGTAACATAAAATGGATCGACTATCCAATTTATCTCCCACTACCTGCTTCACATAAGCAGGGCACCCCCATATTCTAAGACAAGAATATTTGGGAGGCTTTCCCATCCATATCTCATATGGTGTCTGCCTTTAAATGGACATTTAGGGGAATATCTTTCAATTTTAAGTTATAGAGATCGTTTTCAAGTTCTCTAGTACCAATCAAACATTCATTCTTGTAAATGTTGCAAACACCTTTGCTAAATAAACAAGAATATCCATCTTTATCAACATAGAAATGGAAACAATGTTTTTCACCAAATCCGGTACAAACAAAACATCTCTTAAAATTAACCTAAAATCATTGTTCATAAGCAAGTAAACATCTCCAATAGCTTTGGCAGCAACTCTTGCTCCATTGCCCATCCTCTAGAAGGTCACACTTTCCTTATGCTTCCTACTTCTTCCCATCACCTGTAAATCATTACAAAGATGTGAACCATAACCGGTATCTAATACCCAAGAAGTAGAGTTAATTGAAATGTTTACTTCAATTTAGAACATACCGTTTCCAGAACTCTTCTAGGTAAGATATTCCCTGTAGTTACGCCTCCAATGTCCAGGCTTCTTGCAGTGATGACATACATCATCAGTCTTGTCAGCCTTAACTGGTCTGGCTGCCTCAACGGAATTCGGAGATTGCCTCATCAAGGGCACGTTCTTCTTGGGACGTTGGAAAGAACGCTTCTTTCCATTCCCATGTGGATCAATCTTCATACCAGATGAAGAACCCACATAAAGAACCAACTTCTCTTTCTTGATGGTTGATTCAAACGTAACAAGCATATTCACCAACTTCTCAAGGGTCGGCTCCATCTTGTTTTATGTTGAAGTTCACTCACAAAAGGATCAAATGAGCTAGGCAATGATAACAGCCACACGTCGGTGGGTCAACTCCGAAGGCAAGATCAGATCATGCAACGAGCTTGTCCACGAGCCCAATCAACTTCAGGCCATGCTCATGGACCGAAGCCCCCTCTCGCTTGCGCAAAGTGATGCAGCTCCTTGACGGTAGCATGCCTAAGAGGTCGTGTTTGCTCACCAAAGAGCTCCTTGAGATGCAAATGAATGTCAGCAACACTCTTTGCATCCTCAAAAACGCCTCTGCAGCTCATCATTCATAGAAGTCAACATATAACACCTGGCTATAAAGTCATGGTCACACCATTCCTTGTAAGCCTGCAATTCCTCAGGAGTGCAGTCAGTCGGAGCCTCAACAGGGGGCAACTCAGTCAGTGTATATGCTACCCTTTGCGAATTCAAGACGATTTTTAGGTTTCTTAGCCAAGTGAGGTAATTAGGTCCAGTTAATATGTGTTTTTTGAGTATTACGGATATCGGATTGCGAATCGAAGACATTGTCAATTTGTACTGAAAAGTAAAAACAGATAAATGTTGATGACTATTTTAAAATATTTAGTAAGATATGAAGTTTGGACTTTTACTTCATAAATATTTGCTCCCACTGTTTTGACATTTCACTACCCTCTAGTGAAAACGGGAAACTCTTTTCCTCAGTAGGTACGTAAGGTCCAATTAGCGAATTATGATCCCGAATAATATCAGCCAATCACAATTCCTAAAAGGTAGTTTCCAATTGCATCACAATGCAACCCTTACGTAAACTTTTGTCTCACGTTTGATTAGGACCCAATAATATGACGTCGTTCATCTTCACGTGTCAAGCCTTACCCATTGTTTTGAACCTTAATGGACGGTCGCCATGAGTTCCCTCAATAATATGAGACGAAATCATGGAGTTCCACGTAGTTCACATCACCATGTCAATGGATGTCACAGCTTTCCGGCACCCAGGGCCCCCCCAATAATATGAGCCGAGCCCCGAGTACGGGTAGCGTTCATCATGCACCCATTGTCGATGGAAGACATGGAAATTATAAACAAATTTATAATTCCCCTTTTCGGGCTTGATATCAATTTTGAATCTTATTCAAAATGAGGGTTTTTAATTTTGAAAGGTCTCATCATTAATTTATTTAAAACTCGCCATGTTTGATCGTATGTTTGCCGGATTCATGAAATTTTATTTATCATAATAATAACGCACACTTAAAAGATTTGATTTGTACTACTCATATCACGAAGGTGCATCTTTTTTCGGTAGCTCATCACATAAGAACTCCAAAGTTAAACGTGCTTGACTTGGGGTAATT